>NC_056748.1:799145747-799485747 GCF_019279795.1 Protopterus annectens
TACACCATAATTTTTCTTCCTCCTCCCTAGTTTGGCTATGGTATTCTACCCATTTGTAAGGACTGCAGATGCATCCTTGAAGGACATAGTACAGTTTTGTACCTACCATAAATGTAGATGTCCGAACAGGAATGCATCTGCAGTCAGGATTACCCACCCTCCTTCCCTCTGTGGTATTCCTAGGGTATTTGCCCATCTAATAGCTAGCTTGGGGGATCTCTTATGGTGTATTTGTTTGTATATATGTACATACATGCTTATTTTTTGTGTTTGCCTTCTACTATTTGGAAACATTGGCATTTATCCAAAATTTAGCTATCCAAGAGGGCAACTGGCATCTGGGGCAAGAAACACTGAGGAAAATGGCGCTGATGCCTTTATACCGAAGAACTGCAGCTATGACGCCGGGTGAAGTGCGACACCAGCCGAGGCCAGACCCAGACTTTGGAATCTGCCGATCAAGGGCTGCCTGACAACAGGACAACCCATTTGTAAGGACTGCAGATGCATTCCTGTTCGGACATCTACATTTATGGTAGGTACAAAACTGTACTTTCTTTGCTCTGAACCCCCCCCCCCCCCACTGGGGGAGTCCCCCAGAGACACTCTAGTCCATGTTTGGCCTCCCAGTCTTCTTTATGCTTATCCTCCTGTACCCCTTATTCTGAAGTTCCTACAGAAGGCTTGTCGACTGGGGAGCAAAGTGATCCTGATTGCCCCATTTTGGTATTGCCAGGTATGGTTTCCCTTCCTTTGGTCTCATCTTCTAACTCCTCCTTGGATCATCGATCCCATTCAGGATGTCATTTCGCACCCCTGTCTCTCATCCGAATCTGAACAGTCTGAAGCTCACAGCTTGGCTGCTCCATTTCCTTTAATTGCTAGGACACCTGGACTGTCTTCTTCGGTCAGGTCTGTGTGGCATCTCATAAGTCGTCCACCAGGAAAATTTATCGCAGCAAATGGAAGTGTTTTTCCTTTTGGGCTTCTCAAAGGAGTTTAGATCCTTTCACAGCTCCCATTCTGGCTATCCTTGACTTTTTGGGAAATATTTTTCAACAAGGGGCTAGCTCATCTACGGTCAAGGTTCAACTAGCCGTCATTTCTCATTTTCACATGGATGAGAACTCTGCTTCTTTAGCCTCTTCCAGATTGTGCAAAGCCTTTATTAAAGGTACCTTCCTCTTATGTCCTGCTGTCAAAGATCCCATTCCCCCGTGGGACCTTACTATGGTACTTCAAGCGTTGGTTACTCCTCCATTTGAACCTGCAGCAACCGCAGGTGTTAAGTTTTTGTCTTGGAAGACGGCCTTATGGCTGTCACCTCTGCTAGGAGGGTTTCAGAACTTCAGGCATGGTCTGTCAAGGTTCCATACATGATTTTCCACAAGGACAGGTTTCTCTTCGCACCAGTCCTTATTTTCTCCCAAAAGTAGCATCAGAGGATGATATCAATCAAACTATCAGTTTACCTGTTTTATTTTCAAATTTTACAAACAAAATTGAATACAGCATAAAGATATGCCCTGCAAAGGCTGAAGAGCCGAGACACAAGGGAAGTTTGCATTTTATGCTCTGTGTTTGCTGCTAACCAGATTTTATTGGATCCAAGTGTTTGTTTATTTTAACTGTGCTGTGGGACTGCATTTTGGATCAACTACTGGACTAGAATTTTAACAAATATAAAGGTAATCACTGGCTTCTTTCCTTGTGTGGTGGTGAAAATTTAATACAAGTTGCATTTGTTGGATGTTCATAGACAGTTACAGTTCTATTTGCACAGGACCAAAACATTTTGTAAATCTGACCAGTTGTTTATGTCCTTTTCTAAACCTTTTTTGGGCAAACCTATTTCCAAGGTGACCATTGCCAGGTGGATCTCCCTATATATCCTTCAGATCTACAAGGATAAAGGTTTGTCTCCTCCGGGTCGGGTTAAAGCTCACTCAGTTATGTCCATGGCTACTTCTGCAGCCTTTTGGTCGAGAGTATCCTTAGACGACATTTGTTCTGCGGCTACTTGGTCCTCATCTCATACCTTTATTTCTCACTGTAAATTGGATTTGATTTCTCAAAGGAGAGCATCCTTTGGTTCCGCGGTGCTCCTGAATATCCTTCCATGAGGACCACCCAGGTGTTTAGTAGCTGGGGACTCTGTCCCACAGGTTAAAGATCAAATGAAGTAAACTACTTCAGATAAAGAAGTTATGTACTCACCATAACGTTCCATCTGAGTAGTTCTACTTCATTTGTCTTCAACCGTCCCTCCCCCTTCCTTCTGACCTTACCATATGGACAGCGTTCGTAGCTGGCGCTTTGTGTGCGTAAGGTGTTTGGATCGGGTTGTGTAGTGTAGGGTGCAGAAAATTCTATCTGAGGGTTGGAAGGTAGTGGTGGTGTATTATGGGTAGGTGGAGGAGCTTGGCGCTCGGAGCTGATGCTTGTGACGTTGCTGGCTCGGATCCGTTATGGATGCGATACCCACAGATTGAAGACAAATGAAGTAGAACTATTCAGGTGGAACATTATGGTGAGTACATAACTTCTTTTTTTGCTTATTACTTTTGCATTGGCTAGATGAGTATCTGAATTGCAGGCGTAAGTAAGGAACCAGCCCTTTCTCATTTTTCATAGGGACAGAGTATCCTTGAGAACATACTCTTTTTTTTTAAATCTTTTTTAATTATTATACATTAAATAAGGTCAGATACTCTTAATTTGCACATATAAATTGCATTCACCCGTTGCCTCCCCCCTTGTCCAGGAAAATCTAAAAAAAAAAAAAAAAATCAACCAGAAAAACTAAGTTCAGTATCAACAGTTAAACAATGTCCACTGCTAATGAATGTAAAAAGATTGGAATCAGAAAGGTTATCAATACATGTTTGAGTAATATGTTTAGTTGTGATGACTGCTAGTACAACTAATTTTATTTTATTTACATATAATTGTAAATTATTACATAAAATAGGTTGTACATATGTGAATTCAATCAGAACTTTGCTCTCCCAATATTTATAACAGAGTACTATGTAGGGAAGTTTTAAAATTTGCCAAGTCATGATACTCCCAAAAAACATGTTCACAATTCTCTTTCCAATCACACCTCCAACATTTGCTATCTTCCTGAAGAAAAATGATTTGAAGCTTGCTTGGTGGGGTGTAAAAATACCCATGTAAACAATTCAAACAAAAATCCGAAACCTTCTGGACTTGCATTCTTGGGAGTCATGCATGCATCCTTGTTCCTTTGTAAGTTAGGTTCATTTATGATTATTACAAGCTTTGATATCCTAAGATTATTTTAAGGGGTATATGTAGGATTTGGGATGGGTTGTCAAGTATTTACAGGCTGCCCCTTTCTAATAGAGACATAGTTGCCATACCAGAGGTGAACTTCTGATTCCCCATCCAGTGGTCCAAGTTATGGTTAAATTGTGTTACTGAAGAACTCCTCTTCATATGTGTGGGAAGTCTGTTCCAGAGAACAAGTAGTCTTTGAGGCACATACCTGTCTCACCAATTGGGTAATTTTGAAGTGTTTGCTTATAATCAAAATGTCCATCAGAGCAGGATCAGAGGATGCTTTGTAGACCAGGTATGAATCACTTCTCAACAGTCTGTAGGATACTGTGTACAGGAATAAGGAGGACTTTGTGGCAGTCCACATAGACATGTTATTTACACCCTGTACTAATTGTAAGGAACCCCTGTGAAAACTCCATTTGTTGCATATGCTTGGTCAAGTACATACCAAAGAGGGTGTTGTACTCAGTAATTGGTCTGATGAGGGTCAAGTACATTGGAACAGTGGCATCTTTAGACCTAGATTCCATACCCGTGCTTATAACTTGCTTTTCCCATATCTCTATTCCCAATCTTTTCTAACCTCCCCCTGATTCATTCTTATAGTTATGTAATATTTTGTATGCCCTACTAATTATCTCTGTTTTAACAGCTGCTTCCGTTCCAGACATGACTAAAAACTATGACTGAGCTAGGCTTTCACTTAGGGGATGCCATTATCCCTTTCTCTTTGCATTCACTCTGATATTAGTCTTCATTAGGGATCACAGTCTCTAAGCTGCAGTCCAAACTTTTGCTTGGCCTCATCCCACTCAGTTACCTTTCCCCTTCTAGTTATTTTCTGCAAAACTTTGTTTCCTTTGACAGTTTTCTTCAGTAAATTTTAGCCACATCATGCCTATTTTTCTCAACCTCTACTTACAATCATCCCTTTTGGTATAATTTCCTTTCTCTATTTCCATGTTGACTTAGTTTTTACTATACTTTCTGCAAGTTTATTAATATAATAGTCTTTGTGGTTGTTTTTCTCCATAATGAACTGCATCCAAAATCCTACTGTCTCATTATTTCTTAAATCCCTCTCCCAGTGTCATTATTATAACATTCTGCTTCTGTTATGTATATGAGCATAGTCAAAAATGACTATAGTCATAGAGCATAGACAAAAAATGCATAGTCATACCCTTCGGGAAAAACAAGGTTACCCCTAGCTACCATATAGATGGCAATCCACTGAGCACAGAAAAAGTCATCAGGGATCTGGGGACCCAGGTTGACAGTAGCCTTTCCTTTGACACTCATGTTGCTAAAGTAGTTAGGAAAACCTTCTATATCGCCCACCTGATCATGAAGGGATTCACATCTAGATCAAGGGAGGTCATCGTCCCCATGTACACATCACTCATTAGACCTAAGATTGAGTACAATGCCCGCTCGAATGTATCTGACCAGACACCTGCTGCAGCTTGAAAGGCCCCAAAAGTTCCTCACCAAAAGGATAAAGGGTCTCAAAAATATGTCTTATGCTGCCCGACTGAAAGAACTCCAGCTCTATTCAGTCTCATACCGCTTGCTCAGAGGTGACCTGTGCCTGACATATAAGGCCATGTCAAACCCAGATTTGATGAATATGCTTCACCTCAAAAATCTAGATCCCTCAGAACCACAAGGGCGGAGACTTAAACCTTGACACGGTTATAAATAGAACGTGCTGGAGGGACAAATTCATCACCCAGAGACTCCCTATGCTGTGGAACAAAATCCCGGTACATGTGAGGCAGAGCACCTCTCTGGCCTTGTTCAAGAGGAATCTTGACCAATGGATGGGAGATTGCAGATATACCCCAGGGATTACTTCAGTGTCACTGCTTGACAGAGGCACAGCAAAATGATAGGCATAGTTTTTATTCAAACTAAAGGGGTGGCGAAAGCCACATAACTATGGGCTAGGCTTATAAATGCCCTTGGGCAGATAGCCTAGTATGAACCTATGAACCTATGAACCTATGAGCCTTAACTGAGTAGCTCTAAATTATCCATACAGATCAGGTAATCCTAAACCATTTTGATGTTCATGTTTCACTGTTGCAGTCATAACATTTCGGTTATCTGCCTGCAGGTAGCCCTCAGCCAACCTGAATACCAGAGTCTTGGGATTTCTGCATCGGATGCTGTCGCTTCTTCCATGACGTCACGTCGTGAGGGGTATAAAACATGCAGCCGATGCCATTACATCAGTCTTTCTTGCCGAGCAGTGCCCGAAGCAGAAGCAGTTCGCAAGTGCCGGTCGGCCGCCTCCTAAACGTTTCGAGTTTCGTACCTGAAGTTTTCTAAAAGATAAGTACCCCTTTGGGGATCCTTTTTTTCTTGCTCTAACCGATGTCAGAAAAAGTTAATAATTAATTAAAAATTAATGATATACTCCTCTTTACTACCCCTCTTGTTCGCACCATACCTCCTTACCTTGCAAGAAAACCAGTTTCTCACGGGATTTCAGGTCCCAAAAGGCCATACTATCACCCCAGCTGTAAATCCTTCCACCTTCAACCATACTTACAGTACCAGATCCTATCCCAACATCTTGTTCAGTCTATCAACATCTCAACCCCAGGCACATTAGCTCTAGATCCAAACACTACCACAAACTAATAAATAAATTCCTGAAGTTCATCACCAAGTATAGACCCAACCTAAAACTTGGTGGTGATATTCACCCCAACCCTGGCCCACTCACTTCAGATACACATACCCCCTCTACTTGCAATCTAAACTACAAACCTACAATTAATAGACCAACTAACTCTCTCCTAGTCTGTCATCTCAATATTAGAAGCATTAATAACAAGGTACATGAATTGCATGCACTTCTGGATGTCCACTCCCCTGAGATTCTCTGTTTATATGAAACCTGGTTAAAACCTAACACTTAAGACAATGAAGTGTTACCACCTGAGTACAACATACACAGGCTGGATCGTGCTTCGAGGAAGGGGGGTGGGGTTGCTGTACTCTATAAATCTGAGTTGAATGTCACCATAGATGTAGTACAACCACCTCAGATTAATAACTCCGAGATTCTTGCCACCAAATTGCAACTTACCTCATTCACTCCGGAGCAGATCAGGAAAAGCTGCCTGCTTAATTCCACCATAGGAACAACAGTGCAGCCTGAGCTCATTTTCAGAAAATCCATTTGTAATACCATACAGAAAACAAACGTTCATAACTCTTTAACTATAAGAGCTAGACAAAAAATGTAAACACGAAAGTTGTTCAGCAGACACTGACCTTTCCAGCAGTGTAAATGTTGATAGTGTATATCAAAGTCATTATTAAATATTTGGCAAGGAATGCTGATATTGTGCATATTATTTACCTTTTTGGGAAAACAAAGCATAATATCCTGGTCAATGTACCATGCAGACCCATACAATTTGAATGTAATTTGTTAGTATGAATGTTAGCTTTAAAATGATACCTTAACCATTACTGTGTGATGTTCCTTTCTTGAGATATTCACAGAAATATGATTAATATATTATTTTTCATAATTGATAAATAAACAAAGCATAATATCTCATCACCTGTAACAGACAGAGCCTACATATCAGTGTAGACGTTGTGCATCTGAATGTTAGCTTCAAAATGATGCATCATTTGTGTGATCACCATGCTCCCTTGCAAAGATATGGGCATAATAATGAAAAGTATTGTAAATGTATAATTTTCATAATCGTACAAGACTAAACAAACTGTGATATATGTACATGTGTAGAGTGCACAGACACAGTTCTTTTACCATGTTGTAAGGAGTAACACTGTCTTCAAAATGAGGTATTACTTGGCACACTGACATGCTCCCTTGCAAAGTTATTTACCAAAATATGAAAAAAATCATAATTTCCATAACCTAAGTCCAAAAACAAACTTCGATATCTGCACATGTGTACAACATATAGGCACAATTCTTTTACCATGTTGGAACCAGCAATACTGTCTTCAAAATGAGGTATTACTTGGCACATTCAGATGCTCCCTTGCAAAGTTATGTACCAAAATTATATATATATGCATGTGCCTAATGTATGTATGTGCAAATACATTATGTACATACGTATATATCCATATACACACATATGCACAAATATATATATATATATATATATATATATATATATATATATATATATATATATATATATACACTGTCACACACACACATATATATATATATATATATATATATATATATATATATATATACAGCAAGAAAAAATTCAGGGGTTTAGGAGGGTAGGCAGTTGATGAAGAATGATGGGGGTTGCTTGCAATGACTCCAAGCAGAGAAAAAACACAACCTGGCTTGTGCATTCATCAAAGTGATAATGACATCTACTTATGTGAATAACAGTGACAGCAGCTGAGACTTTTCCCAGAAAAGTGATAATGACTAACTGCTATATTGTAACTTCACATATTGCTGATGTGATAATGACCTTCCTTTCATTACTGCAAAGTTATGCATGCTGAGACACAGGTGATAATGGCTGCACATAACCTGTTGAGTAGGCATTCATTATATTACATTGTGCAGCTGTTATGTAACACAGACTCAGTATCATCAGTAAGTAGAAGACCTGAGTCATTCAGTCAAATAGTATAACACTTAGATATTATTGAGCTCTTCCTCCCACCTAAATTCCACACATGACTGACAAAGCCCGGAGAAATGCACAAAAAATATGGTAGCTCCTTGCTGTCAGTAGTCACCTAGTGATAACCTTTATCTCACTCAGGCAGTATAATCACAAATAGAATAATAAAGCAGAAGTGATGTAACCCAATATCATTTGCAGACTGACTTTCTATATGTCCCCAGTAACCCCTCCAGTTGTTTGTATTCTGTATGCACAGGCACCAAAATGACACAAATTGGCCCAGCAGTCAGTTCAGCAGTGAGACCATATTTGCACAAGCACTTCCCTGATGCACAATGAATTATTTCCCCAAAGAACATCCTCATAATTATGTCCAGATATACATGCACCCAAAATGAAACGTTACCACAAACAAGCCTTCAGTAACATTTCCTAGTATGTGCAACCACCAGCATGAACACTTCACCCAAGCAACCACTTCAGTAGAATATTAAGGTATGCACAATGTCCAAAATTAAATGTTTCCCCAAATGAAACATCTGTAAGATTTGCTAGTATTAAACCACCAAATGAAGCATTCACTCACGCTAGCCCTTCAATATAATGTATGCACAGGCAACAGAATTAAAGATTCCCCCAAAACAACCATTCAGTAACATTTCCTGGTATGTACAAACACCAAAATGAAAAATTCAGAAACGAACACCGAATGTGCAGGTGGGAAATTGCTTCACATTATCTGTTGAGTAGACATGCACCATATTCCTTGTACAGGTGTAATATGAGACAGAGTCATTACCATCTATTAGGACAAAGACCAGAATAATTAAGTCAAAGTAGTACAGCAGTTATATCTTACTGAACATTGGATATACCATGGAACACAGTGAAGACAGTCAAACAATGGAGAAGCTATGGTACAACAGTGATGTTGCAATGAACTGGACGTCCCTCCAAAATTGATGAAAAGACAAGACAAACACTGGTCATGGAGGCTGCCAAGAGACCTACAACAACATTGAATGTATCTGGACTATGGGGTAGGGTTGCAAGACAGAAGCCTTTTCTTACACAGAAAAACATCCCAGACTTAAATCCAATAGAAAATCTGAGTGGTGACTTGAAGAGGGCTGTGCTCAAGAAATGCCCTCACAAATTTTGGACCAGCAGATGTACATAAATGACATTTGGTTTTCCAGGGTTTCACTTGAAACAGCTGACAGAGTTGAGCAAGTGGCCTATGGAAATAATCAGCTTTAGATAGTCAGGAACACAACAGTATGTAAAACTGATCTAAGGGTTTGCAGGACATTCAGACTTGACCCGCTGTCTCAACCAATACAGTTCCAAAAATAAGACAAACAGAATACAGTTAGACATTTCACACTGCCATACAAAGTTATATAAAAAAATCATAGTATTCATCCCTTATAAGGTCCATTATTGAGTACAATGCCCCTTACAGCATGTACCTTACCCATGAATTATGATCGGATCGGTACTCCTAGCCCTTCAGTAACATCAGCTAGTTTGTGCAACCACCAGATGAAGCATTCCACCCAAGCAACCTGTTCAATAAAATGATTTATGCACAAATGCCAGAATGAAATATTACATAAGATGACCCTTCAGTAACATTTACTGGTATGTACATGCACCAGATGAAACAATCTATTTTTTTTTAGATACACATGGTGCAAAATGATTACAAAGTAAAACAACAATAAAAAGACAGTGTAAGAATGCATGCCGCAGTAAAAATATAGCAGTACAGTCCTTCAGTCAGCATCTATGTGTGGGTAGGGTAGCTCAAAATAGTACTAAAACTGAAAAAAGTAACATGTGACACAGGGAAGTGTTAAAATGTGCAGTTACCTGAAGACTGACATTTCTATAACCAATGGTGATGGGTCAGAAATGCTAACCAATTATCACTGCTATGTAACACAGGCTACGCAGATAGTGCACTCATCCTGGATCTGGCAACAAGACAGCAGACCTCAGGAGCTGATATTAGACACAGAAATAGTATTGGGGTCGAGAGTTTTACTAACAGCTGCTAACCAGTCTGTACTGTGATAGACACACCTTTGTAGATGGAGAGAGGATGGAAAAGTATTTTCAGTTTCCATGGCAAAAGGTTAATCAATAACAGATTCAACCATTACGGTTACTGAATTTTACACCTGTCCTCATTTATTTCGGAAGGCTGTTTGCTTTTACTGACAAGAGGAGAACCACTGTATCTGGAAGCTTTCTCTGCCTTTGACAATTTTGGATCTAATTTTACATGTATGGCAATTCCTTTTTGATCAAAGTGGACTTCTCTGACCTTGATTCATTGCAGTCAGGTGTTGTTTCGGAACTGGAGATTTTGCTTGGAAATATCAGGGGTCTCTAACATTTTTATCATAAGAAAGCTCAGAATGGCTCTTTTCCATGCTAAGTTAGTAGCATTATTAAATTCTACAAGATTTTTATGCACTTAACGTATTATGCTGGGAACCCAAGTAAAGGTGGCACTGAGTGTATGTGCTGGCTGCAGAAATTCACCTTTAACAGGTTCACTTCATCTGTGCTGCAGACGTGTCTTAGGAAGGGGGCATATGCCATACCAAAGCACTCAGATTTCCCATTAAGACAAAAAAAAATACAAAACACAGTATTAAGACTTATTTTCAGACATCCGACACACGTACGATGTCCTTGGCAAATATAAGTGTCAATCATGTGCATTTGCGTATGACATCACAGGTATTTGGTGTAATAATTGTGAGGACCACACCTACTTTTATGCAATCTTGTCACACTGAGTACTATGATAAGAGTTAGGAAGAGAACGATTACAGTCTGCTGGGTAGCAAATAGCTTGCTACACTGAAATCAGCGCTACCACATTAAACAGATTGAGAATTATGCTTATAAAGCCTGTACGGAAACAACAGCATAGTGTGTAGCTACAAAATGATTCTCGCACACTGCACGCCAGATACGCCAAGTGCCTCAAGTACAACATAGACAGTACATTACCTTTATTATGATTACTAAGTCTAAGTATTTGGGCTTGATAAGGTGTGTTTTAACAGTAACGGTTACCGAGTGCGCAAAGGATTATGGGTCGCGATCACTACTAAAGTGGACTAGTGGTTGGAATGCTTGCGATACACTTCAGGCATTGTTCTAGGACTTATTAACGGAATGTGGGAATTTATTACTTGAGAATTTGTAGGAAAGCAATTTTAATAAATAATTATTGACATCTACAACGCTTCTATCCACATATGTTAAGGAAAATGTAGTTAGGTTACAAGTTGTTGGAGTATTATATTTAACTTCTAGAGACAAACATTTTTATATGAACTTTCATTACTCAGAGAAATGTTTATACGTAGAGGATATCATGAAACATTTTTGATACAATAAGAAAAGGTGGTGTTATTGGTAGAAATAAGCATCCACCAATGAATGATATAGGAACTGAAAACAAATGGAATTTTCCACAGAAGGGTGAAGCATTTCTCTTACATGCTCACTCGCACATATATGTACTTTGATATAAAAAAACAAAGAAATGAACAGCGGTTTCAATAATAACTTTGTTTATTCCATTAAACTTTAACATTTGTCTCAGATGTTGGTTCTTTCACTCCCGACCTTCACTCACACACAGATACACATCAGCTTGCTATGAACACAAGAAGATATGGAGTGCATAGCAAGCCGATTTTCTTTAAAAAATCAAATATGAACATTACCTTACTCCACAATGAAAACTAAGTTGAGAAGGTAACTGACAAAATTCAGGTACTTTTTTAACTTAGTTTTTAACAGTGCAGTTAAAATGTGACTCTAAAGTTATTCGCGCTTGGGGAAGGCACTCGGGTGTAACAGCATACAATTTGTAGCGCCTCATAGAGCGCTCGTAAGCACCAAGGCGCCAAGGGACGGTACTCTGGGTTAATGAGTTAATAAAAATAAATGCATTAATATCATCTGTGTGTACTTTCCCCCAGGTAACAATACATCTACATTTGAAGATATCCTGCACTGGTTATCATGTCACTACCCCCAAGAAACCCTACTACTTGGAGACTTTAACATAGACTAGGGCACCTGTTCCTCAGAATCCCCAACGACCCATATTAACCTGCATGCATTTACACAAATAATATCCACCCCTACCAGGATAGGTAAATCCAACCAAAAAGAAAGTATACTTGACTGGGTACTCATAAATAGTCACCCCCAACTGTACACCTCTGGTACCCTCCTTGATGGCCTAAGTGATCACCTTCTCACATATGTAATTAAACACAAAACCATTAATTCCCAACAACCCTTACTCAGAAAGGTTAGAAACAATAAAAACTTTGACCCTGCCAAATTCCAACAAGAACTAAACTCATGTAATTGGTCTATTC
Source organism: Protopterus annectens (assembly GCF_019279795.1). Classification (NCBI taxonomy): domain Eukaryota; kingdom Metazoa; phylum Chordata; order Ceratodontiformes; family Protopteridae; genus Protopterus; species Protopterus annectens. Next base: position 799,158,133 of record NC_056748.1, read on the forward strand.
TAAAACATCTCCCCTTAGAGGAAGCAGTAGCATACTTTAACAACAAATTCCTTGAGATCCTTGATTTGCATGCACCTGTTCGTTCAAAGAGAACCAAGGCAAAAACTGCGCCATTGCTTTCTAAAGAGTCTAAACTCAAAATTACCCTTAAAAACAAAGCATGGGCTTTATGGCATTCTTCTAAAGACCCTCAAGATCACATTAAATACAGGCAGTGCAGGAACGAAACCAAAAAATCAGTTTTACAAGACAAAAAACAATACTACTGTAATTTACAGACAGTAAATCAAAATAACCCTCAGAAGTTTTGGGCAGGTTTAAATAATCTACTACATCCTGGACAAACTTCAATCCCAATCCCTGCTGCTACTATTAAAACCCCTGAAGATGTTTCTGATAGTTTTAACCAATTCTTTACTGAGACAATTCAAGCCCTAGCTAGCCAACTACCTCCTAGCTCCCCTGGTCCTGAAAGTAGCACCTCTAGAAACCTACTCACGTTCAGCTTCCAACCAGTCGCCACTTCACTTATCTGTACCTTGATCAAAAAATTAAAGCCCACTACTTTCTGCTGATCAACTCCCTGCCGAGTACCTACAAAAATCAGCTGATGCTATTGCTTACCCCGTCTCAATACTAATCAATCGAACCATAGTAGAAGCTAAAATTCCCACCATCTGGAAAATATCCTATGTAATCCCACTTCACAAAGGAGGCAGCTCTACTGAATTCTCCAATTATAGGCCAATAGCTATACTCTCTCCATTTGCAAAGATTATGGAAAAATGTATTCCTAGACCACTCATGCACCACCTAATTCAGAATCACCTTATGGCAGACACTCAGCATGGCTTCTGTCCTCATCACAGCACTACTTCAGCCCTCCTAGCCTTTACCAACACCATAAACCATAATCGCAAAAATAATTATATGTCCTCAGCCCTCTTCTTGGATCTTTCCAAGGCATTCAATATAGTTGATCACCAACTTTTAATTCACACCCTGCAAACATTCTGTCTAGATACTGGAGCCCATCAATGGTTTCAGTCCTACCTGAATGGTCGACAGGAGGCTGTCCTCTGGCAGAACAAACTCTCTAACCTTCTACCTAACACCCTTGGAGTACCACAAGGCTCTATACTAGGGCCCTTGCTGTTCTCCATCTTCATTAACGACCTTTATACTGTCATCCCAAAAGTCAGCTGTATCCAATATGCTGATGACTCTACTCTGATTTGCTCAGCCACATCTCCAGTAGAGTTATGGTCAGCTACCCAGACCACCTTTAATACAGTAGAAAACTGGCTTTCTGAACATAGTCTGATCCTAAATCCCAAAAAAACTAAAATGCTGTTATTTTCACCAACACGTAGGTCTACCACTTTCACCTTTACCATAAAATCAAATGATGGCACAATAAACTCCCCTGACCCCTCTACAAAACTATTAGGTGTCATCATAGACAGTAATCTAAAATTTGACCTACATGTTAACCAAACTATCAAAACCATCAATAAAAAACTAGGGTCACTTTACAGAATAAAAGCTTTCCTAACCCCTCCAGCTAAAATTGCCATGGCTCGCTCTCACCTTCTTTCAACCCTTCTTTATGCATCCCCTCTACTCTCGAATTTAAACAAGACTGTCCTTAACAAACTCTCAATTTGCTACAACCACATTGTCAGGTTTGCCACTGGGCTGCCTTTTAGGACACATCATTGCATCAATCTAAATCAGCTTGGGTGGCTTGAACTACCCAGCCTAATCCAGTATAACCAACTGATTATGGCCTATAAAATCCTCTATAATCCGGACAATACTCCTGCACTTAAAAATATTATCACCCTCTATAACAATCCTAGACCGCTTCGATCCTCTAACAAGCTACTAATTCAGACTAGCAAAATTAATAACACAGCCAGTGATTCTCTCTTTGCAAACTCTGTAAGTATTTATTTATTTATTTATTTTATTTTATTTTACATTTGTTGACCGGGCTAGTCTAACTGGATACTTGTCCATTTTCAGTAGAGGCCCGGGGAGAAAAGCTCCGAGGAAGCACAAAAATATAATCACATATACAAAGATTAATTTCATGTTAAACATTGCTAGAAAGAAAGACCAGGAATAATTTCAGTGGTCGTTAGTTCTTAGTCTAGTGCTAAGTTAACAACACTCAATGTAATACAGCTGTAGTTGCAATATAGTATTTAAAGGATAGCAGCTAAGTTAGATAAGTTATTAGTAAGCAGGTTGGCATAAAGAAGGACTACAAAAGTATGAGCTGCAATATTCAGAATATGTGTTAAAAACAGGTTTAATTAAAGAAGTTTTGAGGAGATAAGAAAAGATCTAGAAAGGAATAAGTTTGTTAGTAAGAAAAGGAACAAGAATATAGAAAAGAGAGCGTATGTAGATCCAAGGAAGAAAGGTAATATATCAGTCAGATTTAGTACAAGGGCATAACCACTGTGTTCTGAGAAAAAGTTTCAGTTTGTTTATGAAGAGTGATATTGAGGGAACAGAGGAAAGTTCAGTAGGAAGAAGGTTCCAGGATTTTCCAGCAGTATTACAGAAAAGAGAGTCTCCAACCCTGTTGTTAGATTTACAAATATTTACCAGCATTCTTTGTGACGAACGTAAGGTCTTAAGATGGTTGTAGGGGACAATGAGGGTAGATAGTATAGGGGCATCTGTAGGATGGTAAAGGGTTTTGTGGACAATGGTAAGATGGTGGAATGTAAGCTGATTTTGTAATTCAAGCCATCCTAGTTGCTTTAGGTTAACACAGTGGTGGGTTCTGAAAGGGTTTCCAGTGGCAAATCTGGCTATGCTATTGTAGGCACTTTCCATTTTATTAAGGTTGATTTTAGAGAGTTTAGTGTATATGGGTGAGGCATAGAGGAGAGTAGAAATTAGGTGAGTATGAGCAATAGTTGTTCTTGCTGCAGGAGAGAGAAAGGGTTTGATTCTGTAGAGAGATCCCAGTTTTCTGTTAACAGATTTTAAGGTATTATTAATATGGGTATCGAAGTTAAGGTTGTTATCTATGGTGATACCAAGTAGTTTGGTAGTCAAGTCTGGGGATATAAGAGCATTGTTATTGGATGTTACTGTCAGGTTTAATGGGGGGGGGGCTTACTAGTAGGAGTGAAAAGAAGGAGTTTAGTTTTTTTGGGGTTAAGTAGGAGACAGCGTTGAGTAAACCATAGTTTGACTGTGTTAAAGACCTTTTGGGCGAGGGAGTAAAGCTCAGGTATGGATGTGGCTGAGCATATAAGTGTCGAATCATCTGCGTATTGTATGCATGTAGCTTGGGGGATTGCTAGGTGAAGGTCATTGATAAATATAGAAAATAGGAGTGGTCCTAATATGGACCCTTGGGGGACCCCTGTGTTAATGGGTAGATGGGTAGATAGAATATTAAGCCAAAGCACGGCCTGTTGTCTGTTTTCTAGATAGGATTGGAACCATTTTATAGCAGATGCATCTAGTGACAGAGATTTGAGGATATTTATAAGTATTTGGTGATTTACCGTATTGAATGCCTTAGACAGATCTATAAACAGTGCAGAGGAAAGCCTATTAAGGTTACGGTTTTTGATGATACAGTGAGTGAAGGAAAGAAGGGCAGCAGTAGTGCTGTGTGAGGGTCTGAAAGGGCAGCAGTAGTGCTGTGTGAGGGTCTGAAAGGGCAGTAGTAGTGCTGTGTGAGGGTCTGAAAGGGCAGTAGTAGTGCTGTGTGTGGGTCTGAAACCATGTTGTGAGTTGGAAAGTAAGTTATATTGGATTAGGTGGTCTAGCAATTGTTTCATTTTCCCAAGATTTTAGCTAGGGGAGACAGAAGGGCAATGGGATGATAGTTGGAGAGTCCAGTGGAGTTACCTCCCTTATGAAGGGGAATAATATGGGAGACCTTCCATATGATTGGGATGTGTCCTTCAGTGATAGTTCTATTAATAAGAATGGAAATGGGGTATGCTATGGATTTGGCTGCCTTTTGTAAGTATTCAGCGGGAATCTTTGCTGAAGGAGTGCATGGTTTGAACTTTTGGATGAGAGCTAGAATGTATATAGTTGGTACTGGTTGGAAGAGAAAAGGAGGGGGTGGGTTAGTGATATGGTTGGATATAGGTAAGTCCTGAGTAGATAGCTGATTAGTAAGATTTTGTATGGCCTCAGTGAAATAGGTATTAAAGGTATTAGCAGTCTGTTTCGGATTCTCTTGGTCTGTGTCTTGTGGGTGTGATGTGATGGATTGACCTGGATGTAGTAATTGATTAATACTTGCCCAGAACTTTTGTGGTTGATTATGGTGGGTCTGTTGGAATTGTAAGTAGTAGTTTCTTTTGTCAGTCTGCACTGCTTTTTTAGTTTCATTTCTTAGTTGTCTGAAGTTTTGTTGATCTACTGGGTTTTTAGTTGATCTTGATTTGTTCCAGTATTTATTTCTGAGCTTGATTTTTGCCTGGTTTCTTTTGAAAGCCATGTAGCAGATTTTGTTCTCATTCTTATAGAGCGAGTTGGGGCATGGTGGTCTAGAATGGATAAGAAGTTAGAGTTAAAGTAGTTGACAGCTTCCTCCAGTGGGAGGAGACAAGTGAAGGAGAATAAACTATCAGCAATGCTGATAATTGAAGGTAAGTAGGTGAGTCAGGCGTGGGAAAGATCAGAGGTATATCAGTAGTCTGTAAGATTAGAGAAAGAACAGGTAAGTGTATGCAGTTTTTAGTAAGGGGTAAGGGAAAAAACAGTAGCAGGTGTACGACCTAAGGGGTATTTTGTGTGAAGCAGAGGAAAACTACAGAAATATTAAAGCTTCAGATAATTATAGGGAAAGAGGGTGCCACCTAGTGGGCAGATCCAGTATAGCGGATAGTATAGTAGATCCTGGAACTCTCTTCCAGCTGATATTACCTTACTTTCCACCTTAGGTCAATTTAAAACTAGACTTAAACAACATTCGTCACTTAACTGGCTATGTCAATGTATCAAGCCTGGCCAACTCTCTCTAGAATGTGTAAAAATCTGTTAAGCAGTTTACTGTGTAATTTAATTTAATCCTGACTTGCGCTCAGGATTAACTGTAACCTGTGGAATTTGTTTAACTTGCTTACTTATGTAATCTCTGTAAATAGTCTGTTTGTAATATGTAATGCTGGTATTATGTAATGCTGTATCTGCTTACCCTTGGAGCTTTTCGCCCCGTGCCTCCGCTGAAAAGGGATATGCATCCATTCGGACTATCCCGGTCAACAAATGTAAAATAAAAATAAAATAAATAAAATAATTGTCTTGCCTGTGGAAAGAAAATACCTCACAGAGATGTTCATTCTTACTGCGTCACCTGTTTAGGTCCAGACCATGATGTCCCTCGCTGTCGGATGTTCTTCGTGTTTCACTGTTGCAGTCATTACATTTGGGTAATCTGCTGGTAGGTTGCCCTCAGTCAGTTGCTGTCCTTTCTTCCATGACGTCAGGTCATCAGGGGTATAAGACATGCAGCCGACGCCATTAAATCAGTCTTTCTTGCTGCGCGGTGCCTGAAGCAGAAGCAGTTCGCAAGTGCCGGTCATCTGACTCCTGAAATTTTCATTTTCAAATTTCAGAACCGATGTCTTCAACTAAAAGCTAAGTACCCTGTTGGGGAAACTTTTCTTGCTCCTTACCGATGTCAGTAAAAGTTAATAATTGTATTACTTGTGGGAGGCAAATACCTCATAAGGATTTTCATTTGTACTGTATTCCTTGCCTAGGCCCTGACGACTACGTGTCTTGCTGTCAGTTTTGTGCTAAATTTAATCAACGCACTATTAAACATCGGTTTATTTTTGCTTCGAAATATTTTGGCTCGAGATTTAACTATCCAGAAATGCCATCAGTTAGCAATCCGACTACCGGAATACCTAAAAAACGTAAAGAAACAGAGACAGACTGTCGAGGTCCAAAATCGATGACAAAACTTCTCCTAAGTCGTTCGCCGGTACTCAGCGAGGTGCTTTCGCAGCCCCTGATACCCGCTACTTTTGATTCGCAGGCCTCTACTGAGACCCATTCGGAGTCCAGTATACCGCGGGATACTTTAAGTATTGAACCTGTGGATGTCTCTACCTTGGATGGGTCCGGAGCCGCTGAGCAGGCACCGGCTTCTGAGGGTGTTTTCAGGCCTAAAGATTTGTATATTAAACCGACACCATCTTCAAAACTAAAGCCAAAAACTACTACTTTGTCTAAAAAACTGACACTTGGGCCACGTGTACAGGCCCCAATGCCTAAAAAACAAATGATCAAAATGGCTGAGGATTTATTTACCTTGATCAGGAGTACCCATCCCCCTCCTGCTAAGAGGCCTAGGCAAGGCACTGACTATGAATCTTCAGATCAGGTTTCTATTTCTTCTGATTCCTCTTCTGATCAGGAATTATCTAATCCCACTTATGAGGACTCTGATGCAGAAGATTCCATTCTTTCTGCTTCTCCTCCTGAGAATTTTTCTTTTGGAGAAACTTTGCATACCTTAAGGGAACACTTTCATTGGGAGTGTCAGGTTTTCTCAGAATCTAAAAAGAGACTTTGGGATTTCCTTCTTCTTCCTCAGCATAGGCCTTTGGCAATACCTCTTGTTCTAGACATTGTTGATGATGTTTTCTCAGAGTGGACACCTGATTTCCTGCCTCTGGCTCCTACTAAGCCAGACAGATATTACAGGGTTCCTGACTCCCACAAATTCCTCTTTAAAAACCCTAGTGCTGACCCTGAAACCATTTCTCAAGTTCCCAAGGGCGTTAAGGCTTCTACTGCTAAAAATCCTACCCCTTCTGATAGAGATTCCAGGGCACTGGATAGAAGGGGTAAGAAGGTTTACACGTCTGCAACCTTGGCAATCAGGGATTTAAACTGTCAATTTCATATGCTTAAATATCAACAGCATGTCATGGGTTTACTTAAACAGAAAATGATGTTGATTTCTGACTGCATGGAAAAAGAGTTGCAGGATTTATTGCATTCAGCTGAACAAGTTGGAAAACATACTTTGCAATGTGGTTTTGATTCCTTGGAGGCCTCTTGCAGGGCTGCTGTAATCTGTGATAAGAAGGCATGCTTGGCTCAAGGAGCAAAATCTGCCTGACCATGTTAAAGCAAAATTGTTGGATGCTCCTTTGCAACATGACAGTCTGTTTGGTAATAAAGGTGAAGAAGTTTTGAAAAAGATGGAAGCTGAAACGAAATCTATGCAAAATGTAAAAGATTTCTTACAAGTGCAGCCACCCAGGTTCAGTAGGCACTGGCCTACTAGGAACTGGTCCTTTCCGGTACCCACTAGAGCCGCTCAGGTCAAACCCAGGCATTCCAAAGGTTCCAGGTTTCAGTCACAAGGAACATATAGAACAAAGCAATGGGGGTGCCTGCACCTCCAAATCTGGAAGTAACAAGGCACCTCCCTATGGAAAACAGTCTCAATGACTTTCCACTGTAATTACCAAGCACTTACCTTTTGGCCGCCCCTTTGGGGGAAAAACTGGCACTTCATGCACGAAACTGGCAACTGATTACCCAGGACAAATGGGTTTTAAATATAGTATCCCAGGGGTACAAACTTAATTTCTACACGTTGCCAATCCCAAACGGATGGCCAGATTTGCCTCCAAATCAGTGGGCAGAGGCCCAGAATCAAGTTATGTCCCCTCATGAATATGGGGGCTATTCAACCAGTACCAGAAAAGGAAAAGGGACAAGGTTTTTATTCAAGACTTTTCCTGGTACCCAGAAAAGACAAATCATGGCGTCCAATTCTGGACTTATCCATTCTAAATACATTTCTGGACATTACAAAATTCAAGATGCTGACTCTCCAACAGTTACTACCTATGCTAGGCAAGGATGCCTGGTTGGTAACTCTAGACTTAAAAGAGGCTTACTTGCATATCACAATCAGGGAATCTTGCAGAAGATTCCTCCGCTTCAAAGCAGGCTATTTGCTTTGCCAGTTCTCTGCACTGCCCTTTGGCTTATCTACTGCGCCTAGGGCCTTCACAAAGTGCCTGGCACCAGTAATTGCATTTTGCAGGCAAAGAAATATTCAAATTTATCCGTACCTGGACGATTGTCTAATTCAGGCAGAAAACAAGGACACTTTTCTAATGCATCTAGCGTTTGTAAAAAGGCTTCTAACTTGTCTAGGGTACACCATAAACGAAAAGAAATCACAACTGGTACCCTCTCAAATAATTACATTCCTGGGTGCAAGCTTGAATACAACCGCCCAGATGACTTACCTTACGCCAGAAAAACAAATTCAGTTGATGACTTACTTCAAACAGGTGGCGACAAAAAAACAGCTATCTGCAAGACAAATTCTGCAGGCCTTGGGGTTCATGGCCTCCTGTATTATTCTAATTCCATGTGCAAGAGTGCATATGAGGAAACTTCAATGGTATCTAAAAAGCTTATGGAGTCAACATTGTCACAGCTTGGAAACAATGATTCCTATCATACCTTCCCTGCAGCTAGAGTTCCTATGGTGGGCAGAGCCCTGCCACCAAAACAAGGGACTGTCATTCATTCCACCTCCTGCCGCCCAAATCTTGACTACAGATGCATCAGAGTATGCTGGGGGGGGGGGGCGCATTTGGCAGGGAGATGCATTCAGGGCTAATGGAGCCCAAATCAAATGCACCTACATATCAATCAGAAAGAGATGCTAGCTGTACAGAATGCACTGACAGCTTTCAAGGACTATCTTCATCCAGGACAACTACTGATAAAGACAGACAACACCACAGTCATGTGGTACATAAACAAGCAGGGGGGTACCCATTCCTACCCCATTTGCAGACTAGCCATGGCATTGTGGAACATGGCCTTGACTTATCAAATACATCTACAAGCTCAATTCCTGCCAGGAAAGCAACATACTCTGGCAGACGACATAAGCAGAAATCTTATGGATCCACACGAATGGAAACTGGATCCACAAATCTTCAGCATGTTGACACGCAAATAGGGGAGCCCAGACATAGATCTTTTCGCCTCACCCCAAAACTTTCAATTGGACAAATTCTGCACAAGAATTCATCACAAAAAAGCTTGGAAAGTGGATGCTCTATCCTTCAGCTGGAAAAATCTATCAGTCTATGCCTTTCCCCCTCTGCCTCTGCTCTCCAAGGTCTTACTAAAAGTCAGACAGGAAAAAACAAAAATGATTCTGATTGCTCCAGACTGGCCTCGCCAACATTGGTACCTGCTCCTACGCAGTATGTCGCACCTTCCTCTGTGGTACCTGCCTCAGACACCTTGCCTGCTGTCTCAGCAGAACTATCAAATTCTGCACACACAACTCCAAACTCTGAATCTTGCAGCATGGCTAATCAACTAATTTCACCAGTTGCATCTCTCAGCAAACCTGTGATGGTTGTCATTTTGGAGGCTAGAAAGCATAGTACTAGAAAATCTTATGCTGACAAATGGAAAAAATTCTGTGCCTGGAACCAAGCACAAGGAATAAACACAGCAATGCCCAATATTCCTCAGATTCTGCAATACTTAACTGAGACGCTTCACAAGGGCCTATCTTTTTCTTCCATAAAAATCCATGCCTCTGCCATTTCAGCATATTACAACACAGAGCCTCCCCTCTTTTCTCATCTGCTGCTAAAGCAGTACCTCAGATGGGCCAAAAATTTAAAACCTCCCAGGAGAGCACCAACTCCTGCATGGGACCTCAATTTTGTTTTGGAAAAACTCACTCTACCTCCTTTTGAGCCAGCTGCTACTGCAGACCTAAAATTTCTCTCTTGGAAAACCGCTTTTCTTTTAGCAGTCACTTCAGCTAGAAGGATTTCAGAATTACAGGCTCTTATGGCAGTGGAGCCTTTCATTATTTTTACCTGGATAGGTTGACTCTCAGGACCAATCCATCCTTTATGCCTAAAGTGGTATCTAGTGTGGCCCTTAATCAGACCATTCATCTGCCTACTTTCTTCCCAAATCCACAGAACAAGGGTGAGCGGATTCTGCATTCATTGGATGTGCTCAGACAACTAAGATTCTACTTAAACAGGACAAAATCTCTAAGAAAATCTGAGCAATTACTGGTGACATTTGCTGCATGGGCAGAGGGAAAGGCTATTTCAAAGCAGACTTTTTCCAAATGGATAAGCCATTGTATTCATTTCTGCTATATGCACCATGGTAAACCTGTTCCCAAGGGGATCAGATCTCATTCCACCAGGGCTGCATCTACTTCTGCAGCCTTTCTTAGAGGGGTTCCTACCAGAGACATTCTAGAAGCTGCTACCTGGAGCTCAGTTCATACATTCACCAAACATTACCATTTACCTCTCTTTTCTAAATCCAGAGCAGGCTTTGCCACTGCTGTCCTGCAGGGTCTTGTAGCTGCTCCTAATGCTGTATAAATCCATCTTCCCAACCATAGCTTTGGGATTCTACCCAAATCTAATGACTGCAACAGTGAAACATGAAGAACATAGTACAGTTGTGTACACTTACCATAAATGTAGATGTTCGAGTGTATTCACTGTTGCAGTTCTGGTTACCCTCCCTCCAGCCCCCTGTTTTTTCTCTAACTGTACCTCTCATTTCTATTACTATCTTTAAAAGCCTTTTTGGTGTATTTACTTTTGTTTGGAGGTATATGTTTTGTGTTTTTTATTCTACATACATATATATATTTTGCTCCTCATTTGGGGGGGCACCTGACATCTGGGACAAGAAAAACTGATGTAATGGCGTCGGCTGCATGTTTTATACCCCTGACGACCTGACGTCATGGAAGAAGGGACAGCAACCAACGCAGGACCCAAGACTTTGTTAATCAGGCCAACTGAGGGCAACCTGCCAGCAGATTACCCAAATGTAATGACTGCAACAGTGAATACACTCGAACATCTACATTTATGGTAAGTGTACACAACTGTACTTTTTGTGCCTTATTCAACTCCCAAACTATTCGTCGTTGGGCTATTTTTGTTGCTAAATTCTTTCACTCTCAATCTCTGTACTCCAAAATGGCTTCGATAAGCCATCCAACTACCGATCTTCCGAAAAAACGTAAGGATAAAGACCGAGAGAGACCGCATAGGTCCAAAACTGCCAACGACTCTACCGTTAAGCTAGTCGCCAGTCCGCTGGTACTCAGTGAGGCGCTTTCGCAGCCCCTGATACCCGCTTCTACAGATTTGCAGGCCTCTACTGAGACCCATTCAGAGTCCGATATGCTGCGAGAGGCTTCTTCGACTATGAAACCCAGCGGATGTCTCTACCTTAGATGGGTCTGGAGCCGCTGTGCAGGCACCAGCTTCTGAGAGTGTATTCAGGCCTTCCGACTTTCATATTAAACAGACGACTTCATTTCAAACCAAAAATACAGAATTTCTCAGGCCTAAATTCGCACTACGCCTAGGAAACCGGCAACCAAAGCGCATTCTCAGGCCCATATGCCTCAAAAACAAATTCTTAGAATGGCTGAAGACCTCATTACTTTAATTAGGAGAAGTCAGCCTTCCCCCTCAAAAAGACCAAGAACTGATTTTCCCTCTGATTCTTCAGATCAGGAGTCCGATAACCCTGATCCTTCTGATTACAAGGACATACCCTTATCTACCTATGAAGATTCTGGTACAGAGGATTCCATTCCCCCTGCTTCCCCTCCAGAAGATTTTTCTTTTGGTGAAACCCTGCATACCCTTGGAGAGCATTTCCGCTGAGAGAGCCAGGACTACTCTCAGTCCAAAAAGAGACTCGGGGAATTTTTAAACTTACCTCAGCGTAGGCCTCTAGCTATTCCTCCTGTTCTGGAAATTGTAGATGATGTCTTTCTGGAATCCAGCCTTACCCCTGATACTTTGCCTCCGGCTCCCAGGAAACCGGTCAGGTGCTATAGAGTACCTGACTCCCACAAATTCCTCTTTGAGTCCTACTGCGGATCCAGAGACCATTTCCCAGGGACCTAAAGGCATTAAGGCTACAACTGCCAAAAATCCTACCCCTTGGGACAGGGATTCTAAGGCTTTAATCAGATTGGGTAAGAAGGTATACACCTCTTCTTACTCTTGCCATTAGGGCTTTAAATTGCCAGTTTCATATGTTAAAGTATCAGCAGCATATTATGGAGCTAATTAAACAGAAAATGATTTTGATTCCTGATTGTGCAGAATGCAAAGATTTACAAGAGTTGATGCCTTCTGCTAACCAAGTTGGTAAACATACTTTGCAATGTGGATTTGATGCCTTAAAAGCATCTTGCAGGGCTGCTGTCTAGAAGGCATGCTTGGCTTAAGGAACAAAACTTGCCAGTTCACGTCAAAGCAAAATTACTAGATGCACCATTAAACCAAGAGTGTCTGTTTGGCAATAAAGCAGAAGAAGTCCCAAAGATTTCTTACAAGTACAGCCACCTAGATTCAGTAGGCATTGGCCTTCTAAAAACTGGTCGTTTCCAGTCCTTTCCAGGCCTCAGTCCAAACCCAGGGGCAGCAGACCACCAAGACTTCAGTCTCAGGTTATGCACATATCTAAGCAATGGAGTGCTCCCATGTCCAAAACAGGGAGTAGTAAGCCGCCATCCTATGGTAAAATTGCACAATGACTTATCCTTAACTCTTCCAAGCCTTGCCCAAGTACTTGCACCTTTAGGAGGAAAACTTACCCTGCATGCCAAAAACTGGGAGTACATTACTCGGGACAGATGGGTCTTAAACATTGTTTCCAAGAGATACAGATTCCACTTCCACTCACTCCCAACCCTAAGCGGATGGCCAGACCTCCCCCCAAACCAGTCGGCAGAGGTCCAAAAGCAAGTACTTTCTCTTCTGAGTATCAAGGCTATTCAACCTTTCCCACCAGAATAAAGGGGAGAAGGCTTTTATTCCTGACTATTTCTGGTACACAGAAAAGAAAACTCTTGGCGTCCTATCCTGGATCTGTCTGTTCTCAACACCTTTCTGGTGGTTCCAAAATTCAAAATGCTAACTCTCCACCAGCTGCTTCCTGGGTCAGCCAAGGATTCCTGGCTAGCAACCCTAGACTTAAAAGAAGCTTATCTGCACATTCCCATAACGGAATCTTGCAGGAAATGCCTTACACTTCAGAGCAGGCTCTATGCACTATCAGTTCTCTGCACTTACCTTTGGCTTATCTACTGCGCCCAGGGTGTTCGCAAAGTGCCTAGCTCCAGCCATTACATATTGCAGGCAGAGAAGAATTCAAATTTACCCATACCTGGATGATTGCCTGATTCAGGCGGACAGTCAGGAATTGCTACTACAGCACCTGGCATTTGTAAAGACACTTCTAACTTCACTGGGGTTACACCATCATCAAAAAGAAATCACAGCTGGTACCCAGCCACAGATTGTATTCCTGGGAGCAAACTTGAACACAACTGAGCTTGATCGAAGGAAGGACACTGAGGAAACTATAATATATAACATTAAGTATCCTGTTTTTTGTTTATTTTGTTCTTTATTTCTTTGTTATTTATAGCACTTTGTGTACTGTGTATTTTTCAAGCTAGTTTCACTGTGTGTGAGGTATTAACTGGAAATTGTCCACTTTTATTAAGCATTTGTTGGGTTGTTTGTTTCTAATAACTTGTTGCAGTAACTCTTTTTTCTAGAGGCTCCTTTAGCTGTTTAAAACTTTCATTTAAAGGCTCACTGCTGCTTTTCAGCTGTGAGAAACATTTCTGCAGTTTGTTCTAAGTAGTGGGGATATTTGTAGCATTTCCATATTCAGGCTTGTATTTGGGCCTAGTGTTTATGGAGGCTGTGTGTCTGAGCACATATTCAGGGACATCTTGGTTTAGCCAAAGCCATCAGGCATTTCAGTGAGAGAGAATTGTTTGAGGTCATTAGCTGACTGAGGTCACCTGGACTACAGCTTGGACTAAGCACCTCATTGGTTCTTTTGAGATTTCTTTCTTAAAAACTGTCTCAGGTTTCAACTTTCTGTTACCTAAGAAGTTCATTTGTGAGTGTTCTGCGATTTCACACTGAGCTTGATCGAAGGAAGGACACTGAGGAAACTCGGAGCTATAATATATAACATTAAGTATCATGTTTTTTTGTTAATTTTGTTCTTTATTTCTTTGTTATTTATAACAGTTTGTAATTGTCCACTTTTATTAAGCATCTGTTGGGTTGTTTGTTTCTAATAACTTGTTGCAGTTAAACTCTTTTTTTCTAGAGGCTCCTTTAGCTATTTAAAACTTTCATTTAAAGGCTCACTGCTGCTTTTCAGCTGTGAGAAACATTTCTGCAGTTTGTTTCCCACCCTCCCTCACTGTTGGTATAGTGTTTTTATAGTTGGTGGCTTTGCAGTTGCCCGCCCCTAGTGTAAATTTGATCTGGGACCCTTCTCCCAGTCTAGTGTCATTACCTCATTCTACCCAGTACAGGGAGAACATTTGAGAAGGCCAATCAGCTTAGTTTCTGCTACTCCTTTCTCTCTTTCCTTTTTCTCTTCACTTAATTTTTTTTTATCTGCTTTTACTGTATTTGTGTTTCTTCCTACTTTATTTTGCTTTTGCGTCATCTTAAAAGTACTCAATTGTATTTATTACTGCTTGGTGTAACTCATTCTAAGCCTTTTAGTTTAAGCACTTGGGCTTCAGACCAGTTGTTTTACATTAAGAAGGTTTGTGGTCTGCACTGTAGTGGCATAACAGGTAGCTTACGTCCTTCTAAGTTGGGAACTGCTGATTGAGGGCTCAGTGTCTGTTATTCTAAAAGTGTATTAATTCTGGTTTAAGCACTTATGCTTCAAGCCAGTTATTTTACATTAAGAGGGTTCGTGGTCTGCACTCTTGTGGGAGGAGAGGCTGGACTCTGCCCTTCTGAGCTGGGAATTTCTGGTTAAAGGCTTATAGTGCCTGCATATTTGAACTGCTTCTTACTGAAATTGGTACACCTTGTTTGCTGTAGCATAGACTAGATCCAGGCCTGCTGAATCTAGCTTTGTTTGTATAACTTGAGCACTAATCCAGGCATTCTTTAAAGTATTCAGTTGTATTTATTACTGCTTGGTAGTAACTTGATTAAAGTGCAACTATCATTCTAAGTCTTTTGGATTAAGCACTTGGGCTTCAGACCAGTTGTTTTACATTAGGAAGGTTTGTGGCCTGCACTGTGGTGGCAGGACAGGTAACTTGCATCCTTCTAAGTTGGGAACTGCTGATTGAGGGCTCAGTGTCTGTTATTCTAAAAGTGTATTAGTTCTGGTTTAAGCACTTGGGCTTCAGGCCAGTTATTTTACATTAAGAAGGTTCATGGTCTGCACTCTTGTAGGAAGAGAGGCTGGACTCTGCCCTTCTGAGCTGGGAATTTCTGGTTAAGGGCTTATAGTGCCTGCATATTTGAACTGTTTCTTACTGAAATTGGTACACCTTGTTTGCTGTAGCATAGACTAGATCCAGGCCTGCTGAATCTAGCTTTGTTCGCTTGTTATTTCCCTGAAACGCTAATTTCACCTAAAACGCGGCTTTTCAGTGCTTCTGTGGATCCCTAGTGATATCTGCATTGCTTACTGTACTTATTTCCTTGTTTCACTTGAAAGAAAGTTACTGTTTGTCATTTTTGCATTTAAGTTACCTGTAACACATTGCATTTAAGTTACCTGGCACTTGCTCACTAAGTCTGCACTAAAAAATTAAAAGCACTACACCATCACAAACTCCCCTTGAGTACCTTGTTCCCCATTGGCCCTTTTTTTCAATTATAAAGGAATTCCCAATACTATTCTAGCATGTCCAAAGGTCAGTTGTCAATCTCCTCTTCGGTCCAGCTGGTGAGTCTGGGAATCTTGAGGCAATGTTACAACTGCCTCATGTACACAGACAACCCTCTCCTCCTCCCAACAAATTCCAACACATGTGAGAGATGCAACCATATAGCCAAACTGGAGGCTAAGCTCTCTCAACTCAGTACTGGCGTAACCAGTCAGGAGGAGAAGGAAACCACACTCACTACAATTCCAGTCTCACATAGACCTACCACGGCAGCAAACCAAACACATAAACACACAAAAACATACTCGGAGGCTCTAAATAAAAATCTGCCTAAGCAGCAGAGACCTCCAAAGCAGACACCCAAGCAACCGCTACCCCAAAACAAAACACGTGCAACACATAGCTCACAAAGCCAGTGTGCCGAACAGTCACAGCCCTTAAGGCTAAACAACACACCTGATACACTTGTAATAGGTGACTCTATCGTCAGGCACACTGATGTCCCGCTCACCAGGCTGAACAAGGAGATGGTCACGGTGAGCTACCTGTCTGGCGCTAGGATCCGCCACATAACACAAGCACTCAGGTCACTTCAAGGCAAGTACAAATATGACTCAGTCATTGTCCATGCTGGTGTGAATGACCTGAGACGTACCTCCCTGGACTACATGAAAAGAGACATAGAGGAGCTCTCTAAGCGTGTAGCCCAGGCCGGTATGACCCTGACCTTGAGTAGCATCTTACCCTCACCAAGAATGATACCACAATATGAAGACAAGATGATCAATTTCAACAATTGGCTTAAGTATTGGTGTCATTCAAACCGGATCCAATGCCTGTCAGCCTGGGATGACATGCTCGACAAGCCACGATGCTTTGCTAGGGACGGCTTGCACCTGTCACCCCTGGGCTTTCGGATATTGGCAAAGGCTCTTGCTACCCCCATAGTGCCTTTTTTAGGCAAGGCTCAAAAGACAAACCCACCTCCATAGGTATCACAAGGGATAAGAAACTAAGAGTAATGCTACTCAACGCCAGAAGTCTAAACCTCAAGTTGCACGCACTCGAAACTCTCCTTAGCATGGAGAACATCGATATATGTGCAGTAACAGAAACCTGGTTCAAGGCTCTCGAGAGCACCCCAGCACTACCAGGTTATACCTCATACCATGCTTTTCAGCCCCAAAACTTGGACCGAACCACAAAAGTATCAATATTCGTCAAAGATACCCACACCTCCAGGTTGGTGGCACAGCACGAAGCATCAGAGACTATCCATGTGCAACTAACAGTGGGTAAAACTGCCTTCCAGTTTATAGCCTGCTACAGACCACCCTCCCAAACCCAGGAACCCCACTCGGCCTTCCTGAGAATACTGGAAAATATGAAGGTCTCTCCAAACACCATTATTTTGGGCGACTTCAACTACCCAAACATAGACTGGGAGCATTACTCTAGCTCCAACACCCTAGCCCAAAGGTTCCTAGAATTTATAAACTCAAATGCTATGGAACAACTTGTTACCACTCCCACAAGAGGGGAAAACATACTGGACCTGATCATCACCAACATGGGGACTCTATGCTCCAGACCAAAAGTGTATCCCTCACTGGTAAGATCAGACCATAAACTAATCTCACTGGATATTCACATCCCGACCCCCACCCCCTGCCCAGAAAACCACAGTGAAAAACTTCTCTAAAGCAAATTTCACACTCCTCAAAACCGAGGTGGAATCCTTCAAAGCCCCTGGGCCTGTGGAAAATCGCCCAGACCACAGAATCCTTTATAAATGCATTCTATGAACACCTTCAGGAATGCATGGATCATGCAATCCCAAATAAAACCAAGACCCAATCCTCCAAAGGCAGATGTCCTGTCTGGTGGACCCCAGCCATAAACAAACTATACAATAGAAGGAGGAAGCAACTACATGATAGAGGAAAATCCCAAAAAGGGAAGGCATCTCTGATCAGTATTAGCAAAAAACTACGGGCACTCATAAAATCGTCTAAGGCCAGCTTCGAGAGAAAAATTGCACAGGACACTAAGGATAATCACAAGGCTTTCTTTAGTTATGTTAGGAACCTGGGTGGGAATTCCCAGATATGCTCAGAATTAGTCCAAAATGACAAAAAATACACCGAACCCACAGACATTGCTAACATCCTACCTGACAGGTTCAGCGCAAACTTCTCCCCCCCCTCCCCACCAAAAGAGCAAATATCTATCCCAGCAGAGTGCTGCCCCCCTGACATCTCAGATGCTCAGGTAAGAGCCGCCCTCTCCAAAGCAAAAAACACAGCATCAATGGGACCAGACGGTGTCCCGGGCTGCGTCCTACATGAACTCCAAGAAGAGCTAAACCCAAACATAAAACTACTGTTCAATCTCAGCCTTACTACAGCATATGGACCCGAAGAGTAGCGTACAGCAACAGTGGTCCCTCTCCACAAAGGTGGTGCCTCAACAGATCCTGGAAACTATCGCCCCATAAGCCTGACTTAGCTTGGTCTGCAAAGCTATGGAAAGGATCATCATGGACCTCATAAATAAAGATATTGGGGACCTACAGACACTGGATCCTACCCAGTTCGTCTTTAAGGGCAGATCCTGCCTCTTAAACCTGGTCGATTTCTTTGAAACAGTCACCAAGGCCATTGATGAGGGGAAGGTGGTCCACACAGCCTACCTGGACCTCGCAAAAGCCTTCGATACAGTACCCCACTCGGGCATTCTAGATAAGCTCACCAGCTTAAATATAAACCCCTATGTCACTAGATGGGTTGCAAACTGGTTCAAGGACAGAACCCACATGGTTAGAATTGCTGGAGCCATGTCAGACTCCAAACCAGTTACAAGTGGCGTCCCACAAGGCTCAGTCTTGGGATCTCTCTTGTTCGGTATATATTTCTTGGAGGTACAGGCCAACACGGAGGGACTGTGGCTGACCAAGTTCGCAGATGACTGCAAACTGGGTGCCATAATTGACTCTCCAGCCGACACAAGCATCCTCCAAAAGGGCCTCATAGAAACAGACAACTGGTGCCAGAGCCATGGCCTCAAGCTAAACGCCAAAAAGTGTATAGTCATCCCCTTTGGCAAAAACAAAGTGCCCACAAATTACTACATAGGTGGTAACCCATTAAGTACAGAAGAAGTAATTAGGGACCTGGGGACCCAAGTTGATAACAATCTCTCATTTGACAACCACGTGGCCAAAGTGGTTAGAAGAACATTTTATATAGCCCACCTAATCATGAAGGGATTCACATCTAGATCAGGGGAGGTCATCATGCCTCTTTACTCATCCCTCATCAGGCCCATAATCGAGTACAATGCCCCTTTTGGGATGTACCTTACCAGACACCTGCAACAACTGGAAAGACCCCAAAAGTACCTCACCAAGAGGATCAAAGGGCTCAAACAGATGCCATATGCTGCCTGGTTAAAGAAACTCCAGCTCTACTCAGTGGCATACCGCCTGCTCATAGGCGATCTGTGCCTGACGTATAAAGCCATGTCCAACTCGGAATTAATGGACATGCTGCACCTCAGAAAATCCAAATCCCATCGAGCTACGCGCTCGAGAGACCTGAACCTCAGCACTGAAATAAATAGGACATGCTGGAGGGACAGATTCATAACCCAAAGGTTCCCTTCACTCTGGAATAAAATCCCAGTCCAGGTTAGGCAGAGTCCCTCATTGACTCTCTTCAAGAGGAATCTTGATGAGTGGATGGGAGATCGTAGGTTTACCCCCGGTATCACTTCTGTGTCATTGTTAGACAGAGGCACAGTATATTAGCCTCGAAAAAGGGCATAGCAAAATTAATTTAAAATGGGTGGCGAAAGCCAAACACACACTGGCTAGGCTTATAAATGCCCTAGGGCAGATAGCCTAGTATGAACCTATGAACTTTCCAGATGGCTATGAACTTTCCAGATGGCATTTCTCACTCCAGAGAAACAAATTTATTTGGCAAACTACTTCAGTCTACTGGCCACCAAAACCCGGCTATCTGCAAGAAAAATACTGCAAGCCCTAGGGTTCATGGCCTCTTGCATTCTACTAATTCCATATGCAGGACTGCATATGAGGAAACTTCAGTGGTACCTAAAAAGTCTCTGGTGTCAACATTCTCAGGACCTGGAAACAATGATTCCTATCATTCCTTGCCTAAGGACAGAGTTCTGTTGATGGGCAGAGGCCTGCAACCACAACAAGGGACTCCCTTTCACTCTGTCCCCTGCCGCCCAAACCCTGACAACAGATGCATCAGACTATGCATGGGGGTTCACATGGCAAGGCAGTGCATTTAGGGTAAATGGAGCACAAATCAAAGGCACCTGCGTATCAGTCAAAAAGAAACGTTAGCTGTATAGAATGCTCTGACAGCCTTCAAAGACCTTATTCTTCCAGGACAACTTTTGGTAAAGACAGACAACACCCCAGCTATGTGGTACATAAACAAGCAGGGGAGAACCCATTCCTACCCACTCTGCAGATCAGCCATGGCTCTGAGGAACACAGCCGTGAGCAGCCAAGTGCACCTGCAAGCTCAATTCCTGCCAGGCAAGCTAAATTCACTGGCAGACAACTTAAGCAGAAATCTCATGGACCCACAGAAGTGGAAACTGGAACTCAAAATATTCAAGCTTTTGAGGAACAGGTGGGGGCGCACCAGAGCTGGACCTTTTTGCTTCCCCTCTGAACTATTAATTGAGCAAATATTGCACCAGAACTCCCCACAGCGAAGTTTGGAAAGTGCATGCCCTGTTTTTTACCTGGGAAAGCCTCTCAATCTATGCCTTTTCCCCTCTGCCCCTCCTCTTGAAGGTTCTACTAAAGATCAAACTGGACAAACCAAGGACAATCCTGATTGCACCAGACTGGCCACGCCAGCACTGTTACCCTCTTTTATGAAGTCTAACAGTACTGCCACCATGGCACCTGCCTCAGACTCCTTCCCTGCTGTCCCAGCAGGCGGGCCAGGTTCTGCACCCTCAGCTACAGACCTTGCAGCCGGGCTCATCCCCTGAACTCATCGCCAGCAACCCTCAGTAAGCAGGTGTTGGATGTCATTCTTGAGGCAAGGAGGTCTAGTACTAGAAAATGCTATTCGAAGAAGTGGAAAAGATACTGTTCCTGGAGCCAGTCCCAGGGAAGGGACACGAATAACTGTGCCCAGCTTACCTCATATACTAGATTACGTAACAGAAATGCTCCCCAAGGGCCTAGCCTTCTCTTCAATTAAGATTCATGCCTGTCTCATCTCAGCTCATTATAATACTGAGTCACCCCTCTTCTGTCATCCTCTGGCAAAACAGTTCCTGAGAGGAGCCAAAAAATTAAGACCCCCCCCCCCCCAGGAGAGCTCCCATTCCAGCCTAGAACCTTAACTTTGTATTAGAAAAGCTCGCGCTTACGCCTTTTGAACCTGCTGCAGCAGAGTTAAAATTTCTTTCATGGAAAGCAGCTTTGTTTCTAGCCATCAGTTCAGCGAGAAGAGTGTCTGAATTGCAGACCCTTATGGCAGTGGAACCCTTCATTGTCTTCCACGCGGACAGTGTTTCCTCAGGACTAACCCATCTTTTATGCCCAAGGTGGTGTCTAGTGTGACTTTAAACCAGTCCATTCATTTGCCAACTTTTTCCCTAATCCTCAGAATAAAGGGGAAAGGATCCTGCACTCCCTGGACGTGCACAGGCAGCTTAGGACAGGACTAAGCCTCTCAGAAAATCTGACCAGCTTGCTAGTCAGCTTTGCTGCAGGGGCAGAGGGCAAGGCCATTTATAAGCAAACCATTTCTAAATAGATAGCACACTGCATCCATTTCTGCTACAAACACCATGGGAAACCTACACCACAGGGGATCAGAACACATTCCACTAGGGCTGCATCTACCTCTACAGCATTCCTCAGGGGAGTCCCTACCAGGGACATCCTGGAAGCTGCAACCTGGAGCTCTGTACACACCTTCACCAAGGATTACCACTTACCTATCTTTTCTAAATCCAGAGCTGGATTTGCCACAACAGTCTTAAAGGGCCTGATCGCCAGCCCTAATGCTTCTTAAATACCTCCACCCTTCCCTAGCTTTGGGAATCAACCTAAATGTGATGACTGCAACAGTGAAACACGAAGAACATAGTACAGTTGTGTACACTTACCATAAATGTAGATGTTCGAGTGTATTCACTGTTGCAGTCCTGGTTACCCTCCCTCCAGCCCCCTGACTTCTCTTTTCTTCTACCTATCCCTTTTGTTTGGCATATCTTATATCATGTGTATTTGCTTTTTGCTGGGGGTGTTCCATACCATGTAATTGCTTCCTATTTTGGGGGCACCTGCCATCTGGGGCAAGAAAAACTGATGTAATGGCATCGGCTGCATGTTTTATACCCCTGACGATCTGACGTCATGGAAGAAGTGACAGCATCCGACGCAGAAATCCCAAGACTCTGGTATTCAGGCCGGCTGAGGGCTATCTGCAGGCAGATAACCCAAATGTGATGATTGCAACAATGAATACACTCGAACATCTGCATTTATGGTAAGTGTACACAACTGTACTTTGTTTGAGTAGGATCAACTTATCCCACTTAACTCTTGCCCCTTCCCCTCCCAAATAAATTCCGTCAACTATTTTATTATTTTTCACAACTTCACCTCTGGTTGATAAAAGTATGCCTGGACCTGTATATAAAACCAAAGGAACTAAAAACGTATGCACAGCTTGTATCTTACCATCTATAGCCATAAACAAGAGCTTCTAGTTTCACAGTTTATCTTTTTAGCCAATTCTCACATATCATTAGTTGCCGTAACAGAATCATTTTTAAACCATGTACCTAAATGCTTCATCTTATGGCCCCATAAATATGGGTATTTATCTATTTATTTACATTTGATAACCTGGTAGTGTCCGACTGGGCAAGTAGCCCATTTCCAGTGGAGACCCAGGGAGAAATGCTTCCAAGTGAAGTTACATTTGTTAAAGAATAATGTAAAACATGGTATAATAAGTAAGGTTACAAATGTTAAAAATAATACATAGTACAATATAGGCATGATAACAAAAGTCAGAATGGACACATAATTGTTATAGAGATAAAAACCTACATTCATGTCAACATCTCAAGTCATAGTTTTTTTTTTAATGATGAAAGATATTCATCTGAAAATAGAGTAGATTCATAGGCTAAGAGCTAAATATCCCTGGCTGTGTTAACTTGTGCAGCAGTAATACTGGGTGCCTGGCAATCTACTGGTATTGTGACTGGTCCCTTGGGGGGGGGGGGGGGGTAAAGTTGGTGTTGCTCAACTTATAAGCAAGTTCATGGCATCTAGGTCCAGAAAGGTTATCATACCACTGTACTCGGCCATCGTCATACCCATCTTAGAGTATAATGCCTCGTTTGTTATGTACCTTACCAAACACATGCAGTAAATGGAATGTCTGCAATGGTTCCTGGCACAAAGAATACAGGGAATAAAAACAATATCCTATGCTGTTCATCTCAAAGCCCTATCTCTTTACTCTGTATCATACAGACTTCTGAGAGGTGATTTTTGCCTGGCATACAAGGCAACCCTGGACCGTGTTTTGATGAGCCTTCTACACATCTGCAAACAGCATCAGAACTCCATCCATCCATCCTTAACCCCTTTTCCTATTTTACACATGGGGTTGAGGTGTCACTTCAGCAGTGACAATCATCTCGAGCCAAGGTTTACACCCCCAGGTGACTAGCCCTGCTGTGGTAGTTAATCTCCACCACTCATTCGCACACAAACTCACACCTACAGCCAATTTAGAATGTTCAATCCACCTACTGCATGTCTTTGGAATGTGGGAGAAAACCAGTGCACCCGGAGGAAACCCAAGCGACTGCAGGGAGGACATGCAAACTCCACACAGAAGGCACCCTAGCCGAGAATCGAACAGTAGAATCTCTTGCTGTGAGGCGATTATGCTAACTATATTAAAATACCCATTATGTGCTTGCGATATAAATAGGACATGTTGAAGTGACAGATATGTTTCTCAGAATTCCCATTCTCTGGAGCAGAATCCCCATCCATGTGAAGAAGATCCTTGTTTAAGTACAATATGGACCAATTGATGGGTAATGGAAATTCACCCGGGTCTGCTGCCTGTCTCGCTGATCGACAGAGGCAGTAAGTAAATCACCCCCTATTTAAATCAGATTTGTGATCACATTTGAGTTACACAGATAGGCTTATAAGGGCCCAAGTGGTCATTAGCCTTGCATACACCTAAATGACCTTTTCTGGATTTATCAGTTAAAAAATATCATCAGATAAAGCTGTCTCTTTTTCACTGCCATACCACTTATATCCTTGAATTTCTGAGTAATTTATTTTTTTTGTCAATAACTCTAAGCAGATAACAAAGTGGAAAGAGGACACTCCTGCGTGGTTCCACTTTTCAGACACAGCTTGTCAGAGGGGAACCATCCCACTTAAATTCTAGCTTCTGATCCTTCATGTATCTTCTTGATCAACTCTATTATTTTATCAGGGAGTGCAAATGCTTCCATTGCCCTAATTATAAAATCCCAGCTTACTGTATCAAATGCTTTCTTTGCATCAAAATCCAGCAGCAGCGGCATTAATTTCTTACATTCTGCTTCCATCTAAATCATCATTGTTTTGTTGATGCTGTCAGATGTTTGTCTCTCCTCTACAAAACCAGAATAATCCATACCTATCAATTTTGACATTTTTTGCTGGGTCAGATGGGTCTTTATCCTCTAGGGTAATATAGCCATCACAGCTTTCTTCCACGTTGCCACCTCCTTTTAAATACAATTCAACAAAAGCCTCCAAATGTTTCACTTTTTTCTGTACTAACTTCCAAATTCCAACAGAAATACCATCCATTCCTAGAATCTTTCCTGTAAATAGTTTATCTTTAACCTTGGCATAATTGAGTCTTCCATAAATATTTCCATTTATGCTTTTTCTTGATTTCCACATCTGCTTTATACAGTTTTTCATAAAATTTCCGAAATTTATGTAATTCTTCTCTTGGATCTCTGGTTATTTTTCTTGTCATACGCTCCCTAAGTTTGGCAGCCCTTTTTACTTTCTGTTGCCTAAATTGTGCTAAAAGATTTTGTTCTCCCAACTTATCAAAAAATAGTCGTTTAACAGCAGTCTAGTCTAAACTCATGCATATTGAACAAATATTCCCTTATTTTCTCCTTTGCACTATGCTTCTCCTCTTCTAATTCCGTCAGATTTCCCTTATTCTGTAATACTTTAACCTTTGTCAGTTCCTCTAAAGAATTTTATTTACTTCTTATCCATCTCTCTCTTTTTTATTTCTGCCCTGTTTTTAAACTCCATTGTCATTTAGTCCCACCCATTAGCTCTCCCTTCTGAAGAAATGCCAATATTCTTTAATAATTCTTGAATAATTTCCACTCCCTATTCTTTAAAATTCCTCTTTTTAACAGGTAGATAGGAACACACCAGTGTCTCATTTTTAATTCATTGCCCTGTGTTTTTATCTGAGTTTTTATCAGTGCATAATGTAAAGTAGTTATTGGATGTGTGTCAAAGCTTTCAATTAAATCTGTGTGCACCTGTGGAATATAATTTCTGCCTAGTCTAGCCCATTTATTGTACCTTGGGGGACAATATACAAATGCTGTTTTGACTTTCTACTACCGAATTTACATGTTCTATACTAAATGTTTTCAAAACTTTCTTCAAAGATCTTCCCTCTTGTTAAATTTTTCTTTCTAGGTCTCCCTGATACATCCTCTGTACTGCTAATCACCTTCCATTCCCTATCTACAAACAGTATTTTGTGCTGAGAGTTGACTGTTGGTCCCAAAATTTCCTTAAGTGCATAATAGCAGTTTTTGGTGGAATATAAATATGTCAGTGTAATCATCCTCCCTTGCAAATAGCCCCTTACTACTACATTTCTACAGTTTCCTTTTTTCCTTTTCATTCACTACTGGAGCTTTTGTAGCAATCAGTATTATTCTCCTTTTCCTTTGTCTTTGATATTCTGCTGAATATCCATCCTAAAATATATTTTTTCAAATGCACATGCTCATCATTTCTATCCATATGTTTCTCCTGCAACATTGCTATTTGCAGCCTGCATTTCTTAGTATAATTCAATACTCCTTCCTCCTCCTAGGTAACTGTGAGACCAATTATATTCCTAGATAATATGGACATAATGCCATTATGATAGAACTCTACTACTCCCATCTATTAGTTGACAAATGTTTTGAATGTGCATTCCTAACTTTTGTCTTACACGTACACACACTTTATACTGTTGTGCTTATAAAGGGATAATTAGGTACTCTGCTTGATGTGGAGAGGGAGTCTTTTCCAAAGATGGAGGAGTCTCTGGGACACACATCTGTCCCGACAACAAGTCCAAGTTCTGTTGATATCACAGACCAGGTTGGCATCGCACATGTAGGTTACTCGAGTGGAGCTTGACTTGCGGATATGTGGCAGTCCCATGAATGCGGGGTCTGAGATTGCTCTGTATGCCAGACAGAGGTCACCTCTGAGGAGTCTGAATGAAACTGAGTAGAGGGACAGGGTTTTTGACCTGTCTCTGTAGGGTAGATGCTTGAGGCCCTGGATGTTCTTCGTGTTTCACTGTTGCAGTCATCACATTTGGGTTATCAGCTTGCAGTAGCCCTCAGACGGCCTGATTATCAAAGTCTTGGGTCCTGCGTCGGTTGCTGTCTCATCTTCCATGACGTCAGGCAGTCAGGGGTATAAAGCATGCAGCCGACGCCATTACACCAGTCTTTCTTGCCGTGTGGTGCCCGAAGCAGAAACTGTTCACGAGTGCCTATCGGCCGACTCCTGAAATTTTTGTTTTCGAGTTTCAGAACCAAAGTCTTCAACTAAAGGTAAGTACCTCGTTGGGGAAATTTTTTCTTGCTCTTAACCGATGTCAGTAAAAGTCAATAATTGTATTTCTTGTGGAAAGCAAATATTTCATAAAGATTTTCATTCCTACTGTATTCCTTGCCTAGGCCCTGACCATGACGTACCTCAACATTTTCATTCCTACTGTATTCCTTGCCTAGGCCCTGACCATGACATACCTCACTGTCAGTTTTGTGCCTTATTTAAACAATGAACTATTCGTCATCGGTATATTTACGCTTTTAAATATTTAGGTACTCTGTTCAATTATCCAGATTTGTCTTAGGTAAGCCACCCGACTACCGGCATTCCGAAGAAAACACAAAGATAATGACAGAGACAGGCCGCCTAGGTCCAAAGCTGCCGACAACGTTTCTCCTAAGCTAGTTGCCAGTTCGATGGTACTCAGTAAGGCGCTTTCGCAGCCCCTGATACCCACTGTTTCAGATTCACAGGCCTCTACTGAGACCCATTTGGAGTCCGGTATGCTGCGAGATGCTTCAACTGTGGAACCTGCGGATGTCTCTGTTTTGGATGGTTCTGGAGCCGCTGTGCAGGCACCAGCTTCTGAGGGTGTATTCAGGCCTACTGACTTGCATATTAAACTGACGCCATCTTTTTCAAGGCCTAAAACTCGATCCATGCCTAGAAAACCGACTCACAGACCGCATGGTCAGGCCTCTATGCCTAAAACACAAATGTTAAGAATGGCTGAAGACCTTATTACTTTAATCAGGGGAAGCCAACCTTCCCCCTCTAAGAGACCTAGGACTGAATTTGCTTATGATACTTCTGTTAAGGATTCTGAAATTTCTGATCTGAAGTAGTTAACTTCATTTGGTCTACAACTTGTGGGATACAGATCCAATCTCTGATCCGAGCCAGCAACTTTACAAAGCTTAGATCCGAGCTCCTAGCTTCTCCCCTTACCCATAATCCCCTGCCAACCCTGACTGACCTCAGATCTAGTTTGCCGTGCTTCTGAACAGCAGCTAGATTGCGAGCTTGTGGTCTTTTGGTCAGATAAGTCCTTGTTTCTTAATTTTTTTCTCTTTAAACTTGTGTGAGTGTGTTGTGTTGGTTAGGTTTCCCTTGTTATAACCTTATTTTTAAATAACCTCTTTAAATTTTAGTCAAAGTTTTCTTCCCCATCCCTCGCTGGTCGTAGTCTGTATGTGTGTGTTTAGTATGTTTGGGGCCTACTGAGTGAGTTTTCTTTTTAGCTAAATATGTCTGAGGCCCCAAAACCAATATTTTCTAAGTGCACCGAGTGTGGCCATAAGCTCTCCCCAGTGGATGGCCACACTCGGTGTGTCCGGTACCTTGGGGTTGAACGGCGGCGTTCAACCCCAGGGCACTGAAGGACCGGAGGTCGAAGCTGATCCTAGCGGGACTCTTGCCTCCGGATTCGGCTTCGGCCTCCGGTGCTTCTGTGGCCTCCTCCCAGGCTTCTGTGGCGGCCACTCCTGCCTCTCTCCCCCCGGCCCGGGACTCAATCTCCCGCTTCTGTGCCAGAGGGGAGGGAGGCTAGAAAAGAAAAAAGGAGGGAGAAGCACCACAAACGGCGGGCCGAGGCCTCCGCTTCAGCCCCCCCGGCTAAGCGGGCTTCTCCCTCCAGGGCTTCTAGGTCTCCTCCTTCTCGGCTCCGGTCTCCATGCTTCTCACCGGGACCCAAGGAGGAGGAGACCCGATCTCCATCGAGGTCATCGAGGTGGCACTCCCGGCCAGCCTCGGTGGCCTCGTCGAGATCCACCCGTAGCTTTTCGGATGCAGATTTGGACCGGATGATGCGAAGGTTCATCCAGGCCCAGCTGCAGATGGGAGTGCTCCTGCCTCCCCCCCCCCCCTCCGGGGGGGAGCTCAACACCCTTCTTTGCCCCAATAGCTCCTTCTCCGACCCGGGCAACGTTGGAGCCGGGGTGGGTCGGCGCCGACAGTATCGGGTACTTCGGCTCTGACTCTTCCTTTGAGTCTGTCAGATCCTTCCTTGTCTGATCCGAGCTCTCGGAGCCGTGGTCTGAGCTTCGGCTACGAGGGGGTCGGTGTGCCTTCGGCTCCATCCAGGTCAGTGCACACTGGTCCTTCTGATCCGATGCTCTCAACGCCGGTTCAGATCCGTCCATTGGATCCGGGCGTGGGTCTGCTCTCGGATCCCAGAGAGAGCGGCTCTCCCTCAGCCTTCGATGGGGTGGAGAAGGCTCTGTTGAGTGCATCCAGGCCCCCGGTCCTTGCTTCGGTTCCGTCCCGCACTCCCTCTCTGTTGGGTCAGACTTCCATCACCCGGCCACAGGGACAGCCTACTTTGACGTCTCAAGTCGTTCCCCAGGAACAAGATGTGGCTGGTGAGACATCCTCGGACAGCCTCTCCCCCCCCCCCCCCGAGGATGTTCCTCACAAGCGAAAGTGCAAGAGGAGGCACCTGGACTCCCCCGAGTCCTTGACAGAAGACACGGATTTGGATAAGGGGGAAGGCTCCCCAAGGTCACCCCCCCGAGGATGTCTCCTTTGGAGACATCATGGAAATGCTTTGGATCGGGGGGGGGTCCACCCCCAAGGCTTCCTCGGACGAATCAGTGTTCCTGGAGGCGTTCGAAGCAGGCCCATCTACCCCTTGGGTGTCCCCTTCGGCCGACCCCTTAGTGGACCTTATTACCACTAGGGCATGGAAGGAGCCGGACACTGTGGAGCCAGTCCCCAAATGTCCAGACAGAATTCTAAGCCCCCCACTGAGAAGTCCCATTGGAGCAAGGGACCCCCCGTAGATGCCATGTTGGTGGCAGCAGCCACCAAGAGGGAGTTAGCCCAAGAGAGTCCCTCGGTCCATCCCCCGAGCAAGGATTCTCGCTCGATGGACCATCTTGGGAAGCGGGTCTTTTGTTCAGCGACCTTCGCTGTAAGGTCCCTGAACTGCATGGCACATGTGATATGGCTGCAGCGAGACCTTATTAAAGAGTACGCTGCATCGCCTCCCAAGTCCGTGTCGGCGGAGGACAAACAGTTGTACTCCACTCGCATGGCCACTCTTAGGTCTATATCCAACACCTCTATGCGGCTTGTATCCCACGCTACAGACGGAGCCGCTAGAGCCAGCCGAGCGGGCCTAGTTATGAGGCGTCAGGCCTGGCTCCGACATTGTGATTTCGCGGAACCCTTCATGGCGTCCTTTGCGAATGCCCCCTTCGATGGTTCTGCCTTATTTGGCAAGACAGTTTGCGAGACTTTAGTCCAGAGCGAAAAGGATGGGAAGACATTGTCTGCCATCGGAGTCTGCTTCTCTGCTCCCCAGAGGTCCTTCTCCAGGAACCAAAAGGTACAGAAGAAGATGTGGTTCCGAAAGTCACAACAGTCCCAGTCTGCTCCGGACTCCCAGTCCTTCCGCAGCAGAGGAGGACAGGGTGGATGCCGCCCTAGAGGCAGATTGGGCCCGAAAAACGTTGGGTCCAGAGAAACCTTCTCTGATTGGCCCACGCAGCAACCCTGAGGGGTTGCCCGACTGCTCCACTTTGGAGGCAGTCGGGGGGCGCTTCTCGAGGCACCTGGTAGCTTGGGAGACCATTACAACAGACCGCTGGGTGCTTCGTATCATATCCAGAGGATACAGAATTCCCCTTTCTTACATTCCCTACACTCCCGAACACCTCCCCGATGTTCCACCCAATCAGAGGGAGGCTGCAGAAGTTCGGCAGCTTTTAGAAAAAGGAGCTGTCCAGCACATCCCCCCAGGCCAATCCGTATCAGGTTACTACTCAAGGTTCTTTTTGGTGCCAAAAAAGACGGGGGACCTAAGGCCCATCCTCTATCTTTCCCTACTAAATCGGTCAGTAACCAAAGAAAAGTTCCGAATGGTCACTCTTCAATCTATTCTCCCCCTCTTGCGGGAGAACGACTGGATGTGCTCAATAGACCTCAAGGACTCGTACTACCACATATTGATGGACGTACGATCCAGGAGGTTTCTCTGCTTCTGGCTGGGAGCCAGTCATTATCAATTCAGGGTCCTTCCCTTCGGTCTCACCTCAGCCCCCAGGGTGTTCACCAAGGTGTTAGCAGTGATAGCGGCCCACCTGAGACTCCAGGGAATGCAGGTTTTCCCGTACCTGGACAACTGGCTCCTCACCGCCTCAACAAGGCATCTACTATGCTTAGCCAGGGACTACTTCCTCAACCTTGCTCCGCAACTAGGGATCACTATAAACTCAGACAAGTCCTCTCTTACCCCGACTCAGGTGATAGATTTTATCGGGGCCAGACTGGACACCAACAGGCAACTAGTCTTCTTAACTCCCGACCGGTTGCACACTTTGAGGGCACATGTGCGGCCATCTTTCAATCTTCGAAACATCTGGCGTGATTGGTTCTGAGGGCCCTGGGGTTCATGGCAACCGCAATAAACCTTCTTCCCATGGCGCGTCTGAACATGAGGATTTTACAGTGTACTCTGCAAGTCCAATGGTCCCTTCATCAGTACCCGTTGAGTCACCCCATTTCCCTCAGCAGGGCCTGCAAGAGGGCTCTCGTTTGGTGGCTTCAATCGCCGGACCTCCAGGCAGGACGCCCCTTTGCCACGGCCCCCCCCTCTCGCCATGGTGACCACGGACGCCTCTCGTCGTGGGGGGGGGGGCATTACTCAGGCAGGACGGCCCAAGGCACGTGGAACGATTCAGAGACCTTATTGCACATAAATGTTCTAGAGATGAGGGCAGTGCTGTTGTCGTTGCAAGCACTTCAGAGCCTTCTGCCTGCAGGAACAATTGCAATCCAGACAGACAGTATATCTGTGGTGTGGTATATCAACAAACAAGGGGGAACCAGGTCTTAACCACTCTGTCGAGAAGCCATGAGAGTGTGGGAATGGGCGATCTCCACCAACCGCTTTCTCATTGCAACGCACATTCCGGGACGGACCAACATCCTGACGGACAGACTGAGTCGCACCATCCTTTCACCTTATGAGTGGTCCCTCAATCCTCGAGTACCGAGTCGAATTTTTGCCGTTTGGGGGCAGCCCTGTTGCGATCTTTTCGCATCTCCCTCAAACATGAAATGCAACATTTACTTCGCTCTCATTCCCCCTGCCGGGGAAGCCCTGAGGGACGCCTTGGTGCATGCTTGGCCACCCGGTCTTCTCTATGCCTACCCTCCTTTTCCCCTTATGCTGAAACTCCTTCAGAAAGCCAGTCGGTTGGGGAGCAGGATGATCCTCATTGCCCCATTCTGGCCTCACCAAGCTTGGATCCCTTACCTCTGGTCTCATCGAGCGAATCCTCCCTGGATTCTAGATCCCCTTCCGGATCTAATCTCCCACCCCCCTGGGGCTCCCACTTCCCGACCTGGCCAGCCTCAAGCTTACGGCTTGGCTGCTCCAGTTCCACTTGTAGCTAGGACTCCCGGTATCTCTTCTCCAGTTAAAACTATCCTAGTATCAGCGCACAAGCCCTCTACTAGGCAGGTCTATGGTAGTAAATGGAAGCGTTTCTCTATCTGGGCGGAACACCATAATTTGGATCCTTTTACAGCCCCCTTGCCTGCGGTGCTGGATTTTCTTTCGGGTCTTTTTAATGGCGGAGCTAGCTGTTCTACGGTTAAGGTTCAGTTAGCAGCTATCTCTCATTATCACGTAGGTACTGAAATGGGTCCTTTGATTACTACAAAATTGTGCAAAACATTCCTAAAGGACACCTTTCTACTTGGGCCTCCAATAAAGGAAGCGGTTCCTCTTGGGATTTGACCTTGGTATTACAAGCCCTGACTGCCCCTCCCTTCAAACCGGCGTCTTCAGTAGACCTCAAATATTTGTCTTGGAAAACAGCCTTTCTAGTGGCTATTACTTCAGCCAGGAAAGTATCTGAATTGCAAGCTCTTTCTGTGAAACCCCATTACTTAGCCTTACACAAGGATAGGGTTTACCTCAGGACCAATGCCTCCTTCCTCCCGAAGGTAGTTTCTTAATCTAATATTAACCAATCTATCAATTTGCCGGTCTTCTTTCCTAACTACCAGAACAAAGGGGAGTACAGACTACATTCTTTGGACACGCACAGACAACTTCGATTTTACATTCATAGGACATCTGGTCATAGACAATCCGACCAGTTCGTCTCCTTTGCCAAATTTAATCTAGGTAAACCAGTCTCGAAAGTTTCCTTATCGAGATGGATTTCACAGTGTATCATTACAGTGTATCAAAATTCCGGCAGGCCCGCACCTCAAGGAGTTCGTGCCCACTCAACTAGGGCTATGGCTACATCTGCCGCCTTTAAATCCAGGGTTTCCTTGGATGATATCTGTTCAGCAGCCACTTGGGCCTCATCTCATACCTTCATCAATCATCATAAATTGGACATTATCTCCAGAGGGAGAACTTCTTTTGGCTCCGCAGTGCTCCGGAATATCCTTCCATGAAGGCCGCCCAAGGTTTAGGTAGCTGGGGACTCTGTCCCACAGGTTGCAGACCAAATGAAGTTAACTACTTCAGATTAAGAAGTTATGTACTCACCATAACGTTCCATCTGAGTAGGTAAACTTCATTTGTTTGCAACTGTCCCCCCCCCCTCCGTCCCTCTGACCTTCAGATGTGTTTCATGTCATATAGTGATATACCATTTCTGATAATCCACTATAGTGCTTGCGGGTAAACTTGATCTGAGGTCAGTCAGGGTTGGCAGGGGATTATGGGTAAGGGGAGGAGCTAGGAGCTCGGATCTAAGCTTTGTAAAGTTGCCAGTTCGGATCCGTATCCCACAGGTTGCAGACAAATGAAGTTTGCCTACTCAGATGGAACGTTATGGTGAGTACATAACTTCTTATTTCCTCTGATGACCAGGATTTACCTTTATCTACGTATGAGGATTCTGATGCAGAGGACTCTAATCCCTCTGCTTCCCCTCCAGAGGATTTCTCTTTTGGTGAAACCTTGCATACTCTTAGGGAGCATTTCCACTGGGAAAGCCAGGATTACTCTGATTCTAAAGAGGCTTAGGGATTTCTTACTCCTGCCCCAACACAGGCCTTTAGCTATCACCCTGTCATTGTTGATGATGCCTTTTTGGAATCTAGTTTGGCCCCTAACTCTTTACCTCCTGCTCCCAGAAAACCTGATAGATATTACAGGGTTCATGACTCTCACAAGTTCCTTTTTAAAGATACTGCGGATCCTGAGACCCTTTCACAGGGACCCAAGGGCATTAAGGCTACTACTGCCAAAAATCCTACCCACTCTGATAGAGATTCCAGGACGCTGGATAGATGGGGTAAGAAGGTATACACTTCTGCAACCTTGACCATTAGGACCTGAAACTGCCAGTTTCCTATGTTAAAGTATCAGCAGCATATTATTGGATTGCTTAAACAGAAAATTATGTTGATTTCTGACTGTGCTGAAAATAAGGATTTACAGCATTTAATGCATTCTGCTGAACAAGTTGGAAAACATACTTTGCAATGTGGTTTTGATTCACTAGAGGCATCTTGCAGGGCTGCTGTCACTGGGTCTGTACTTAAAGGCATGCTTGGCTTAAGGAGCAATCTTTGCCAGATCATGTTAAAGCTGGATGCTCCCTTAAATCAGGACCGCCTGTTTGGCAACAAAGCAGAAGAAGTACTTAAAAAGATGGAGGAAAAATCTATGCAAACTGTTAAAGATTTCCTACAAGTACAGCCTCCAAGATTTAGTAGGCAATGGCCCTCTAAGAATTGGTCCTTTCCTGCCTCTTCCAGGCCTTCTCAGTCCAAACCCAGAACCAGCAGAACACCCAGGCTTCAGTCCCAAGGTACGCTCTGGACTAAGCAGTGGGGGGCTCACACTTCCATATCAGGGAGTAGTAAGACTGCCCCCTATGGTAAACTGTCTGAATGACTTAACTTTAAAACTTCCCAGCCCTTTCCAACTGACTGCCCCTTTAGGGGGAAAGATTGCTCTGCAGACAAAAAACTGGGAACTCATTACCCAGGACAAATGGGTTTTAAATATAGTTTCCCAAGGATGCAGATTTCACTTCTACACTTTACCATCCCCAAACGGTTGGCCAGATCTACCCCCAAATCAGTGGGCAGAGGCTCAAAAGCTAGTACTCTCTCTCTTAATCATAAGGGCTATTCAGACTGTACCAGAAGAGGAAAAGGGACAAGGTTTCTATTCAAGACCTTTCCTGGTACCCAGAAAAGACAACTCATGGTATCGTATCCTGGACCTTTCTATCCTGAACACCTTTTTGGTGATCCCAAAATTCAAGATGCTAACTCTTCACCAGTTGCTTCCTATGCTAGGCAAGGATGCCTTGTTAGTAACACTGGATTTAAAGGAAGCCTACCTGCACATCCCAATCAGGGAATCTTGCAAAAGATACCTACCCTTCAAAGCAGGCTACATGCACTGTCAGTTCTCTGCACTGCCTTTTGGCTTATCTACTGCGCCCAGAGTATTCGCAAAATGCCTAGCTCCAGTCATTGCCTTTTGCAGGCAAAGAAATATTCAAATATACCCATACCTGGACGATTGTCTAATTCAGGTAGAAAGCCAGGGCATACTTTTGAATCATCTGGCATTTGTACAAAAGGTGCTAACTTGTCTCGGGTACACCATAAACGAAAATAAGTCACATCTTGTACCCTGTCAACAAATTATATTCCTGGGAGCAAGCTTGAACACAGCTTCCCAGATGGCTTTCCTCACGCCAGAGAAACAAATTCATTTGACAGCTTACTTCAAACTAATGGCCACAAAAACCCTGCTTTCTGCAAGGCAAATACTGCAAGCCTTGGGGTTCATGGCCTCCTGCATTCTCCTAATTCCATATGCAAGACTGCATATGAGGAAACTACAATGGTTATCTAAAAAGCCTATGGTGTCAACATTCTCAGGATCTAGAAGCAATGATTCCTATCATGCCTTGCCTGCAGTTAGAGTTCCTTTAGTGGCAGAGGCCTGCCACCAAAACAAGGGACTACCATTCTCTCTACACCCTGCCGCCCAAACCCTAACAGACACATCAGACTATGCATGGGGGGGTTCACCTGACAGGGAAGTGCATTTAGGGCAAATGGAACCCAAGTCAAATGCACCTGCATATCATTCAAAAAGAAATGTTAGCTGTACAGAATGCTCTGACAGCCTTCAAGACCCACATTCTTCCAGGACAATTAATGGTAAAGATGGACAACACCACTGTTATGTGGTACATAAACAAGCAGGGGGCTACTCATTCATATACCCCCTCTGCAGACTAGCCATGGCTCTGTGGAACACAGCTTTGAGCTACCAAGTGCACTTATAGGCTCAGTTCATACCAGGAAAGCTAAATACACTGGCAGATGAACTAAGCAGAAATCTCATGGACCCACATGAGTGGAAACTAGAACCAAAGACTTTCAACATGTTAATAAACAAATGGGGGAGCCCAGATGTAGACCTGTTTGCCTCCCCCCAGAACTATCAGTTGAACAAATTTTGCACAAGGACTCCCCACAAACAAGCTTGGAAAGTGGATGCCCTGTCCTTCAGCTGGAAAAATCTTATCAGTTTATGCCTTTCCTCCTCTGCCTCTCCTCTCCAAAGTACTACTAAAGATCAAACAGAACAAACCAGGGACGGTACTGATTGCACCAGACTGGCCACGCCAACACTGGTACCCCCTCTTGCGCAGTGTGTCACTGCTGGCACCTGCCTCAGACCCCTACCCTGCTGTCCCAGCAGGAGGGCCAGATTCTGCATCCTCAGCTTCAAACCCTGAACCTGGCAGCCTGCCTACTTACCTGATCTCTCCGTTACCATCCCTCAGTAAACAAGTGTTGGATGTCATTCTGGAGGTAAGGAGGCCTAGCACTAGAAAATCTTATG
Source organism: Protopterus annectens (assembly GCF_019279795.1). Lineage (NCBI taxonomy): Eukaryota > Metazoa > Chordata > Ceratodontiformes > Protopteridae > Protopterus > Protopterus annectens. Next base: position 799,194,658 of record NC_056748.1, read on the forward strand.
CTGAAAAATGGAAAAGATTCTGTTCCTGGAACCAAACTCAAGGGATGGGTACAGCAACACCCAATTTACCTCAGATTCTTCAATAGGTAACTGAGATGCTTCAGAAGGGCCTTTCCTTTTCCTCCATCAAAATTCATGCCTCAGCCATTTCAGCTCATTACAACACAGAACCACTCCTCTTCTCACATCCACTGCTTAAGCAGTTCCTCAGTGGGGCCAAAAACTTAAGACCACCCAGGAGAGCCCCTACTCCAGCCTGGGACCTTAACTTTGTATTGGAAAAACTCACTCTACCTCCTTTTGAGCCAGCTGCAAGTGCAGAGTTAAAATTCCTTTCTTGGAAAACAGCCCTCCTTTTAGCAATCACTTCAGCTAGAAGGGTGTCTGAATTTCAGGCCCTTATGGCAGTGGAGCCTTTCATCATCTTTTATGCGGACAGGGTGTCCCTCAGGACCAATCCCTCTTTCATGCCCAAGGTAGTATCCAGCGTGGCTCTTAATCAGTCCATTCATTTGCCAACCTTCTTTTCTAATCCACAGAACAAAGGGGAATGGATACTGCACTCCTTAGATGTGCACAGACAACTTCAATATTACTTGGACAGGACTAAACCTCAAAGGAAATCTGAACAGCTGCTGGTGGCATTTGCTGCAGGGGCAGAGGGGAAGGTCATTTCTAAGCAAACCATTTCTAAATGGATAGGCCATTGCATTCATTTCTGCTATAAGCACCATGGAAAACCTATCCCACAGGGGATAAGACCACACTCAACCACGGCTGCATCTACCTCTGCAGCTTTTCTCAGTGGTATCCCTACCTGGGACATCGTAGAAGCTGCTACCTGGAGTTCTGTACATACTTTCACCAAGCATTACCATTTGCCAATTTTCTCTAAGTCCAGAGCTGGTTGTAACTGCAGTCTTGCAGGGCCTTATAGCTGGTCCTAATGCTATCTAAATTCCTCCTCCCATCCTTAGCTTTGGGAATCTATCCAAATGTGATGACTGCAACAGTCCCCCTGTCTTCTTTTGGATCGGGCTGCATGCTTTATACTCCTGACTACGTGACATCATGGAAGATGAGACAGCAACCGATGCAGGACCCAAGACTTTGATAATCAGGCCGACTGAGGGCTACTGCAAGCAGATAACCCAAATGTGATGACCAACAGTGAATACACTCTGAACATCTACATTTAGGTAAGTGTACACAACTGTACTATTCTTCTGGTGAGGAACCTCTGTGGTCTCTCCAGCTGCTACATGTGTTTTGCGAGGTACATGGCAAACGGGGTGTTCGTAGGATCATAGGAAGTTACTGCACTCATCTGTTACTTGACATTTTTGTTGAATGTGCATTCCTAACATTTGTCTTACATGTACACACTCTTTGTACAGTTATATCCTCTCATCACCATTTGAACCTGTGTTATATGTTCATAGGAAGTTACTAGGCTATTGGCCCCCGAGTCCCTTATAAGCCTAGCCATGAGTTTAACCCATGTTTAGACAACTCAGCACCCAAAGCCCCTGTCCAGCAGGGACACGGGTGGAATCCCAGGGGTGTATTTTCTGTTTTCCATCCAGTTATCCAGCTTGTGCTTGAAAAGGGATTTTACGGGGTACATGCCAAAGGGGGCATTGTACTTAATAATTGGCCTTATAAGGGAAGAATACAGGGATGTTATGACCTCCTGTCCCTGGATGAGGTACCCTTACTTATGGGGTGGGTCATGTAGAAAGCTTTCTGTACAACAGAAGCAACATTATGGTCAAAAGTCAGTTTGCTCTCAACTGATAACGTATTTAGGACGTTGTTATTAATGTGATAATATGTGGGGACATCAGTCTCCTCAAAGGGGATGATGATGCATTTTTTTGGCACCAGTCATTTGTTTGGGTTAGACTCTCTTGGAGGACATCCACATCACATGGGGAATTGATGACCGGGCCCAACTTGCAGTCATCTGCAAACTTGGTCAGCCATAGCCCACTGGTTTTGGCCTGCAGCTCAGAGAAGTATATCATGAATAACAGAGGCCCCAAGACCGATTCCTGGGGTACGCCACACGTTATGGGTCAACTGTTTGAAGTGACTTCCCCTGTTTTGATTAGGTGGGTTCTGTCAGTGAGCCAGTTTGCTACCTATCTGGTAACATATGGTTTGATGCCTAGTTGAGAGAGTTTATCTGTTATGCCCAAGGGGGGAATAGTGTTGAAGGCTTTGGCCAGGTCAAGGTAGGTGGTCTTCCCCTCATCCATGACTTTGGTGATTGTCTCAAAGAAGTCGACCAGATTGAAATGACATGACCTCCCTTTGACAAAGCCAAACTGTGTGGGGTTGAGTGTTTGGCGGTTGTCAATGTCCCAGTTAATGAGGTCCATGATAATCCGTTCCATGGCCTTGCAAATCAGGCTAGCTAGGTTGATGGGTCTATAATTTCCCAGATCGGTGGATGCTACATCTTTGTGTAAAGGGATGACAGTGGCTGTCCTCCACTCTGGTAGGACAAAGCCGATACTCGGGCTTTGGTTGAATAGGGTGCCTAATGGTGCTGCAAGTTCATGCCCGAGTTCATTTAGGATCCAGCTTAGGATGTTATCTGGTCCCATGGAGGCTGTATTTTTTGCCTTTGAGAGGGTAGTGATGATCTCTTCCCTAGAGGTAAGGGGAGAAGGGCAAGTACTGAGAATGTACTGATTTATTGATGGGGGTGACAGAGGGGTGAAGTTTTTGTTGAATTTTTCAGCCAGTAGGTTGGCTTTATCTACAGTATTTATGTATATGGTGTCCTTGGCCACCAATTCTGAACAGATGTGGGTGCATCCTTTGAGATTGTGGGCATATGTGAAGAAGGCCTTATGATTGTCTCTAGTAGATGTGGCCAATTTGGACTCGAAGTTGGCTTTAGAGGATTTCACTAGTGCTCTTATTTGCTTGTTCAGGCTAAAGAGAGATTGCTTCCAATTGGGCACCTGTGCCTTCTTGGTCCTGGACAGCAATTTTTTTCCATTTGTTGTATAGTTTATTTATTGCAGATATCCACCAGACAGGTTTACTCTTCCTTGCGGAGGATTGTTTTGTCCTGTCAGGTATTCCTGATTCCATGCATCTATATAAGTGCTCGTATTGTACTTTGGTGTAGATATGGACATTGGTGCCAGTTCCTGCAGAGGGGGAGGGTCTGTGAAGCTGTTGATACTATCCCTCAGGAGGTTGTAATCAGCTTTGGAGAAGATTTTTTTGTCTGACCCTAGCTGGTGTGGGGGGGGGGGGGGTTCAAGGGAGATGTGCTGGCTTCGAAAGTGATCGCTTTATGATTGGATCTTACCAGGGAGGATGATACTGTAGGGGTGTCACAGTGGTTACTCATGTTGGTTAATACCAAGTCCAAAATATCACGTCTTGTGGGGGCATCATCTAGCTGTTCTAAGGCATTTGCATGGATAAAATTGAGGAATCTCTGGGCATTTGTGTTCTGGCATGAGTAGTTTTTCCAGTCTACGGTTGGGTAGTTGAAGTCTCCCAGGATCAGGGTAAAGGGTTGAATCTTTATAGATTCGAAGAGGTCCAGATAGGTGGAGTGGGCATCTTGAGTCAAATTTGGGGGCCTGTAGCTAGCTTTGATTTTAATAGGGGTCTTGTCAATGTTTAACTGCACCTGGAGTGTCTCCTGTGCGTCATACTGTTTGACCAGCCTGGAGGTGTGTGTGTCTTTAATATATATTGAAACTCTGCCTCCTTTGGCTTTGTTGCCCACAGTTTGGGGTTTGAATGTATGATAGGCTGAGTAACTAGGTAAGGCTGGGGTGCTCTCCACAGCTTTGAACCAGGTTAATGCGACTGCACAAATGTCAGCATCTTCCATGGTTAAGAATGCCTGCAATGAGTGCAGTCTCCTGTTTAGACTCCTAGCGTTTAGAAGCATGACCTTTTGTGTTTTGTTGAAATTTTGATGTTGGTTGTATCAACCTCATGACTTCTCCTAAAAAATGCACTATGGAGGAGGCAAGGGCCTTTACCAGAAGCCTAAAGCCCAAGTGAGACTGATGCAGGCCATCTCCAGCAAAGCATCATGGTCTGTTGATCATATCTTCCCAGGCTGTCAGGTACTGCATCCCATGGAATGACACCAGAAACTATGCCAATTGTTAGTCATTTTCTGTTTGTATTGAGGCATCAGAGTTTTGGCTTAATGAAAACCCTCAAGTAGTTGCATCCTGTGGAGCCATCTTAAACTGCTCAACCCCAACCTGCACAAGACACTCACTCCACAGCCCCTCTGCTTCTTGTACACCAGTAGTAATTACAGGCCATTTTCTCCTTGAAGATCCCCTTCCCCTTCCATGACATAAACACAAATATATTTCGACCGCTCGCTTGTTATGGGACAGGTATCACACTAAAAGAAAATGAAAAACAAGGCTACCATTTCAAGCTTTTCATATAGGTAGTTACAGGGCATTTTCTCTTTGAAGATCCCCCCCCCCCCACCTTCCATGACATAAACAAAAATAGATTTCAAGCAATCGCTTGTTACAGGACAGGTCTCAGACTAAAAGAAAATGAAAAACAAGGCTACCATTTCAAGCTTTTCACATAGGTGAGTACTGTAGTATACATAATCCGAGATTAGAGCTCTTTTTTTTTTTCACTCTCTCTAACTGTAAGGTTTGCACAACAGTTAGAGCTCCCAAAATTGACCCTAACCTAAGCTCTGGTCAATATCTGGTTAAAGTAAATTCTTCTGAGTCACCACTGCATGGTGCTACCCGCCTATATCAGCCTACTAATATTTTACAGTAGCTTATTTATCCCAGTTAAATAATTGCTGTAAATTTATTACAATACTTACCCAGACCTATTAATTAGGTGTGGTGCGCAGTCACTCCCATAAGTGCATCATTGATAACCCCACTCAAAGTTAAATTCTTGATTCCACATACCTTTTCTTAGTCCTCCACTGATAGTTTTTTTGGTCTCAGCCCTACAGGGGCGATGTACTTGATTTTCCATTACCTGCATTATCCAGTTCCTATCTGTTTTAACCTTGTTGCTCCACTCCTCCATCTCTGCACCCCCCCCCCCACACTAGTCTACATTAGGAGGTTGTATCCTGTGGAGCCATCTATAAACTGCTTAACTCCAACCTGCACAAGCCACTCACTCCACAGCCCCTCTGTGTGTTGTGCACACCAGTAATAAGTTAAGTACTGAAATTTCTTTTTAAATGTTTTTGTACAACTTTGTGAAAATCTTGATAGATGTTCTTCGTCTCACATTGCTGCAGTCATAACCTGTGGGTAGTCCGCTGTCCTTGGTCGGCCCGAATACCAAAGAGTTAGGCTGGCGTCGGTCATGGGCGCCCGGTGCTGACGTCAGTACGTAGCAGTACTTAAGCGCATGACCGACACCATATCCTCAGTCTTTCTTGCCGCGTGGTCCGAAGCAGAAGCAGCGTTTGCAAGTGCCGTTCGGCGTTCTGAAATTTTCAATTTTCGAGTTTCAGACCGAAGACCAAGTTGGGCTAAGTACCCCGTTGGGGAAAATTTTTGTCTTTTCTTGCCTCAGTTAATCCGGATGTCAGAAAAAGTTAATAATTGTATTTCTTGTGGGAAACAGATACCTCATAGGGACTATCATTCTCTCTGTATTCCTTGCTTGGGGCCTGAGCACGACGTAGTCGGGTGTCCCTTTTGCGCTAGATTTAATAAGCGCACCATTAAACGCAGATTAGACTGTGCTAGGTTGGTTTTCGGTAAGCGGTGTAACTACAACATGCCGTCGGATCCTCCGACGCCCGCTACCGCAAAAAGCGAAAAGATAAATCTTTAAGGTCTAAACCGGATGAGTCGTCCGTTGCGGACGCCGGTTCTATGGAATCTACGGTTGAATCTGTGGATCTAGCCGAGGTCTCGGCTGAATCCCAGGGGGAACCTTTACTGTTACAGGAGTTGGCCTCTCAGGAGTTAGGCCAGGCCGAGGGTGCTTCTCAAGTTTCTGTGGTTCCATCTTTACAAAAGGTTATTAGGCCTACTACTTCAGTCACTAAAGGCCCTGCTAAGGCTAGACCTGGTCTTTCTGGTACGGGCCATAGCCCTAGTTCTTCGGGCTCTGTTCCTAAAAAACATATGTTGAAAATGGCAGAGGATTTGATTACTTTGATCAGGGGTTCTATGCCCCCTCCGGAGAAGAGGCCTAGGGTGGAGACAGATTTAGAGGGAATGGAGCATTCCTCTGATTACTCTGAGTCCTCAGCTGAGGATATTCAGGATTTTCCTCCCTATTCAGATTCGGATGCAGAGGATTCCTGTCCTTCTGCTTCTCCTCCAGAGGATTTTTCTTTTTCTGAAACCTTGCATTCCATGAGGGAGCATTTCAAGTGGGAAGGTCAGGATTTTTCAGATTCTCGTAAGAGGCTTAGGGAATTTTTGTTATAGACCTTTGGCTATTCCCCCTGTTTTAGATGTTGTTCAGGATGTTTTTCTGAAGCTTCCCTTAATCCTGATTCTTTACCCCTGCCCCTGTCAAGCCAGACAGGTATTACAGAGTTCCAGAGGCACATAAATATTTGTATAAGAGTCCTAGAGCTGACCCGGAAACTATTATTCAAGGGCCTAAAGGTGTCAGGGCTTCTGTGGTTAAGAATCCAGTTCCTTTGGATAAAGATTCTAGAGCGTTGGATAGGTGGGGTAAAAGTGTACACCTCTTCTACGTTAGCTATGAGGGCTTTAAATTGCCAATTTCATATGCTGAAGTATCAGAACTTTCTGTTAGGTCAATTAAAATCTAAGGTAGATGCTCTATCTGAGGGTATAGAGTGTAAGGAATTGCAGGACTTGGTTCATGCTTCAGATCAAGTTGGTAAACATTCCTTGCAGTGTGGCTTTGATGCCCTTCAGGCTTCTTCCAGGGTGGCTGCTACTGGTTCAGTTATTCGTAGACATGCCTGGCTTAAGGATCAAAATTTGTCAGAGCATGTTAAAGCTCGGATTTTGGATGCTCCTCTTCAATCTGAAGTTCTTTTTGGTTCCCCTGTGGAGTCAGTTTTGAAAAAGATGGAAGACAAAGCTAAGTCTGTGCAGACGGTTAAGGAATTTTTGCAAGTGCAGCCCCCTAAGTTTAGCAGGAATTGGCCTGCAAGAGGATGGTCTTACCCTTCTTCGGATTTTCAGTCTAAGGGCAGGTCTAGACATGGTAGGAGCAGGGCTCACGCTCAGGGTTCTTTCAGACCTAGGACTTGGAGTTCTCCTGCACAATCTTCTGGTGAGGGCAGGGGTCAGCCTTTTCGTAAACAGACCCAATGACCTGTATCTTCAGCTGCCAGATCCTTCTTTTCTGGCAGCTCCTCTAGGAGGAAAGTTGGCACTTTTCAAACAAAATTGGCATTTGGTCACCCAGGACAAATGGGTGTTGGACATAATAAATCTAGGCTACAAGTTTTATTTTCACACTTTTCCTCCTTTCAAAGGCATGCCAGATGTACCTCCTCAGCAAAGGCTGGAGGCTCAGGAACAAATTTCTTTGCTTTTACAGATAGGGGAATCCAGGTGGTACCTCCGTCAGAAGAAGGCCTAGGGTTTTATTCTCGTCTATTCCTAGTGCCAAAGAAAGGAAACACTTGGAGGCCAATTCTGGATTTGTCCATTCTCAATACATACCTAGACATTCCAAGGTTCAAGATGTTAACATTACAGCAACTTCTGCCTCTGCTAGGCAAAAATCACTGGATGGTAACTCTGGATCTCAAAGAGGCCTATCTTCACATTCCTATCAGGCCCAGCTGCAGGAGATTCCTGCATTTTCGGGCTGGTACTTCTCATTATCAGTTCTCTGCATTGCCCTTTGGTTTATCTACTGCGCCCAGGGTGTTCACAAAGGTTCTGGCTCCTGTAATAGCTTTCTTAAGACTGAGGGGAATACAAATTTATCCTTATCTGGACGAATGCCTGATTCTTGCTCAAGACAAAGACAAGTTACTTCAACATCTACAGTATGTAATGGCAGTTTTAAGGTGCCTAGGGTATTCTGTGAATGAAACAAAGTCCAGTCTAGTACCCTCTCAGGACATGTGCTTTCTGGGTGTGAGACTGAATACAGCCTCTCAGATGGCTTTTCTGACCCCAGACAAACAAAGAACTCTTCATCTATACTTCCAGCAATTATCAGTACTGTCCAGGCTGACTGCAAGGACAGTCCTTCAAGCCTTGGGGTTCATGGCATCTTGCATTCTGGTACTTCCCAATGCCAAACTGCATATGAGGAAGCTACAATGGTATCTCAAAAGTGTATGGACTCAACACTGCCACGATTTGGACACTGTCATTCAGATAATACCTTGCATCCAAAAGGAATTCTTGTGGTGGGCACAGGAATGTCACCTAAACAAGGGACTCTCTGTGACCCGACCAGAGGCGAGTCAGATCATAATGACGGATGCCTCAGACCTGGCCTGGGGAGCACACTTCAATGGGAAATGGATTCAAGACACGTGGCCTCCCAGACTACAGCATTTGCATATCAACATGAAGGAGATGTTAGCAGTCCAGTTTGCCCTGATGGCTTTCAAGGGCCTACTTCAACCAGGACAGGTGTTGATATGAACAGACAACACTACAGTCATGTGGTACATCAACAAGCAGGGGGGGACCCATTCTTACCCTCTTTGCAGACAAGCTATGATATTGTGGGAGACTGCTCTGAGTTTGCACATCACTCTTCAAGCACGGTTTCTGCCAGGGGCACAGAACTCCCTAGCAGATGTATTGAGCAGACAAATTGTGGATCCCCACGAGTGGAAATTGGATCCTCAAGTATTCCAACAGTTGACAGTGGCTTGGGGAACTCCAGACATAGATCTGTTCACTTCCCCTCTAAATTTCCAACTACCAAAATTTTGCACAAAGATGTTTCACCCAAAAGCTTGGAAAGTGGATGCTCTATCTTTCAGTTGGAACAACCTTCACGTCTATGCTTTTCCTCCTCTGCCTCTCCTTACCAAGGTACTCTTAAAAGTCAGGAGGGACAAGCCTTGCATGATTTTAATAGCACCAGATTGGCCATGACAGCACTGGTATCCTCTGCTGAGGAGTTTAATTCAGGAGCCTCCTTGGCCTTTGCCACAGCTTCCTCACTTGTTGTCCCAGTCAAGCAGTCATTTTCTCAATGTCAGGGTGCAGTCCCTGCATCTAACGGCCTGGCGAATTCTGTTTTAGAGCCTGTGGGTTCTCAGCTTCCTCAACAGGTTTTGGATGTCATTTTGGAAGCCAGGCAGCCCAGCACTAGAAAGGTTTATGCTGATAAATGGAGGAGATTTTTTCTTTGGAGCACAACAAAGGACTTTGATGTCTCTGTACCTAATTTGAGTTTTACACTGCAGTACCTTACTGAATTACTAGACAAGGGTTTGTCATTTTCCTATGTGAAGGTTCATGCTGCAGCCATTTCTGCTCATTATGATTGTGACCCTCCTTTATTTTCTCACCCTTTGTTTAAGCAATTTCTTAGAGGGGCAAAAAATATAAGACCCCCACGTAGAGCTCCTACTCCTTCCTGGGATCTCAATTTTGTGTTGGAGAAGCTTACTTTGCCTCCTTTTGAACCTGCAGCTACGTCGGAATTGAAGTTTTTGTCTTGGAAGACTGCCTTTTTGTTGGCCATTACTTCTGCTAGAAGGGTATCCGAATTGCAGGCTCTCATGGCAGTTGAACCCTTTCTGATATTCCATAAGGATAGAGTTTCTTTACATACTAACCCTACTTTTATGCCAAAAGTTATTTCTAATGTGGCCTTGAACCAGTCTATCCATTTGCCTACCTTTTATGCTGATCCCCAAAATAAGGGGGGAAAAATCTTGCATTCTTTGGATATACACAGGCAGTTACGTTACTATTTGAGCAGAACTAAGGAGTTCAGACAGACTCAACAGTTATTTGTTTCTTTTGCTTTGAGTTCACAAGGGAAAGCTGTTTCAAAGCAGACTATTTCAAAGTGGATTGCTAATTGTATTGCCTTTTGTTATTCTCATCATGGGAAGAATGTTCCTGCTGGGATTAGACCTCATTCCACTAGGGCTACTGCCACATCTACTGCTTTTTTGAGGGGTGTAGCTACTAAGGATATTTTGGAAGCAGCTACTTGGAGTTCAGTTCACACTTTTACTAAGCATTACCATCTCCCTCTTTACTCCAAGTCCAGGGCTGGGTTTGCCACTGCAGTCTTACAGGGCATGTTAGCAGCCCCTAATGCTTTTTAGTTTGCCAGCCTCCCTTTTCCTTTGCTTTGGGATTCTACCCACAGGTTATGACTGCAGCAATGTGAGACGAAGAACATAGTACAGTTTTGTACCTACCATAAATGTAGATGTTCGAGGATCCACATTGCTGCAGTCCTATTTTCCCTCCCTCCTTCCCCTCTATGGTTTGGGGTTGTTGTTGTGGTTGTTGTTGTTGTTGTTGTTCCTTAGGGATTATTGTTATTTTCTCCTTTGTGGCTCTGGCCTTTCCTTTTTTAAGGCCTTCTGACATCTGGGGCAAGAAAGACTGAGGATATGGCGTCGGTCATGCGCTTAAGTACTGCTACGTACTGACATCAGCACCGGGCGCCCATGACCGACGCCAGCCTAACTCTTTGGTATTCGGGCCGACCGAGGACAGCGGACTACCCACAGGTTATGACTGCAGCAATGTGGATCCTCGAACATCTACATTTATGGTAGGTACAAAACTGTACTTTTTTCTTTATCAGTGTTATCTGTACCTTAAATGTCATTACATGTGTCTGTGACCTACAGCTGTATCACTCTAAGCATTATATCTTATTACTGTGTATTTAAACAAGCTGCTCATTTTTATGACGATTGATATATGCAGTTGTCTTGCTCAGGCTGCTTATGGAAGTAATGATGTTAAACTTGTATAACTTGGCGGGTATTATTTAAGGTTTTATCTCTAAGCATACTGTATAATTGCTCAGTAGAGCTAACTTGGTCAGAGATTAAAGGACTGCAGCTTGCTAAACATGTTCTACTGTACTGAATTTGTAATTTTATGTTGTCGTTCCTTAACTTGTTACCTAGCTTTTTATACTGCTCTCTCACTTTAATATGTGCTTGAAGTGTGTCTACCCTCGCAAACTGCATGTGTTTAACAATTGCAACGCTACGTTAAATGTGCTTTTTTAATTCTGTTTGCTGCGAACTAATATTTCTGTTGATATAGATGCTGAGTTAGTTCAAACCTCACATTTTTACATGCATTTTGATAACATTGCATAGAAATGAGTTATTGGTTTGCTTTTCTGCTAATACTGTGTCTGCTAAGACAGATGCACTTTGTGAGTCCTAAGCCAGTACAAGGGCTTCAAAGGAATGGCAATGGCATCAATGGTCTGTTTATTATTTAAAGTGTGTATTGCTACCATTTGCTTTGCTTGTGTAACCATGATTAATGCTTACTGAATTGTATTGCTAGGATGCAATCTGAATATATACATATATATATATATATATATATATATATATATATATATATATATATATATATATACACACACACACACACACACACACACACACACACACACACACACACACACACACACACCTACCTTAAAATACTTCATTCTTTTAAGTATTATTTCTGCTTGAATACCAGTTCCTTGTACTGTGTATCTCTCTTATGTATTCTCTGTACCTCTTACTGTAGTACCTCTTCCCTGCTCATAACCTTACTGTTTTTGTCTTTTCTAGGTAATTGCAGGGCATTTTCTACTTGAAGATCCCTCCCCTTTCCATGACATAAACAAAAATAGATTTCGACCGCTCACTTGTTAGAAGACAGGTCTCACACTAAAAGAAAACAAAAAACAAGGCTACCATTTCAAGCTTTTCACATAGGTGAATACTGTTGTATACATAATTAGAGATTAGAGCTGTTTTTCCTCTCTAAGTATAAGGTGTGCACGACAGAGCTCCCAAAATTGACCCCAACCTAAGCTCCTGTCAATATCTGGTTAAAGTAAATTCTTCTTAGTCACCACTACATGGTGCTACCCACCTATATTTCAGCATGCTAATATTTTACAGTAACTTATTTATCCCAGTTAAATAATTGCTGCAAGTTTATTACAATACTTACCCAGACCTATTAATTAGGTTTAGTGCACAGTCACTCCCATAAGTGTGTCATTGATAACCCCACTCAATAAAGTCAAATACTTGGTTCCACATACCTTTCCTTTGTCCTCCACTGATAGTTTTTTCAATCTCAGCCCTGCAGGAGCGATCTACTTGATTGACCCCGCTCGGTTCACCCCCAGTTCCCCCCCCCCACGCCCACTATCTCTAGTTTTATACATCATAGGCCACTCCTTCCAACCTCCTCATAGGCTCTAAGCCCCCCTGACTTCATCACCTCCCACACCCAAAACAACTAAAACCCTCCTACATCTCACATCATGCACACTCTAAGTCTACTATTAGTAACATCCCTAACCTTCTTTAACCTATTTGCTGTCTACCACCTCACTTCACACACCACCACACTACATCAACTAACCCCAACAAAAACTAAAGAATACATATACCATAACTCATCCCAAAATAGTTACTCTGATATTTCACCATCAGTCTTCAATCACAGAGACATCACCACTTTCAAGACCAAACTGCATTTTAATATACCTAAAATCAAACAATTATACATCACATACACATACTCCATTCTTAACTACATTTCATCCACAATCCAAACCACTATCTTCACATTGTTATGCCAAAGTGGAGATATTCATCCAAACTCTGGACCGTCTCTCACCCAACATATTACAAACTCTACATCACTCTCAGTGAAAACACCAAAAGACCTTTGCATTGTGATGTTAAACATCCATAGTATCTGCAACGAAGTATCTGACTTCCATGCATGGCTTACACAGTATACACCTGATATAGTTGCTCTAACAGAAACCTGGCTCAAACCCCAGATATTAGACTCAAAAATACTTTTCCCTGGATATCAGATATTACGAAAAGATAGACCTCATAAGAAAGGGGGAGGCTTATACCCCAGCAAAAATTGTTCCCACCTTTAATAACATGGAAATCCTGTTAGTGTCACTATTTTTCAGCAACCATAAACAAATATCTATTGCCCCATCTATATTCCTCCAGGTCCCAATATCCCAACACTGGAAGACTTCCTATCATGGTCTAACCACTACATCTCAAATGAAACCATCATCCTCGGTGACGCTAATATAAATTGACTTACACTAACACCAAACAACTCCACAAACTCCATCAATCTGTTCAAATTTACACAACTTATACAATCCCCAACACACAAAAGAAGTAAACGAACAAGAAACACTGTATAATCCACAAAGTAGAATGGAGCAGGCAAATGTTTTTGTAAAGGCACCAAAATTTATTATAATCCAAAAGGTTAAAATGTCCAAATATAAGTGCTTTCATCTTGTTTTTACAGACTTAAAGAGACTTCATCAGATACAGTTAATTACTCTAACCTACCAAATTTAAAAGAGGGAGTTAAGATGACATCATATCCTAGAGCAGTCAGGACACATTCATTTAAATCTGTAATGCACTAAAAACAATCATTACTTCAACACCAAAAAATGTTAAAACCTTTTAAAATACTTCATAAATTTATAGTCATAAACTGTCAGTGCTATATAAATATGTAATGACATGACTGTGAATATAAATAAATATATATAGAAATAAATATAAATAAATAACTAAAATATATGAGTACATATATGCGTATAACTTAATGCCAATTCAGACAGTGAGTAGATGAATGAAATTATTACACCTTAATGGCTGTAAAATGTGTTTTAACGTCTATTCAGAGCTTTTATTTTCAAAAGACTACTGATAAACAAATTATCATTCAACCCTGTCCAATACGTGGCATTCAATCTAATCTGCCATCCTAATTCCATTTTGTCCAGCTGATAAGACCATGCTCCACCTCTTGCACTAACTGTGACAATGTCCAATGTGATAAATTTAAAAACATGGTCTGTGTGAGCCATAATGTGTTTTGCTAAGGCATTCCCTTCCCATGAATCACGTATGTTTCTAAGGTGTTCCCCCTATTCTTCTTTTGAATTTGCGCTCAGTCTTACCCACGTAAAAACACGGGCACAAATTACAAACAGCGCAATACACAACCATCTCAGTTGAGCATGAAAACCTACCTCTCAGCCATATTCTAATTCCATTAATTACTACACTATTGTTAATTTCCATAATATTTGGGCAGAATTTACATCTTCCACATTTATGCATGTATCCCTGAGAATACTCACCCTGTCCTCTTTCAAACATATTTTTGAGACACTGTCCTTTCTTATATACGCAAATAGGAGCTTCACCCAAAATGCCTCTCGTCTCTATCAGTCCTAATAATTTCCCAATTTTTTATTAAAATGTTTTTGATATGTGCTTCATTATTATAAGTGTTCAAGAAACTATTTTCGTAAGTCTCACTCACTGTTGTTGTGACCATAATTGTATAGGCCCTTGGGCCGATAGCCTAGTACCAACCTATGAACCAGCTCATTCAGTATTCCTAAAGCTATGCACACTGACAACAGTTCTACTAGTGGCCCTTACATCCACCAGGACGGTATCTGAGATCCAAGCCCTCATGGTTACCTCTCGTTACCTTATTTTCCACAAGGATAGAGTTGCCCTAAGGACCAATCCTTCCTTCATGCCGAAGGTGGTTAATGAACTTTCACTAAACCAGACCATCAGTCTACCAGTTTTTTACCCTCAACCACAAAATTCCTCAGAAAGGACTCTCCATTCCTTGGATGTCCACAGACAATTGAGGTACTACTTAGACAAAACCAAACCTATCAGAAAATCAGATCAACTTTTCGTCTCCTTCCATCCTGGAGCTCTAGGGAAGGCAGTCTCCAAATAAACCCATTTCCTCATGGATTTCAAAATTCATTACCTTATGCTACTCCTTCCATGGGAACTCCCTACACAGCCAAGTCAAACCTCACTCTATCAGGACAACTGCTTCCTCAGCTGCCTTCTTCAAAGGAATTGACTACGCTTCCATTCTGGAAGCTGCCACTTGGACTTCTGTCCACACCTTTAGCAGAGATTGCAAACTGGACCTAGTCTCTAGAGCTAGGGCAGGGTTTGCCAGGTCTGTCCTCCAAGGGCTCATTGACCAGGGAACCCAATCCACCACCCAAAACCATGCCTAAAAGCTCTGGTACGCTCCCTACTGTTATGAATACTACAACATGTGAATAGAAGGACATAGAATAGTTGTATAAGAACTTGCCGTAACCTTAGATGTCCTTCTCTTCTATGTTGCAGTATTCAATCCCCCCCACCTGCCCCTCTACCTTAACATCTTACTTGCCACTCTGACTTGGGGGGACATTAATTTACTACCCCCATTGTCTCCACTACACACAAACCACCTACTTCCCAGACTCTAGCATGTATGTAATCCCAAGGGTCTCCTTGGGACTCTTCTACCCACAGGAGCACTACTGTATGCGGCAATTCATTCTGAGAAGGGTATATGCAGACATCATCTTTTAAACCCTACGTCGGTTTATGGCCCTGACAAGAGACGTCACACATACCTTCCAGAAACAAAGACTTTGGTATACGGGCCAGAAGGTGGCGCTGCTGGCAGCAACTCCCTACTGTTCTGAATACTGCAACATGGATGAGAAAGACATCTAAGGTTATGGTAAGTTCTTACACAACTATTCTATTTGAATTTGGAACACATTAATGTGGCTGTACTCAGTGGCAAGAGTCTTGAAACTGATGCTGAAACATAAGGCTCTCCAGTAACTTGAACCCATTCAAGTATGTGTAGTTACAGAAACAGGGTTTGGGTTTCAAAGCAATGAAAGCACTCACTCTATTCCTGGGTATAATGCCTGCCACATCTTCAAACCGGCTGGCAGTTGTGGGGGGGGAGTATCAGTATTTGTCAAGGATGTTTTTATCGCATGAGAGATTCCTTGGGACACCACATTTTTACTCCTAGATGTCCCAAGTCACTATAAACAAGACAAGCTGCCACTTCATAGCTAGCTTTAGAACACTATTTATGTCCCGTTCTGAGCATGGTAGTTATTGTAACACATTAACTGAAATCCCAATTAAACGCAAGACCTTTCTCCTATAGAACTTCATCCGCCCATCACTTAACTAGCTGACCTACATTGCAAATGGTCGGTAAGCTAACGCTTTCACAGAGCCCATAGACCATCCTACCAGGGGCCAAAATATCCTTGATCTAGTCCTAGTAAATATGGCCAGTTCTTGCACATCTCCTTATGATATCATCATGCCTTGTGTAATCAGACTATAATTTAGTCACGTTTTCTTTTAACACTGGTGGCACTTCTCCTGTAAATAGCTCTGTTGAGTGACTTCTCAAAAGCAAACCTTCTTCATTTACTTGATGACTTAAATTCTGCTGTAATCCTCCTCTGAAGGATCCCGTTGCTCAAACTGCTACCAATGTCTCTGACTTCTACTCCCACTTAAATAGTTGTATTGATAAGGCAGTCCCCTTGCACACAAAATATAATGAACATTTTAAAAACAAACCCCTTTGCTGGAATACTCGTATAAAGTATATAACAAGAGAAAGAAACTGCCTAATACTTATAAAAAGTCTTATTCTACGTACCTTAAGAGCACTCGTAAGCAAACTAACAGAGCTTAAGAGGACTATTAGGAAACTCAAAGCAGAGCGTGAATTTAAAATGACCACTAAAACCAAAATAACTACATGTCCTTTATCTAAGTGAGAAAAAATCCCACTACATAAAGGAGGTAACTCCACAGAACCATCTAACTTCCATCCCATTGCTATTCTTTCTCCCCTCTCCAAAATTCTTGAAAAGTGTATCCGTTCTCAACTGCTTTCACACCTTACTCAAAGCAATCTTTTAACCAACACCCAGCACGGCTTCAGGCCGAAACACAGTACTAACACTGCACTCTTATCCTTCTGTCATACTGTAGCTGAGGCCAGAGACAATAATAAACTTGTGTCCTGCCTCTTAGATCTCTCAAAGGCTTTCAATACTGTCTCTCACAACCTTCTACTTCATCAACTTTCTCAGCTGAACATTTCCATCCCCACTCTAAATTGGTTGTCAAGTTACCTGTCCAGTTGCCTACAAGCAGTTAAATGGCAAAATTCCTTCTCACCCTTTCTGCCAGTTCAGACTGGTGTTCCTCAAGGTTCAATTCTTGGTCCCCTCCTTTTCAGCCTCTTCACCAATGACCTACACACTTCCAGCAACCTCTCCTCTATCATACAGTATGCAGATGATTCAACTCTGATCTCCATTTCTGAATCTTATCAATAACCTCCACCATATCACCCAGTCTTCACTCTATTGAGAGGTGTGTCACCAGCAGCCCCTATAAATCCCATCACTGCTCCGCTCTTATAAAATTACATTGGCTCGAATTCCCACACCTTCTGACCAAATGTCAGCTGATCCAAGCTTTCAGAGTTCTTAATTCAAACTCTGACTGTCCATCTCTGTCCAACCTGATCTCCAAGTACACCCCTCCCCGATCCCTGCACAACTCTGATAAACTCTTGCTACAAGTCTATAAACCCAACAAGAACATTGGTAAAATACTCTATAAACACTCCATCTCCCTTACCTGGAACAATCTTCCACTCCATATTAGAAGTCATACCTCCCTTCCTAACTTCAAACATGACCTGATAGTGTACCTCCATAACAACCCTATATATACCTGTTATCATCCTATTTAACCCCTCCATCTCCACATACCCACTTCACCACTAAGTCTGATCTGTAAGACCTTTTTCCTCTTTCTATAGCTTTATCCAACTGTTCTGCTTCCTGTACCCTCCCTGTAGTTCGTTCACTACATCCCTCCTCTACTATTATCTTCTTTTGCACTATTCCCTCTTCTGACCTACGGTCCCTTGTGCAGTCACCCCTCTCTACTTTTTACTCTCACTCTACTTTCCCTCAGTTCTGAAGCCCCTGCACTTACACATTTCTTCTTCTAGCCACTAATCTAATTATACCTTGCTTCTTTTCATTATATTACCTACAACCTTAACTTCCTTCCTGCTTACCTGCTGGATTTATTACTGTTGTTTCTCCTGTTACAACCTATTACTACACTTTTTGTATATATAGCTATGTATTATTCCATTGAGTACATTATGATGTCCTTCAAGGATGCAACTGCAGTCCTTACATATGGGTTGTCCTGCCTCAGGCAGCCCTTCGGTCGGCCGGATTCCAAAGTCTGGGTCCGGCATCGGCTGATGTTGCCCTTTCCCCGACGTCAGAGTGCCTGGGGTATAAAAGCGTCAGCCGACGCCATCTTCTTCAGTCTTTCTTGCCGCGCGGCGCCCGAAGCAGAAGCAGTTCGCAAGTGCCGGTCGACCAGCTCCTGTGTTTTCAGCTACTGAAGTCTTCAAAAAAGCTAAGTACCCCATTGGGGACCTTTTCTTGCCTCAGCCGATGTCAGATAAAACTTAAAAAGTTAATAATTGTTTAACTTGTGGGAAACAAATACCTCATAAGGATTTCCACTCTTACTGCTTACCCTGCCTAGGCCCAGAACACAACGTCTCGGCCTGTACAGCTTGTGCTTCTTTCAATAAACGCACTCTTAGCCGTCGGACAGAGTTTGCACAGGATTATTTTGGGGAAGATTTCTGTTATATCATGCCTTCGGAGCTTCCGACAGCACATTTACCTAAAAAACGGAAGGATAAGGACCGACACCCGCGGTCTCGGCCGACACCACGCTTAGGTCTACCACGAGTGTCTCGGTCTCTTCTGAGCCGGTTTCACAACCGCTACAGACCGACGACACCGCCCCACCGGTTACTTCGGTACCAGAGGCCAGCTCGGTGCCGGTTTCTGTTCTCCCCTCTGAGACCATAGCCCAGGATATTTCTGACACCATTTCAGTGGATAAGACTACTCCAGCACGCGGGGCTGCCAGGCCTCCAGTGTCTATGTCCATTAAGGCCTACACACGTGCTAAGGCTGCCAAACAGGCTAAGTCTCTCCCACCAAGATCTGTTTCTCTGGGATCCACTTCTGGTTCTCAAATTTTAAGTTTAGCTGAGGACCTTATTTCTTTAATTAGGGGTTCTCAGCCACATCCAGATAGAGGCTCTCAGCCACCTTCTGTCAAGAGGCCTAGGGTTGAGCAGGTAGATCCCCAGTCCTCCGAGGAGGCCTCAGGTGATTCTGCACATTCAGACTACCAGGAGGAGGCCTTCCTGGCCTACGAGGATTCTGATGCGGAGGAATCCATTCCCTCCGCTTCTCCTGAGGAGTTTTCCTTTGGGGAAACGCTTCATTCCATGAGGGAACACTTCAAATGGCAAGGCCAAGAATACTCAGATTCTAGGAAAAGGTTAAGGGAATTTTTAAAGCTACCTCAGCATAGACCCTTAGCTATTCCTCCAGTTTTAAATGTTTTAGATGATGTGTACTTAGAATCTAGTGTTTCCCCTGACTCCCTCCCACCTGCCCCTGTCAATCCAGACAGGTACTACAGGGTCCCAGACACACATCAATTTCTGTACAAGGGCCATACTGCTGACCCTGAAACTATTTCTCAGGGGCCTAAAGGGGTTTCCTCCACTACTGCTAAGAATCCACTTCCTTCAGAAAGAGATTCTAGGGCTTTAGAAAGGTGGGGCAAGAAAGTATATACATCTTCCACCCTTTCTATGCGAGCATTAAATTGTCAATTTCATATGATTCAGTATCAGGAATACATGTTGGATGACTTGCAAAATAAATTTTCTTCCCCTGAACCATTAGATAGAAAGGGGTTACAGGAATTGGTTCATAATACTCAGCAGGTTAGCAACCATTTCCTTCAGTGTGGATATGATGCATTGGAAGCTTCATGTAGAGCAGCAATGACAGGTGCAGTCATACGCAGACATGCTTAGTTAAAGGAACAAACATTGCCAGACCATGTGAAAATTAAGCTTTTGGACGCACCACTAGTGAAACATAAGCTATTTGGTGCTACTGCACAAGAGGTTTTAAAGAAAATAGAGGAAAAGGCAAAATCAGTGCAAACAGTCAAAGATTTCCTCCAGGTACAGCCTCCAAGATTCAGCAGGAATTGGCCTTCTAAGCATTGGTCCTTTCCAGACACAGACATATTTCAAAGAGGCAAAAACAGACATGGCAGAGGTAGAGGGCAAACTCGAGGCTCCTACAGAGAACGTTAATGGCAGCCTCCGAACCAGAGAGGTGGGGCAGGATCTTCCACTGCTCCGCAGGGACAATCTCAATGACTTGACTTTGACTCCGCCATCCAGGGCTCAATTAGAAGCACCTTTGGGCGGAAAATTATCTTTATTCTCACAAAATTGGCACAATATTACAAAGGACAAATGGATACTGGACATAATAGACAAAGGATACAGATTCCATTTTCATACACTACCAACAAGACATGGCAGGCCAAACCTGCCACCAAATCAAAGGGCAGAGGCACTCAAACAAATAACAAACCTACTTCAAATAAGAGCAATAGAAAAGGTTCCTTCTGCAGAACAAGGCCAAGGATTTTATTCAAGACTGTTCCTTGCTCCAAGAAAAGAAAACCAATGGAGACCCATTCTGGACTTGTCCGCACTGAATACTTACCTTATTGTGCCAAAATTCAAAATGCTGACTTTACAGCAACTCTTTCCCATGCTGGGCAAGGGGTCTTGGCTGGTAACTCTGGACCTCAAGGAGGCATACCTGCATGTCCCAATCAGACCAAGTTGCAGAAGATACCTCAGATTTCTTGCAGGCTCGGAGCATTATCAATTCTCAGCATTGCCCTTTGGGTTATCTACTGCGCCCAGAGTGTTCACGAAATGCCTGGCATCAGTAATTGCACATTGCAGACTTCAGGGGATACAAATATACCCTTACCTAGACGACTGCGTTATACAAGCGGACAACCAACAAGCCTTGTTAAAAAACTTGGACTATGTCATTCACCTACTGCAGGCCTTGGGATACACAGTCAATATTCAGAAATCAAGTCTCATACCATCCCAACAAATACCTTTCCTGGGTGCCACACTGGACACAAACACCCAGATGGCATTTCTGGCAAAAGAAAAACAAAAACAATTACCAGAATACTTCAGAAAATTGGCAACACACACGCAGATGACTGCCAGGAAAATCCTGCAGGCCCTGGGTTTCATGGCATCTTGCATTCTTCTGATTCCACATGCAAGGCTGCATATGAGGAAACTACAATGGTATCTAAAAAGTCTATGGTCTCAACACAGCCACAGCCTGGAAGCATTGATCCCACTCATTCCATGCCTTCAAAAGGAATTCCTGTGGTGGGCTCAAGCAAGCCAGATAAACAAAGGTCTGCCTTTCACCAAGCCTCATACAAGTCAAACCATAACAACAGACGCCTCAGACCATGGATGGGGGGGCGCACATGGAGGGCAGATGCATTCAAGGGCTATGGACACAAACAGAAAAGCACCTGCACATCAACCAAAAAGAAATGCTGGCAGTGATACATGCAATCAAGGCCTTCGAAAAGTTCATGCATCAGGGCCATCTACTAATAAAGACAGACAATACCACAGTTATGTGGTACATAAACAAGCAAGGAGGTACCCATTCCTACCCTCTTTGCAGACTGGCAATGAATCTCTGGGATATTTCCCTACAATTGAAAATAGAGCTACAATCCCAGTTTGTACCAGGGAAGGACAATGTTCTGGCGGACAGCCTAAGCAGGAACATCATGGATCCACACGAATGGATGTTGCATCCAGACATTTTCTTACAAATAACTCAAGCATGGGGAAGGCCGGATATAGATCTTTTTGCCTCCCACCTCAACCACCATCTGAAAAAGTTCTGCACAAGGACATACCATCCTCAAGCATGGAAGGTGGACGCTCTCTCCTTCAGTTGGAACTCTCTAACACTATATGCCTTCCCACCTCTTCCTTTGATGACCAGGGTGTTACTAAAGATCTAGACAGAGCAACCGAAAGTCATACTGATAGCTCCAGACTGGCCAAGACAACACTGGTACCCACTGCTACGGAGCTTGACACACACCAATCCGTGGCTTCTTCCTCAATGGCCACTTCTTCTGACACAGCACAATTACAGGACACTACACCCCAGCTTGAAAACATTGAAGCTGACAGCTTGGAAGATTCCATGACTATTCCTCAGGATACACTTTCCAAAAGGGTAAAATATATCATCCTGGAGGCGCGCAGACCTTCCACTAGAAAAACATAGCAAAATGGAAGAGATTTCTTATCTGGAACAGCAAAAAGGGTCAAGACCCATCAGTGATGAGCATTCCACAGATCCTAGAATATTTGGCTGAAATGGTCCACAATGGCCTTTCATATTCTTCCATAAAAATACATGCTTCAGCAATATCTGCCAAATATAACACTGATCCGCCTGTATTTTCTCACCCATTGCTAAGACAGTTTCTAAGAGGTATAAAGAACATCAACCCTCCAAGGAAACCACCAGTGCCTGCATGGGACCTCAACTTCATGCTGGAAAAATTAACTCTTCCTCCCTTTGAACCAGCAACATCTTCAGAGTTGCAATTTCTGTCTTGGAAGACCGCTTTCCTTCTGGCAGTAACCTCAGCAAGAAGAGTCTCTGAGCTGCAGGCCCTTATGACAATACAACCATTTCTCATTTTTCATCAGGACAGAGTTTCTTTGAGAACCAATCCGTCATTCTTGCCAAAGGTGGTATCCAGGGTGTCCCTGAATCAAGCTATTCACCTGCCTAACTTCTTTCCCAATCCTAAAAATAAAGGAGAGAGACTTCTGCACACCTTGGACATACACAGACAGTTGCGCTGCTACTTGGACAGAACAAAGTCTTTCAGAAAATCTGACCAGCTTTTTGTAGCTTACGCTGCTGGATTGCAGAGAAAAGCAATTCCAAACAGACAATTTCTAAATGGATTGGAAATTGCATTCAATTCTGCTACTCTTTTCATGGAAAAACTGTGCCATCTGACATCAGGCCACATTCCACCAGAGCTACAGCCACCTCCACAGCCTTTTTAAGAGGAGTGGCAACAAAGGACATTTTAGAAGCTGCTACATGGAGCTCCGTGCATACATTTTCCAAACATTACAACCTGCCTTTATATTCCAGATCCAGAGCAGGGTTTGCTTCTGCAGTCCTGCAGGGCATTTTAGCTGCACCGTCTTTGTCTTAGTGCCTACCACCCCCAGGTTGGCTATGGTATTCAACCCATATGTAAGGACTGCAGTTGCATCCTTGAAGGACATAGTACAGTTTTGTACCTACCATAAATGTAGATGTCCGATAGGTATGCAACTGCAGTCAGGTTTTCCCTCTCACCTACCCCTCTGTGGTATTCTTTTGGGTTTCTACCCCTCATTTTAGCTACCTGGGGTAATCTTTTATGGTGTATTTGTTTTTATGTTGTTGTACTTGTCTGGAATTTTTTCTCTATTTTCAAAATTTAGCCTTCCTTAGAGGGCACCTGGTATCTGGGGCAAGAAACACTGAAGAAGATGGCGTCGGCTGACGCTTTTATACCCCAGGCGCATTGACGTCGGGGAAAGGGCGACATCAGCCGACGCCGGACCCAGACTTTGGAATCCAGCCGACCGAAGGGCTGCCTGAGGCAGGACAACCCATATGTAAGGACTGCAGTTGCATACCTATCGGACATCTACATTTATGGTAGGTACAAAACTGTACTTCCTTCTTATCCATTGTATCCATAAGATTGTTTTGCTCTTTAATATTGTTTGTCTCTATTTGTATGTATTTGTATGTCTGTTTGGGGCTTTTCCCCTTGGGTCTCCACTGAAAAAAGGCAAATTCTTACCCAGCTGGACCAACTCGGTTAACAAATGTGAAATAAATAAATAAATAAGAAATAATACCCAACCGTGTTTGGAGCTAGTCCACAAAGGAAATAGCTAATATCCTAGCCAACACACTTAGTGCAAATTTAACTACACCTACTGTTATATTGATTCCACAGTCTGTCACCCCCTTTTAATTTCTGTTGAACAAATTCTCACAACCCTCTCAAAAACTAAGAATGTTAAGTTGTCAATCTCGCCTTCATTCTTGCTGGATGGGTTCGGAGCCGATCCTCGGCTCCGACTCGGCCACTTACTAAAGCTCGAGAGCTTATTTTACCGGCTCGAGGCAACCCTATATCCCATGATGCTAGGCGATAACTCCCCAGATCTCGCTTTGCGCTTTTATGCAGGCACGTATTTTTACCGGCTCCTGGTAAGTCTTTAAATATATAGTGTTCAGTCGATCATATCAGAGGGTTACAAAATTCCGTTATCCAAACCCCAATTCAGCAAAAGAGAACCCTTCCAGACGTTCCACCCAGTCTAAGGGAACTAGCAGTATCAGAGATATCAAAACTGCTAGCAAAAAGAGCCATCCAGCCAGTCCCAGCAGACCAACTAGGATCCGGAATCTACTCAAGGTTCTTTTTGGTACCGAAAAAGACAGGGGACTGGAGACCAATATTAGATCTCAGCAAACTAAACAAGTTTGTAAAGAGAACAAGATTCCGGATGGTCACGCTACAGTCCATTCTACCCTTTCTGGGCAAGGACAATTGGATGTGCTCCATGGACCTTCAGGATGCGTACTATCACATCAAAATTCACAGGCGCTCCAGAAGGTGTCTCCGCTTTCGGCTGGGGGCCAGTTGCTACCAATTCAGAGCCCTGCCCTTTGGTCTCACTACAGCCCCCAGAGTGTTCACCAAATGTATGGCAGCGGTTACGGCTCACCTGAGACGGCAAGGATTCCAGGTGTTTCCATATCTAGACGACTGGCTCCTCACTGTGCCACCACCAGGCATCAACTTCTCCAAGCTAGAGCTTACACCATTCACATTTGCAGAGGGCTAGGAATCTCTCTAAATTTCGAAAAGTCTGCCTTGTCAGTCTATTACCTTTATAGGCGCCAACTTGAACACCGTACAACTTTCAGCAAAGTTAACAGATCAAAGGGTCTTAGATATTCAAAACCATGTCCATGTTCTTCTTCAGAGTGACAAAATTCAGGCCAGGTATGTCCTGAAAGTATTGGGTCTTATGGTGGCTGCCATAACACTTCTTCCCCTTGCACGTTTTTACATGTGTCTTCTACAGTGGATGCTTTTCGCCCAATGGTCTTTTCAGCAACTCCCCATGCACCACAAGATCATGATAACTCCAACTTGCAAAAGTCATCTGTTCTGCTGGATATTGTCCCCTCAAGTCCATCAAGGCAGACCCTTTGTTCCTCCTCCCCCGGTCGCCACGGTGACATCGGACGCCTCCCTGATCGGGTGGGGGGGGGCATTTTCAGGGCAGGATGGTCCATGGCACTTGGCAACCTTTCGAACGCCACCTGCACATAAATGTCCTAGAGATGAGAGCAGTGCTTTTAACGTTGCAAGCCCTCCACGACTCTCTTCCCTTAGGAACTATTGCAATCCAAACGGACAATATGTCCGTAGTGTGGTATATCAACAAGCAAGGCGGAACCAAGTCCTATCCCCTGTGTCGAGAGGCACTCAGACTTTGGCAATGGGCAATCTCCTCTCAGCAGTTTCTGATAGCAACGCATATCCCCGGGAAGTCCAACATCATAGCGGACAGATTGAGCAGAGCTATACTCATGCCACACGAGTGGTCTCTCAAACAATCTGTGGCGGAAGAGATTTTTCAGAAGTGGGGCCTTCCTTGCTGCGATCTTTTTGCTACACCCCAAAACAGCAAATGCCCCGACTTCTTCACCCTCTTCCCCCTTCCAGGCCATCCCCTCAGAGACGCTCTAGTCCAAGATTGGCCTCAGGGACTTCTCTATGCCTTTCCACCCTTTCCTCTAATCCCACAAGTAATTCAGAAAGCAACCGCCTTGAAAGCCAAGTTGATTCTCATTGCCCCTTATTGGCCTCGACAGATATGGTTTCCATTCCTACATCGTTATCTTTTGGCTACAGCCTTGGCATCTGGACCCAGCTCCAGATCTGTTGACCCATCAGTCGGGGAAGCTGCACCAATCCCTACATTCTCTCAACCTCACTGCTTGGTTGCTCCACTTCCGTCCTTAGCCAGGCTTCCTATGATTTCTAATCCTGTCCGGGATATCATAGTAGCTTCCCTTAAATCTTCCACCAGAAGGATTTACACTAGTAAATGGAAACGTTTCTCCTTCTGGGCAAAGGCAAGGAATATAGATTCCTTTACTGCCCCAATTCATTCGGTCTTAGACTTCCTAGCTGAAATTTTTCATTCAGGGTCTTCTGCCTCTACAGTAAAGGTTCAGTTGGCAGCCATATTGAATTTTCATACAGGCTTATCGGACCACAACATCATGTCCAATAAGCTTTGCCAAGCTTTCCTTAAAGGTGTATATTTACTTAAGCCTCCGATCAAAGACCCTCCACCTCAGTGGGATCTTAATTTAGTCTTAACATCCTTGATCCCCCCCTCCTTTGAACCTGCGGTCTCCTGTTCATTGAAATTTCTTTCCTGGAAGACACTCTTCCTAGTCGCCATTACTTCTACTAGGAGAGTATCTGAGCTTCACGCCCTCTGTATTCGTCCTCCCTACTTAATCTTCCATAAAAACAGAGTTTCTCTAAGGACTAATCCATCCTTCTTACCCAGGGTGGCTTCGCAGACAAATTTAAATCAATCAGTTGATCTCCCAGTTTTTTTCCCAAACTATACTAATAGAGCGGAGCAAAAGCTACATTATCTAGATGTTCACCGCCAGCTCCGATACTATTTGGATAGAACCAAACAAATAAGGAAGTCTGATCAACTGTTTTTATCATACGCAGAAAATAAGAAAGGCCTTCCTGTTTCTAAGGTAACCCTATCTAGGTGGCTGTTTTCTGTGATTACATCTATTTATCAACTCAGAGGCAGGGAATTAACTTCTAAGCCAAAAGCCCATTCAACTAGAGCACTAGCTACATCTACAGCTTTTCAAGCTAGACTACCAATAGACACTATCTGTGCGGCAGCCACATGGGCCTCTCCTCATACCTTTGTTTCGCATTACAAATTGGACATGACCTCCAAGGACAGAGCAACATTTGGTTCCACCATTCTTAAGAGTCTGTTCCAATGAGCCACCCAGGATGAAGGTGCTAGGGATACAGTCCCATCCAGCAAGAATGAAGGCGAGATTGACAACTTAACATTGAGAAGTTATGTACCTACCATAACGTTCCATGTTAGTTGTCTTCTCTCGCCTTCTTTCTTGCATCCCACCCACCATCCCCCTAGCCTGGACAGACCGAGAGGATCTTCCCTTCCTTGAAGGGTCCTTATATTCCCTTGTTCACCATCTAGGTGTCCTAGGATATATATAGTGTAGATAACGATCTTTGGGGGTTTTTATCCCTCTTCCTCCTCCTTCCAGTTGGAGGATTTTGTTTTATTGGCCTATGCTAGGTTTTTCAGCTTCCAAACGAGATCTGGGGAGTTATCGCCTAGCATCATGGGATATAGGGTTGCCTCGAGCCGGTAAAATAAGCTCTCGAGCTTTAGTAAGTGGCCGAGTCGGAGCCGAGGATCGGCTCTGAACCCATCCAGCAAGAAAGAAGGCGAGAGAAGACAACTAACATGGAACGTTATGGTAGGTACATAACTTCTCAATACTTCATCTGTTGGCCCTGATAACAGAATAGGCTGCCTAAATGTTAGTGCTAAATGTGGCCTTTCTAAACACCTACCTTTTTTAATCTAAACCTGGAAAACAGCCTTTGTAATGCCATTGCACATAAGTGGCCGAGCCACAGACCTTTGTAAGTATAGACCCATTAGGTTCACTAGCCTCATGTGTAAAGCTATTGAGTGCATTATCTCAGACCTCCTTAATCTGGACATTGAAAATATCTTATCCCTGGACCCTCATCAATTCAGCTTTGTGAAAGAAAATTCTTGTCTGTTTAATTTCATTAATTTCTTTGTAAAAATAAAACAAGCAGTGGATAGTGGTTATGCATTGCATACAGCATATCTAGGCCTTGGCTAAGGCCTTTGACGCTATTCCCCATACAGGCATTATTGAAAGACATGTAAATCTATAGCTCCTTATATCATACAGTGGAGAGCTAATCGGTTGTGTGACAGAAACCATGTGGTTAAAGTTGCAGGTGCCACTTCTGAAACCAAAAATGCTGCTAATTGTGTACTACGGGCTAAGTTATGGGCTCTCTCCTATTTGACATTTATTTCTCAGACTTTAGGCCAGCACTGATGTCTACTTGTTAACTACGTTTGCAGGGTGACTGTAAATTGGGTGTTATTTGATCTTCATTTGACTCATCAATTGCTCCAACATCGATTAGACTGTGTTAACAGTTGGTGCAAGGAGAATGGTCTCAAATTAAGAGTAAGAAAATGTAGCATAGTTCATTTTCGTAGACAAAACAGTTTCTCATACCATATAGGCAATGCACCTCTCAAGTCAGATTCTGCTTTAAGGGATTTAGTCACTCTTTTTGAAAATTCCTTGTCATTTCACAAGCATGTCTCCACAGTAGTTCAGAAAGAATTTTGTGTCGCTCATCTAATTTCCAAGAACATTTCCACTAGATCCAAAGAAGTCTCCTTTACTGATATGTTATCAGACCCATTATTGAATGTTTATTTTATTTTACATTTGTTTACCAGGAAAGTCCGACTGGACACAGGTCCTTTTTCAGCAGAGGCCTGGGGAGAAAAGCTCCAAGAGTAACAAATACAGCCAGGTGAGAAGCAAATACATAAAAGATAGTGGTTTCAGACACAATAAGTAGAACACCAGTAATTTACACAAAAAATGGTTATTTACTTTTAGTGGATATATATAAACGATTATGTACAGTTAAAGTGAAACTACCATTAGTGGTAGATCATGCTAGTAGAGTAAAAGTAATGATAATAGAGTGAAAAGGAGGAATAGGTTATCCAGGGGAGTTGCAGGTGCAAAGCTAGGTGGCAGTAAGGTGCATTTTTAGAAGTTTTTTAAATTAAAGTGTTGAGGAGTTAGTTACTAGTGAGTTAGGTAGATTATTCCAGTGTTTGGAGATGTAGTTGGAAAAAAAGTGATTCACCTGCTGAATTGTTAGCTTTGGTGGTTTATAGAGGTAGTTTGTTGCTGAAGCAAAGGGGTCTTGAGGAGGAATATGGCTGAATGATATCTTTGAGCGCAGGGTTTTTTTTTAATAATTGATAGAGTATTTTGTGGGTGAAGGTAAGTTGATTAAAGAGAATAAGTTGAGGGAGTTCAAGCCACTTGAGCTGCTTAAGTGATGAGCAGTGATCTGACTTGTATGAGGCATTAGTGGCAAACTTGGCGTTTTTATTGTAACAGGCTTCGAGTTTGGCTAGATCTGTCTTGCAGAGGTTAAGATTGGGGAGGTGTACAGGAGAGTCGAGAGGAGGTGGGTTCTAGCAGTGGTGGCTTTTGTGTTATTTGTCAGAAATCTGTTTCTATATAGGGAACCTAGTTTTTTTTGTGAACTTTTTTAATGGATTGGGAAATGTGAATATCAAATTTCAGGTTATTGTCAATTTCCACTCCTAGTAATTTTGGTATGGTTTGTTGGGCTTATAATAGTTTTATTTTTTTGAGAGGATAATGAAGGTTGCAGATTGGGAGGTATATCTGGTTGGGTAGAAGAGAAGTTTTGTTTTGTTGGGATTTAGGATAAGTTGGGAGCTAGTGAACCAGGATTCAGCAGATAAGAAGGAATCTTGAGTAATGGTATGGAGGTTTTTGAGGGAGGCAGCTGAGCAAATCAGGGTAGTGTCATCAGCGTACTGAACCACTGAGGCATGGGATGTAGCGAGTGGAGCTGGTTGGTAAAAAGAGAAAGTAGAGGACCAAGGATGGAGCCTTGGGGAACCCCTAAGGTGATGGGGCAAAAGGGTGAAAGATATTGTTGCCAGCGGACTGCCTGTTGACGTTCTGCTAGGTAACTTTGCCACCAGGTGATAGTGGGGTGACTGAGGCTAAGGGAGGAGAGGACATAGATGAGTTTGAAGTGGTTGACCATGTCAAAGGCCTTGGACAGGTGCAGGAATATGGCTGATACAAATTGACCATTGTTTCTTTGCTGGTTAACTATGTTAGTAAAGGACAGTAGGGCTTTGGTGGTGGTGTGAGATGGGCGAAAACCATGTTTGGTATTAGGCGCATGTGTGTAAGGAGATGGTCCATAAGTTGGGTGTGTACGACCCTTTCCATAATTTTTGAGAGGGGATAGATTTGCAGTTGAGCGATAGTTTTAGTTCGGTGGAGTTGCCCCTTTGTGTAAGGGTAAGATGTGGGAGATTTTCCAGATGGTGTAGACGTAAGCTTCAGATAATGATCTGTTTAGATGTATGAGTACAGGATATGCAGTTGCTACTGCTGCAATTTACAGGAAGTCAACAGGGAGATTGTCTGCAGCTAAGGTAGTGGGCTTAAGTTTATTTAGTAGTTTTTTGATGGTCTTAGTGTAGACTGGGTTTAGTGTAAACTGGTTGTTGCTTTTGGAAGGCTGTAAACTGTTGTGATTTGGGGTAGGAGAAGTGTGGTTGGAGTTGGTCTGGGTCATTGCAAGATGTTGAATTGGTTCTGTGAAGTAACTATTAAATTGATTGGCTAAGTTCATGGAGTTGTTGGCTGTTGGGGTGGGAGTGGTTGTTTTTCCAGGATGCAATATATTAACTGCTGCTCAGAATTTTTGAGGGTTATCTTGATGTTTATTCTGAATGTTGTAATAGTTGCTTTTGTTTAATTTTACTAGTTTTTTTTTTTTTTTTGCTTTATTTCGGAGTTCTAGGAAGCTTTGTTTAGTTGCATGTGATTTGCTTTTTTGATGTTGTTCCCAGACGTTATCTCTGGTTCTGAGTAGGGATCTGGATTCTTTACTTAGCCAGGGTGCATATTTTGATTTCACTCTAATGGTTCTAGAGGGGGTATGATAGTTGAATATGTTTAGGAAGGTGGAGTTAATGGAGAGAATGGCTTCTTCTAGAGGCAGGTACTTGACAGGTTCCCAATTGCAGTTTTTTAGGGCAGAGATAAAACTGTGTGGATCAAAGTTTTTTTTTTTTTTTTGTTTCTAATTAGACGGATGGAGGGCTGGCAGTTTTGACGAATGCAGTTTCTTAGGAGAAAGGTTGGGTTGTGGTCACTAAGGCAGTCCGGGAGGCAGCCTGAGTGGGATGAGAGATTGGGGTTGCTAAGCAAAATTCAGTCGAGAATGGATGGACTCTTAAACGTTTTATCAGTCCTAGTGGGAGACATGATGAGTTGGGTGAAGCTGTAAAGGGTTTACATGGGATATAGGGTTTGGAGAGGAATAAAGGAGCCAGTCAATATTGAAGTCACTCATTAGTATAGTTTCTTGTGAGAGAGATATGGGGGTCCATTGTAGTATACTTTCAAGAGTGGCAATATTGTTGCCTGGAGGAATCTATCCAACTATGATATTTAGGTGTTTTTTTGGGGTTGTTAACTTAAATATTTCTGCATTATCAAATTTAGGTAAGGAGAGGTCCAGAAGGTCTATTATAAGGTGATCTTTGAATAAGATTGCAGCACCCCCCTCCTTTTTTGTTTTTCCTGTCTTTACGTAGGATGCTTTAACAGGGGACAGTAATTTCATTGTTACTGATATCTGGTTTAAGCCATCTTTCTGTTAGTGTTACAATGTTGGGGGAGTAAAGGGATAGCAGGGCATGTCGGTCATGGACTTTGCTATGCTTATTACATTCATATTAAGGAAAAGAAGGGATGATTTGCATCTGTGGTGGAGCATAGCAAGTGTTGATTGTGAAGGGCTGGCTAATGAACTGCATTTGGGGGTAGGACCATAATTAGTGTGAATGTCTCCTGAGCACCTTAAATGCATAATTATGTGTAAAAGGAGCTTGGAGAGTTTGTGTTGAAGTTTTGAATTCAGAGGTACTGGTGATGTAGGATAATAAGGAAGAACTTTGTGTGATAATCTGTATAGGTGGTGTGGAACAGGGATGAGGCTATAGTGTGGTGTGAACATCTTAGGTAGTGGAATGAGGATGTTTGCCAGGGAGGGGGAGTAGTGGATACTAAGTGAGTGTCATAAGTGGAGAGATAGTGCAGGAGTACAAGTCTTAAGCTAGTAGCAATATGGAGTAGTGTTGTATATACATTTTGCCACGTATATCTTCACATATCCTACAACTTGAGAGACCTCAAAGATTCATAACTTAAAGTGTCAGTAGCTTCATCTCAGTTATCCAGACAGACTGGCACCCCTTTCTCTGTACTCATTCTCTTACAGACTCCGATATGGAGATCTGTGCCTAGCCTTTCAAGCCATGAAAGTTCATAGGTTCATAGGTTCATACTAGGCTATCTGCCCTAGGCCATTTATAAGCCTAGCCAGAGTATGTTTGGCTTTCGCCACCCATTTTAAATTAATTTTGCTATGCCCTTTTTCGAGGTTAGTATACTGTGCCTCTGTCTAACAGTGACACAAGTGATACCCGGGGTAAACCTATGATCTCCCATCCACTCATCAAGATTCCTCTTGAAGAGAGTCAGTGAGGGAGTCTGCCTAACCTGGACTGGGATTTTATTCCATAGTGAAGGGAGCCTCTGGGTTATGAATCTGTCCCTCCAGCATGTCCTATTTATTTCAGTGCTGAGGTTAAAGCCTCTCGAGCGTGTAGCTCGATGGGATTTGGATTTTTTGAGGTGCAGCATGTCCCTTAATTCCGGGTTGGACATGGCCTTATACGTCAGGCACAGGTCACCTCTGAGCAGTCGGTATGCCACTGAGTAGAGCTGGAGTTTCTTTAACCGGCAGCATATGGCATCTGTTTGAGCCCTTTGATCCTCTTGGTGAGGTACTTTTGGGGTCCTTCCAGTTGCTGCAGGTGTTTGGTAAGGTACATCCCAAAAGGGGCATTGTACTCGATTATGGGCCTGATGAGGGATGAGTAAAGAGGCACGATGACCTCCCTAATCTAGATGTGAATCCCTTCATGATTAGGTGGGCTATATAAAATGTTTTTCTAACCACTTTGGCCACGTGGTTGTCAAATGAGAGATTGCTATCAACTTGGGTCCCCAGGTCCCTAATGACTTCTTCTGTACTTAATGGATTACCACCTATGTGGTAATTTGTGGGCACTTTGTTTTTGCCAAAGGGGATGACTATACACTTTTGGCATTTAGCTTGAGGCCATGGCTCTGGCACCAGTTGTCTGTTTCTATGAAGCCCTTTTGGAGGATGCTTGTGTCGGCTGGAGAGTCGATTATGGCACCCAGTTTGCAGTCATCTGCGAACTTGGTCAGCCACAGTCCTTCCGTGTTGGCCTGTACCTCCGAGAAATATATACCAAACAAGAGAGGTCCCAGGACTGAGCCTTGTGGGACGCCACTTGTAACTGGTTTGGAGTCTGACATGGCTCCAGCAATTCTAACCATGTGGGTTCTGTCCTTGAGCCAGTTTGCAACCCATCTAGTGACATAGGGGTTTATATTTAAGCTGGTGAGCTTATCTATAATGCCCGAGTAGGGTATTGTATCAAAGGCTTTTGCGAGGTCCAGATAGGCTGTGTGGACCACCTTCCATTCGTCAATGGCCTTGGTGACTGTTTCAAAGAAGTCAAGCCTGTTTGACCTCCTTTTCCTTCACAGAACTAATGGTACCTCAAATACTCATTTAAAGGAACTAAACCTTGATCAGCAGGTAAATAAGACATGTTGGCATAATAGATTAATATCCTAACATGTTCCTCAGTTCTGGAACAAACATCCACTGCATGTCAAGCAGAGTAGCACCCTTACCACCTTCAAGGTCAACCTAGATAATTGGATGGACAGCTTCAAATTCTTATCTTGCCCTCCTTGAAGCTTGAGGTAACATTTTAATTTTGTTTTGCTAGCCTTGTAATGGTCTGCAAACTGATTGCCTAGTACTTAACTGTTAAACTAAGGTGTCTGAGCACTGGCTTTATTCCCACTTCCCTAACATAGTATAGAATGTCATAATGGCAACAAGAGATGGAAGGATATTTGTTATGCTTGTATGAAACTCAAAACCACAATTTCCTAATTACAAGATTGGTGACATGTTTAAACTTTTAAATAGGCTTTTTGCAACTGTTTACCCCACAAAAGCGGTTTTGCACCATACATCTCCAAATCAACTAGTTATTTCACTCTTTGCCACAATTTGAAGTATGAATAATAGCCAGCCCAGTTTGCAGTATTACTATCAGAACTGCAGTATTTCAGTTCTAGGCTCTGTACAGGTGTCAGACCTCAAGAAGAAATGGTTTAGTTTTGTATATTTTTGTACTTGATAATATTACGTTTTGTACTTGCACAAGACCAAAAGGAGCTTAGTTTTCCTTTACATATTACTCAAGGATTTTAATCTGTTCCAGCACAGTAGTACACGTTTAAGAATAATACACTGTGGTAAAGTTCATACTTCAGTGTTATTGGTTAGATGGCTTTAAAAGTGCCATTGGATAAGGAAAAACATTAACTTTGGATATTTCTGACAATGTTATTAAATATTCTAAGTTGTATAATCCTTCATGTGCATACAAGTTTTTTTTAATTAACCAAATACTCTCTGCCATGTTTTTTTTTAAAATAGGTTGGCAAGTATCCCCTTTAAAAAGAGGACTGCTATTTTTCCATAAAGGTCTGTTTCCCTGTTTCGGAAGACTAAATCAAAAAATTTTGATTTTTAAGATTTTTTAAATTCTGATTCCTCGAAGCTGCATCTGCTTGCTTGTAAGGGAGTATCCCATGCTGTAGAATTTTCTGAGATGTGACTTTTCTCCTTTGATAGAAGTACAGCCTAAGAGTAAAGGGATACTTCTAGATACGGCAGCCTTGGACTTGTATATATTTATTTTTGAGAACTTAAATTTTGATTTTCAGAATTGCAGTAGATACACAAGCAAGAGCCTGTGCTAGCACCTTGCACATCTTATAGAGGGGGACATTTGTTCAACTTATTTTTTTGATTGACATATTTCAGGGGATTCAGGCCCTTTTTTATCCCAGTAATTCACATTTTATTTAAGGTCATGGGATGTTAATTGCAAATCTGTAAGGTATTATTTAATATGTCTCTCTTATTACCTCTTCATTTCATTTCTAGTTCTGTATTTATATACTGGCAGTGAACCCCCTGAGATTACTTTTATAGGTTCATAGGTTCATACTAGGCTATCTGCCCAAGGGCATTTATAAGCCTAGCCCATAGTTATTTGGCTTTCGCCACCCCTTTAGTTTGAATAAAACTATGCCTATTATTTTGCTGTGCCTCTGTCAAGCAGTGACACTGAAGTAATCCCTGGGGTATATCTGCGATCCCCCATCCATTGGTCAAGATTCCTCTTGAACAAGGCCAGCGAGGTGCTCTGCCTCACATGTACCGGGATTTTGTTCCACAGCATAGGGAGTCTCTGGGTGATGAATCTGTCCCTCCAGCATGTTCTATTAATAACCGTGTCAAGGTTTAAGTCTCCCGCCCTTGTGGTTCTGAGGGATCTAGATTTTTTGAGGTGAAGCATATTCATCAAATCAGGGTTTGACATGGCCTTATAGGTCAGGCACAGGTCACCTCTGAGCAAGCGGTATGAGACTGAATAAAGCTGGAGTTCTTTCAGTCGGGCAGCATAAGACATATTTTTGAGACCCTTTATCCTTTTGGTGAGGAACTTTTGGGGCCTTTCCAGCTGCTGCAGGTGTCTGGTCAGATACATTCCGAATGGGGCATTGTACTCAATCATAGGTCTAATGAGTGATGAGTACAGGGGGGCGATGACCTCCCTTGATGTAGATGTGAATCCCTTCATGATCAGGTGGGCAATGTAGAAGGTTTTCCTAACTACTTTAGCAACATGAGTGTCAAGCGAAGGCTACTGTCAACCTGGGTCCCCAGATCCCTGATGACTTCTTCTGTGCTCAGTGGATTGCCACCTATATGGTAGCTAGGGGTAACCTTGTTTTTCCCGAAGGGTATGACTATGCATTTCTTGGCATTTAACTTTAGGCCATGGCTCTGGCACCAGTTATCCGTTTCTGTGAGGCCCTTCTGAAGGATATCTATGTCAGATGTGTTTTCGACTATGGCCAGTTTGCAGTCATCTGCAAACTTTGTCAGCCATAACCCTCCTGTGTTTGCTTGTACTTCAGAAAAGTAGATGCCGAACAAGAGTGGACCCAGGACTGAGCCCTGTGGGACACCACTTGTGACAGGCTTTGAGTCTGACATGGCTCCAGCAACTCTGACCCTGTGGGTTCTGTCACTTAGCCAGTTTGCAACCCATCTTGTGATGTATGGGTTTACATTCAAGCTGATGAGTTTTTTGATGATACCTGAGTGGGGTATTGTGTCGAAGGCCTTTGCCAGGTCAAGGTAGGCTGTATGGACTGCCTTTCCCTCATCAATGGCCTTGGTGACTGTCTCGAAAAAGTCAACCAAGTTTAAAAGGCATGATCTGCCTTTGACAAAGCCAAACTGGGTTGGATCCAAAGTCTGCAAGTTCCCTACTTTCTCTTCCGTAGTCAAAGTCACATTGAAAAGAGGGTAATATTTAACCTCATTTTGCAGCTACATAATTAAAGCACGTACACAGATTTCACTAGTTTGACTGTCAGTGTAGCAAGTTTGGATCTCGTCTCAGAATGGGAGTTGTCCCTGTTAAAAATGGATAGGATTTTTCACAGTGAAAAGTTTTTCATGCCAGCAGAGATTATAGAGATGATGTTACTTTCAGTAAACTGCCCAGGCCATTCTTTTAGAGCAGGGCTGTCCACCCTTAGGTAATCCAATAGCCGCATTAGGAAAAAAAAAGATTTATCAGAGGGCCTCATCCACAATAATAAATACAGTACATATTAAAATTACTTGGAGAGTCCTACAGCGTTAGTTAGGTTTAGCAAGCACTTCGAAAATTTCATAAGAAAGAAAAGTCATGGTGCTTTTAAAAGTTTTTATTAAAACAGACAAGATGCAGTAATTTTTAAAGCACAAATGTCTTTCACTTAAGAGAGAGTTTTCTAGCTGTAGTAAAATATTAAACCTACTTGCATTTAACCCTCATAACTCAGTTGTTGGCAGTGTCAGTCTTTCCTTCTGCATGGTCACTCTTTTTGGCAGCCTCTGGCTCAGTGCTTCAGAAATTCTTCACAGGTCTGAACCACTGGAACTTGTTCGATACAAATGCACAAAAAATGAGTCCTTTTTAGAAATTGAATGTCTGTTCTGGAGTGCTTATCACACCTCTATTTAAAGTTATGACCAAATCCTGTTTGTAGTTGTGACCAGCATACCTCTTAACCTCTTCATTTTAATGAAAGCTCTGCAATAGTTTGGCTTCATTTACTAAAGTAGCTTTATTAGTGTCGATACTTGTAGTTGCCATTCACAGTAAACTTGCAAGAGAATCATCTGTCAGTGAACATCTGTACTTTGATGTTATGAATTTCATCGTTGAAAAAGTGCTTTTACAAAGATATGTGCTCCTGAACATTGAGCACATCTTGAATCCAAACTTCCTCAGTTTCGTGTACCTCTCTGATGTCCTTCAAGAATGCAACTGCAGTCATAACATGTGGGTTGTCCTGCCTCAGGCAGCCCTCGGTCGGCCGGATTCCAAAGTCTGGGTCCGACGTCGGCTGATATCGCATTTCTCTCCGACGTCAGAGTGGCTAGAGTACATAAGCATCAGCCGACGCCATTTTCTTCAGTCTTTCTTGCCGCGCGGTGCCCGAAGCAGAAGCAGTTCGCAAGTGCCGGTCGGTCAGCTCCTGTATTCTTCGATACCGAAGTCATCAAAAAAGCTAAGTACCCCGTTGGGGACCTTTTCTTGCCTCAGCTGATGTCAGAAAGAACTGAAAAAGTTAACAATTGTCTTTCTTGTGGTAAACAAATACCTCATAAGGATTTCCACTCTTACTGTCTTCCTTGCCTGGGCCCAGACCACGACGTCTCGGCCTGTGTAGCCTGTGCTCGCTTCAACAAGCGCACTGTCAGGCGCCGGGCGGAGTTCGCTGAAGACTTTTTTGCCAATAAATTTGCCTACACCATGCCGTCGGATCTTCCGACATCACAAACTCCCAAAAAGTGAAAAGACCGGGACCGACATTCTCGGCCCGCGTCTACCACCGACTCCACGCCAAAACCTAGCGCGAGTGCTCCGGTTCCCTCTGAGACGGTCTCTCCACCGCTCCGAACCGAAGACACCGCATTACCGACGACTCCGATTACGGACATCCCTCCGACACCAGTTATCGATTTTCCTCCGGATACCGAAACCGAGGAAATGCCCGAGACCATTGCTGTAGACAAGGTCACTCCTGCACGTGGAGCTGCCAGGCCTGCTATGGCCATGTCTATTAAGGCCTACACTAGGGCTAAGGCAGCCAGCAAAACAAAGCATCTTACTTCTAAATCCTTACCTCAGCCTACCCCAGAGACACAAATTATGTCCATGGCTGCTGATTTAATTTCCATGATTAGAGGTTCACAGGCCCATCCTGAGAGAGGATCCCAGCCTCCTTCTGATAAAAGGCCCCGGGTTGAACCCTCTGAACCTATCCCTTCAGATGAAGATTCTGAGGGCTCTGTCCACTCTGATAGCCAGGAAGAACTCTTCCAGACCTATGAGGACTCGTATGCAGAAGATTCCATCCCCTCGGTTTCCCCTCCTGAGGATATTTCTTTTGGGGAAGTTCTGCACACCATGAGGGAGCATTTCAAGTGGCAAGGTCAGGAATATTCTGATTCTAGGAAACGCCTGAGGACTTTCTTTAAGAAGCCCCAGCACAGGCCCTTGGCTATTCCTCCTGTACTTGATGTTCTGGATGATTTATATTCAGACTCTAGTGCTACCCCTGATTCTCTTCCTCCTGCTCCAGCCAAGCCAGACAGGTGTTACAGGGTCCCAGAAACTCATTCACATTTATTCAGGGCCCATTCTGCTGATTTGGAAACTATTTCACAGGGGCCTAAAGGAGTTTCAGCCTCCAACAGGGAGGCTAGATCATTAGAGAGATGGGGCAAAAAAGTTTACACATCCACTACCTTATCTATGAGGGCTCTAAATTGCCTTTTTCATATGTTACAATATCAGGATTACCTTTTAGAAGATTTACAAAAAACTTTAGCCACTCCTGATCCTTTAGACAGGAAGACTTTGCAGGAAGCTGTACATAACACTCAGCAAGTAAGCAATCACTTCCTGCAGTGTGGATATGATGCACTGGAAGCTTCATGTAGGGCAGCTATGACAGGGGCAGTCATTCGTAGACATGCTTGGTTAAAAGATCAACCTCTACCAGATCATGTAAAAGCAAAACTTCTGGATGCACCTTTGGAAAAGAACAAGCTTTTTGGTGCCAATGCTAAGGATGTGTTAAAGACCATCGAAGAAAAAGCAAAATCAGTTCAGACAGTGAAAGATTTCCTCCAGGTTCAACCCCCCAGATTCAGTAGGAATTGGCCTTCTAAAAACTGGTCCTTTCCTAATACAGAAAAGTTTCAAAGGGGTAAGAACAGACGTGGCCGAGGAAGGGGCCAATACAGAGGCCCTTACAGGGGACGACAATGGCAGCCAGGAAACCAAAGAAGTGACGCAGGGGTTTCACCTGCCCCACAACCACAATCTCAATGACTTTCCTCTACTACCGCCTACCAGGGAACAAATAGAAGCTCCCTTGGGCGGGAAATTATCTCTGTTTGCAGAAAATTGGCACAGACTGACAAAGGACAAATGGATTTTGGACATTATAGACCGAGGGTACAGGTTTCATTTTCAAACTTACCAAGGAAACAAGGCATGCCAAACCCACCACAAAGCCAGAGGGCAGAGGCTATCAAGCAAATCACTCTGCTGACTCGGATGAAAGCAATAGAAAGAGTTCCACAACAAGAACAAGACCAGGGGTTTTACTCGAGACTGTTCCTTGTTCCAAGAAAAGAATCTCAATGGAGACCAATACTGGACCTGTCCGCATTAAACACCTTTCTCATAGTACCAAAGTTCAAAATGCTGACTCTACAGCAACTTCTTCCCATGCTGGGCAAGGAGTCTTGGCTGATTACTCTGGACCTCAAGGAGGCATACCTGCATGTCCCTGTCAGACACAGCTGCAGAAGATACCTCAGATTTCTTGCAGGGCCAGAGCATTATCAATTCTCAGCATTGCCATTTGGCTTATCTACTGCGCCCAGAGTATTCACAAAGTGCCTGGCTTCAGTAATTGCTCATTGCAGGCTCCAGGGGATACAAATTTACCCGTACCTGGATGACTGCCTCATACAAGCGGACGACAAATTGATGTTGACAAAAAACCTGGATTATGTCATACGATTACTTCAAGCTCTGGGATACACAGTCAACTTCCAAAAGTCAAGACTGCAGCCATCCCAGCAAATAATCTTCTTAGGAGCCAAACTAGACACAGCCTCTCAGATGGCTTACCTGACAGAAGACAAGCAAGAGAAGTTAATTCATTACTTCAAAGGTTTAGCAAAACTCACCCAGATGACTGCAAGGAGATTCCTACAGGCCCTGGGTTACATGGCATCCTTCATTCTCCTGGTTCCATTAGCAAGACTACACATGAGAAAGCTTCAATGGTACCTAAAAAGTATTTGGTCTCAACACAGCAACAACTTGGAGACAATCATACCGCTCATTCCATGCCTACAAAAGGAATTCCTATGGTGGGCCTCGGTGAGCCAAGCAAACACAGGTATGTCATTCAAAAAACCACAGATAACACAGACCATGACCACAGACGCCTCAGACCTTGGATGGGGGGCGCACATGGAAGGCAGGTGTATACAAGGACAATGGTCTCCAAAGGAAACACATCTGCATATAAACCAAAAGGAAATGCTGGCAGTAATGCATGCCATCGAGGCTTTTCAACACCAACTCCAGCAAGGCCAGTTACTGATACGGGCAGACAACACCACTGTGATGTGGTACATAAACAAGCAAGGGGGCACCCACTCTTACCCCCCTTTGCAGACTGACAATGCATCTTTGGGAGAAATCACTGAGCCTAAACATCCAGTTACAATCCCAGTTTGTCCCAGGAAAAGACAATGTGTTGGCGGGCAGCCTAAGCAGGAATTTCACAGTCCCACACGAGTGGAGGTTACATCCAAAGGCTTTCAGACAACTCACTTCGACATGGGGCAAGCCAGAAGTGGACCTATTTGCCTCTCATCTCAACCATCTTCTACCAAAATTCTGCACAAGGACATACCATCCAAAAGCTTGGAAAATAGATGCCCTCTCATTCAACTGGAACTCCCTAACAATCTATGCATTTCCACCTCTGCCACTGATGACCTCAGTATTACTAAAGATCAAAGCAGAGAGACCCAAGGGAATCATAATAGCTCCGGACTGGCCAAGACAACACTGGTACCCATTACTACGGAACATATGTCACACCAGGAGTAGGGCCCTTCCCCAATGGCCTCTACTTCTGACTCAACACAACTTCGAAACAGTGCATCCAAATCTACAGACACTGCAGCTAACAGCCTGGGAGATCCCATAAATAACTTCAGCCTATCTCTCTCCAAGGAAGTACAGCAGATACTAACAGAGGCTCGAAGACCATCTACCAGAAAGGTTTATTTAGCAAAGTGGAAAAGATTCAGCAATTGGAATACCAACAAGGGACATGATGCATCATTGTTGAACATCCCACTCATCTTGGAATATTTGGCAGATATGTTAAAGAACGGACTCTCATATTCTTCCATAAAGATACATGCATCTGCTATTTCAGCTGGATACAAAGCTGATCCTCCTGTTTTTTCACACCCTTTACTAAGGCAATTCCTCAGGGGAATCAAGAACATTAAGCCACCAAGAAAGGCCCCAGTTCCAGCCTGGGACCTCAATTTTGTCCTAGAAAAACTGACTCTACCTCCATTTGAGCCAGCAGCTTCAGTTGACTTGCAATTTCTCTCATGGAAGACAGCTTTCCTGTTGGCAATTACATCAGCAAGAAGGGTTTCGGAGCTACAGGCCCTAATGGCAATACCACCCTTCATTATTTTCCACAGAGACAGGGTTTCATTAAGGACCAACCCTACTTTTATGCCAAAGGTGGTATCTAAGATTTCTTTAAATCAAGCCATTCATCTGCCTGCTTTCTTCCCCAATCCTGAGAACAAGGGGGAAAGACTGCTGCATACCTTGGACATCCACAGACAACTTTGTTACTACCTGGACAGAACCAAGGCCAGTAGGAAGTCTGAACAACTTTTTGTAACTTACACCCCTGCAATACAAGGAAAAGCAATTTCAAAACAGACTATTTCAAAATGGATTGGACATTGCATCAGATTCTGTTACTCCTTTCATGGAAAGACTGTTCCAGCCAATGTCAGACCACATTCCACAAGAGCTACAGCCACCTCTACAGCATTCTTAAGAGGGGTGCCTACTAAGGACATTCTAGAAGCTGCTACATGGAGCTCCGTGCATACATTCTCCAAACACTACAATCTCCCTCTATACTCCAGATCCAGAGCAGGCTTTGCTTCGGCAGTCCTGCAGGGTTTGATTGCCACACCATCTTTCTCCTAGAGCATTCCTCCTCCCCCAGCTAAGCTATGGTATTCTACCCACATGTTATGACTGCAGTTGCATTCTTGAAGGACATAGTACAGTTTTGTACCTACCATAAATGTAGCTGTCCGATAGACATGCAACTGCATTCGGATTTTCCCACCCTCCATACCTCTCTATGCCTAGGGTCCACTCCTATTCCTGTTTCTCTTAGCTGGGGATATCTGTTATGGTGTATTTGTTTTATTGCTCATTTATTTGTTTGGAATCCTGTTTTTGTCTTCCAATTTGATTACAGCCTTCCTTGGAGGGCACCTGGCATCTGGGGCAAGAAACACTGAAGAAAATGGCGTCGGCTGATGCTTATGTACTCTAGCCGCTCTGACGTCGGAGAGAAATGCGACATCAGCCGACGTCGGACCCAGACTTTGGAATCCGGCCGACCGAGGGCTGCCTGAGGCAGGACAACCCACATGTTATGACTGCAGTTGCATGTCTATCGGACATCTACATTTATGGTAGGTACAAAACTGTACTTTGGTGGTAATTTAAAAAATTATTTTTCTGTTTCACTTCTGTTAGTATAAAAAGGGTCTGATTGAAAATCGCACAATTCCAGCTGAAGGTCAGATTTTACATTTTCAATGGTGTCAGTCAAGGGTTGATTAAAAATTGGAATATCTTAATTTTCTTAAAATCACCAAATCA
The DNA here is from genome assembly GCF_019279795.1 of Protopterus annectens. Taxonomy (NCBI): domain Eukaryota; kingdom Metazoa; phylum Chordata; order Ceratodontiformes; family Protopteridae; genus Protopterus; species Protopterus annectens. The sequence continues at coordinate 799,238,055 of NC_056748.1, forward strand.
GTTCTCAGAATCCTCAATGAGCATTTCAGTATACTTCACATGAGCTGAAAATGATATTTACTCAAAATTCTTCATTTCTTCAAAATGGTCTTTGCAATTCAGAAAAAAAAGTAAAAATATTATTACCCAATGTTGATTTAAAAAGCTTCGATTTACTTTTAAAGCCATTCAAATGAGCACATAAGTTGTCAATATTCTGTTGTTTGCCCTGCAGTTTTAAGTTCAACTTATTCAAATGGTCGGTCATATCTGTTATAAATGCAAGATCTGTTAAAAAATATGGGGTCTTTCGTTAGATTTTCAAGTTCTGTTGTGTCAGACTTCATATTGTTTTTAAGAAATGTGGATATTTCTCTCCAAATGGCAAAAAAGCGTTCCAGGCATTTACCTGCACTCAACCAGCGAAGATCAGAATGCAGGAGCAAATCACCATATATACTATCCAGTTCATCAAGAAATCTCAAAACTTACAGTGACTCTGAGATCTATTGCCTCCTCATATAATATTAGTTATTTTTACAGCTACTTTCATGGCATTGACTTGACATAGAAATTTTCCACAGAGTGCTTTTTGGAAACATTGATCCATGTGTTGTAAACCTCTTGTGATGATCTGTTGAGATAATGCCACGATTTCAAACTTCTCAGGTAATTTCAGCTCATTAAATTGTTTTTCCATTTCAATTGCACATTTCTTCACTATCACACCATTATTAAAAGGCTTTTTTTTGCTTTCGCTAACTCCAGTCCTACTTTGTACAAAGTGGCATGGCTAGAACTTTGTTCAGTACTGGTTTGCAAAAAATCTGGTTTGGTACATCAATTTCTTCTTATATTCTGCACAAATGGTGCATCTTGATTCTCCACTGTACAGTGGGTATAAAAAGTGTACACATATCTGTTAAAATGCCAGGTTTTTGTGATATAAAAAAATGGGACCACAATAAATCATTTCAAAACTTTTCCCACCTTTAATGTGACCTATAACCTGTAAAATTCAATTGAATAACAAAGAAATCTGTTAGGGGGAAAATATAAAAAATTAAAAAAATGTACAATAAGCTGGTTGCATAAGTGTGCACACCCTTAAACTAATACTTTGCTGAAGCACATTTTGATTTCACTACAGCGTTCAGTCTTCCTGGGTACACACCTGCCATCAGTTAAAGAGACTCGGATTAACCCCAAATAAAGTTCAAATGTCCTAGTAGGATTTTCCTGACATTTACTCAGCTGCCTGCTACAGCAAAAGTCATGGGTCGCAGAGAGCTTACAAAGCATCAAAGGGATCTCATTGTTGAAAGGTATCAGTCAGGAGAAGGGTACAAAAAATTTCCACAGCATTGGATGTACCATTGAACACAGTGAAAACAGTCATCAAAAAGTAGAAAAAATATGGGACAACAGTGACGTTGGAAAAAACTGGACGTCCCTCCAAAATTGCTGAAAAGACGAGACAGAAACTGGTCAGGGAGGCTGCCAAGAGACCTACAGCAACACTGAAGGAGCTGCAGGAATTTCTGGCAAGTACTGGTTGTGTACTACATGTGTCAACAATCTCCCATATTCTCCATATGTCTGGGCTATATGGGGTAGGGTTGCAAGATGTAAGCCTTTTCTTACACGGAAAAATATCCAGGCCCAGCTAAAATTTGTAAAACAATGCATAAAGTCTCCCAAAAGCATGTGGGAAATTATAGTCTGATGAGACCAAGGTTGGACTTTTTGTCCACAATTCCAAAAGGTACGTTTGGCACAAAAACACTTTGCATCACCAAAAGAACACCATCTCCACTGTGAAGCGTGGTGGTGGCGGCAGTATCATGCTTTGGAGTTGCTTTTCTTCAGCTGTAACTGGGGCTTTAGTCAAGGTGGAGGGAATTATGAACCGTTCCAAATACCAGTCACTTTTGGCCCTAAATCTTCAGGCGTCTGCTAGAAAGCTGAAGATGAAGAGGAATTTCACCTTTCAACACGACAGTGACCTCAAGCATACATTCAAATCAACAAAAGAATGGCTTCACCAGAAGAAAAATAAAGTTTTGGAATGGCCCAGCCAGAGCCCAGACCTAAATCCAATAGATAATATGTGGGATGACCTGAAGAGGGCTGTGCACAAGAGATGCCCTCTCAATCTGAAAAATTTGGAGTACTTTTGCAAGCATGTGTGGGTAAACATTGCCAAGTCGAGATGTGCCGTGCTGATAGACTCCTACCCAAGAAGGCTGAATGCTGTAATTAAATCAAAAGGTGCTTCAACAAAGTATTAGTTTAAGGGTGTGCAGACTTATGCAACCAGCTTATTGTATATTTTTTATTTTTTATATTTTTCCCCTAACAGATTTGTTTTTCAATTGAATTATACAGGTTATAGGTCACATTACAGGTGGGAAAGTTTTTAAATGATTTATTGTGGTCTCATTTTTTTATATCACAAAAATCTGTCATTTTAACAGGGATGTGTACACTTTTTATATCCACTGTACACATCAAATGTTTTACTGTGTAATGTACTGTAATGTCGTTTCACATTATACTCTTTAGGCACTGACAAAACTTGCATGCAAAAGAGACATTGAATTTTATTCCTGTTTGTAATCAAATAGTCTGATTCCCATCGGCTTTGATATACTCACTTTTCATCTTCAGTTTCTTTTCTTGTTGGGCATTTTTATGTAAGGGTAAGTAGTAATAAACACAAACTCAGTATGCTGAAGCAGATGAACAAACCAACAACACTAATTACACACTCAGAAAAGTGACCACGAGATTCACCCCAGACCATGCGTAGTGGAACAGTGTACAAAACTTGCACAAACTTTTCATGAATTGCACATCTTTCTTAAGTCTAATACGGTGAGTATGCAAAATAATGCTGTCTTAAATTGAACAATTTTCAGATACTGAAGCTGACAATAAAACAAGTAATGAAGCAAATTCCAAGTACAAGTAGGAATGGTTAATCTGTAAAAGGAAAAATCGGATCTTCCCCTGCTAATGCAGACCCCTTTAAATATGGCAGAGCTAGGTCAGATAAGTTACTCTTAGGAGAGTAATGCACATTCCCCCAAACACAACTGTCACTTTCCATACTACACTTTCAGTCGGAAGCCTTACCTTACTCTACGTCTCTACAAAGCAGGGAGAGTAAGGTCCAACAAAATAATTGCTATCCCGCTTGTCCTCTACTGTTTTACAGGCCTTGTCACTCTACTTGCTCTTTCTCAGTCTTGGTAGTTCCCCCTGCATGCACAGCAATCCACCGCAAATACTGCATGACGTCACTCTGCCCCAGCGAAAGCTGCCAACTACAATAATACAGTTGTAAGGATGCCTGTATGCTTGCTTACCTAGACAGTTTACTGCTGTATTTAAAATTGGGTAAAATAAAAAAAAAAAAAAAAGCTGAAGAGTGTGGTTGTGAGCAATCAGACAGCAAGAGTGAGTGAATGCATGAATGAAAGCTGAAGAGACTGTGTGTGTGTGTGTGTGTGTGTGTGTGTGTGTGTGTGTGTGTGTGTGTGTGTGTGTGTGTGTGTGTGTGCGCGTGTGTGCGCGTGCGTGTGAGATTGTACAGAGAGTGAGTGAGTCCTATTTATATATGTATGTGCTTGTTACCACACTACTTGCACTAAAGCAGCAGTTTGAAACAGCTGGTTATTCACTGCCCTCCCTTCAAGAGATCAAAAGTATACCTTCTTGGCCAAATACAAGTAATATTTATGCATATACCACTTTGCTCAAGAATTCTATCTAGACAAAGCCAAAAATATTTTTTTGGGGGGGTGGCAAAATCAGAGACAGTGTTTAGATATAACTGTAATTCACTTACAAAGTCAGCAGAACAGATTTTACATCAAACATGCATTTTCCGAACAAGTATGATACTTGACAGTAGTTAAGGATTTGCCAGGAAAAACGGGGGCAAAAACTATGTGGTAAAAATCAGGGGAGTTCTATAGAATTTTGGACAGCTGACTTGACAGGTATGCCATCCTTACCTCGAAGACTATATTGTGCCTCCAAACCAAACACTGAGATTGTGCCAGTGCAGGTGCGATCTTGTTTTTTATGGCCATGGTGGAGAATAAAATGGATTTGATTGAGTTAACCCCATTCATTTGTTCAAATCCCAGTCAAAGGCATTTAGTACATACAGTTGGGCATGAGAGACTGCTTTTTTGGAGGGTCAGGGTCCCGTCACTCCACAGTTTCCAAGTGTTCCGGAAGATCATGAACAGCAGTAGTATTGAGCATAGTGAATATTCTAATCTAAGCAAAGCAACCGACTGTAGTAAACTTCAACTTGGGCGCACTTAGTAAAAACTATAGAATCTCTAGATATTAAGGGGGCATGGAATATCACACAGTTGCAATTAATATTTTTAAAAACATTGCGTTCACACAAAGTTGACTTTATCCAATTCAGGCCCGCTGTTTTCTCTTTCTGGTCTGTCCCTTATACAGGCCTCTAAACAGCCCCCACCTCCACCCCACCTATTTCTACTTCCTGAAATTCTGAAGGTTTTCTATCTGCAATTAAGATAGAAAACAGAATGTTTGTGGTATATCTACTAACTGTAAGGAATAGTGTACACCAGGTGGGCCACACAAAATTGCACCGCGGGCCGTATTTTGGGCAGCCTTGTTTTAGAGAGCTCTGTGCCTGCCATTGCCGTAGGAATTCTGGGAACAAACTGTAGTAACACTGCAACACAAATTTCTGCTGACACCAGAATTGACTGTAGTATTAGCTGTTGAGAGATTTACATTTCATACTCCCTTTCTGCCCCGCTCCAAATGATATCCAAATCTCAACTTCAGATGTCTCATGCTACTGAAGTATTCATCTGGAAAATGTCACAGTTTAGGAGGTGTTATTCTATGCTCATTTTAAAATTTTAGTTCAGTAGATGATATGTCAGGGATTCTCAGTTTAATTTTCTTGTAAACCATTACTGGTAGTTCTGTGTTTTGTTTTTGTTTTTTAAAGTACATGTCTACAGAAACTGATAGAACTCTCGTTTAGAACAGTTTGTTGAAAAAAAAGGACCCAGTGGAGAATCACTGTGGCACTGCCATCATTCTTAAGGAGTAAATACCTTCACGAGTAATAGATGCAGGAAGTGTTGTAGGTTATTAGAAGAGGTTTTCTTTTTTCCTGCATTTTAAGTAGCACAGTACAATTACAGATATACTTTCGTCTCTCTCTAGTTATATATCATTTGTTAAATTTTTGGTTTCTTCAACTTACAAGGCTAAATGTGCATCAGTGTCATTGTAGGTTCTTTCGGATCCTCCTTTTACCTTCCATGCTATTATTGATGAGATTTCTGGAAGTTCTTTCAGTTGTAGCCTCCCAAAAATCCTTTAATGCTAAATTTGGATTTCTTTGCTTTGCACGTTTTTCTGTTTGAATGTTAACGATGTATTTCTGAGGCCAGTGACCTCAGATGAGATCACTGTAGGCCTTACTTCAAGTCAGTCCTAGTATGTTATACCATATTACCATGCCACAAGTCCACACACTTTCTAAGTTTTTGAAAATTCCAAGATTTTATCCCTGCCTAATTTTTAATGGCAGTTAGTCCATTGACTCCCCACTCTGAAGTGAAAAAAATTTGCTACAAGTTTTAAATTTACTGTGCCAGGCTTACTCCATTATGTCTTGTCATGTCTTATGTCTTTGTATGTTATCGGTTACCTTCTTATCCATAATGGACATCACCCTAAATATAGTGTGCATAGTAGCATAACATGATTTCAGGAGCTTATTTACATGGCCAGAAAATAACCATTGAAGACTGTCCTATGCCTTCTACCTCAGCTTGCAAGATGTCTTATCTTGTGTCCTTTCTGTGTTAAAAACCTTGCAAAAACAAGTTTATGAGAGGGTATTTGATTGCAGTACTGTTGCTTTTAAGTCATTTCATATTTTATACTGAATCAAGTCTTCCGACTTCATTCTTGTCTCGTTTTCAAGTTGTAAGTGAACATATGTTCTGTAAGTTGGAATTTTAACTTATTACAGCTTGGAGATGAGTTTAGATATTTCTGTAGTTGCATCCGTCTGAAGCCTATGGGCATCTAATGTAGTCTGTTCATGTTTGCATTAATAATTCCAAAACCATGCTACATACAAGCTTTTAAACGATTTCATATTAAAGCTTATATGATGGGTAACAGAGCTGCCCTGTTAATTGACCTTGACCTCTGTGTAGTACTGCTAAAGAGATATTGATTGTTGTTCATATGCTGTTTATGTGGTCATAATTTTCATGTTTCTGTAAATATCTCAGCAACCACATTACACAGACAGGACTGCTTAGCATCATAAGAAAGCTGAAAGGTGAAGAAACACAGTTCTGCTGACTGTGTGTGTGTGTGTGTGTGTGTGTGTGTGTGTGTGTGTGTGTGTGTGTGTGTGTGTGTGTGTGTGTATAGCTGGAGAGGTTACTGATAGATTGTAAGGTATTAATAAAATATTACAAAATGAATTTCTATTGCGTTTATTAGGACTTGCAAAATCCAGTTTAATACTTAGACTGGTATGAATACTGCTACTGTAAAGATTTGTTTGTGCTGAACAGTTTAACATTTGCATATCTTTAGTAACCCTTTTGTCTCCAGAGATTATTTTTTTTAACCAGGAATGACCTGCAGACTACCCTTTTGCATTAATGTTAAGAAAGATCAGTCATATGTTGGGTTTATTATTTACACTAATCAGAATTTGGCATATTTGCTTGAAATTCCTGCACTCAGTGGTAAATGCATGCCTGTGACTAAGTGAAATATTTTGTAAACACCAGCTTCATAAGTGCACTAGCTGACTGTGATCTCCATTACTTTGTTGCAATTATTTGGTTCAGTTGTCAGTCTGCAGTAAAAGTTTCTGCTTTACAAGTTCTATTTAAAGTTCTTCATGGCAGTTAAACCTGTCTATCCCAGCTGTGTTTGCTTGATGTGATAGAAGAGCACTTCTAATGGGACCAGCAAGAAGGTCCTTTATGTAGTGCAGGGAAGAGGCAGGAATTTAATAACTGGGTATTTGGTTATGGAGAAGTAGCCTAGGCCCAACCCTCATAGAAATAAGTCCATATTTTGCATAGCCTACTGGCCTCCACAAAGACAGTGATCACTCTTAGTTAGCAGGGACGTCGGTAAATTTTCATCTGTGAGTGGCATTTAAACAAAGGGTTGGGAGAGGCATGCCCCATTTTTGGACTTTGGTGGAGGAGTCTGTTTCACTTACCCATCCTTCCACCAGTCTATGAGCATGAACCTGGTACTACTGGCCCCACAAGTCATCAGTTTCCTGATGAGCAAATCTCAGGGCCAGGGTTTCTTCTCTTGAGAACCTTCCAAACCCAACAGGGTTAGTGGTCCCAGTTTAAGCGGCATCACCTGATAACCTGATGCCAGGTTCCATGGCCCAGGCATGAAGCATTGGAGGCTTTTAATGCATGGTGGTACTTTTTTGTCATAGGTGTAGGATCGGTCTCTGATAGGGTTATTGTTTTGATGCCCTTCACATTCATCAAACAAACCACTCTCTCTCTCTTCACATTCCATCTCTGACGTAAGCATAGTTATGTGCATATCATAATCTGCCTAACACCTGGCACATTCTTGTTAAATACTTGTGTGAGTTTGTGCCAAAGGTCTCATTTAAGATTGTTGGATAGTAGGAATTTCCTCATCTTAAGGCGTTCCAGTGGATTCTGAGGTTTTTGAGGCTTTTTTCATCGAAACAGATGAGGGAAGTGAGCCCTCCCACATCTCATTCCCCTCTTTAAATGGCCTCTCATTTGGGGATTCTTTACACTTTGTGTTGTCTAGCATGCCTGCCACTCCTGGGTGCCCTACCAGAAAAAAACAGATGGACTCCATGATCCCCTTCCCTTTTCCAGCTAGCCTTTCAGGATGCCATGCTGGAAGCTTGGAGGCACAATGCTCTGCTCCTGTGAGCATCAGGAAGGACAATTCCACTGTATAAGCCTTGAGTCGGCGTCGTGAATAACTTCCTAAGCATCTTAAAATGCAGACTCCTGTATGGTATCTGTAGGCTGGAATCTGTTTTGAGAGCTGTACTCCGTTTTGGGAGCTGTACTCTTCTGCATGCCATCAGAGTAGGAGCTGAGAGTTTTGCACAAATGTGGTAAGAGTATACTCCTCTGCAGTGTTTGAGTATAGTGAGTCGACTGTGCACCTTGTCTGTCCATTTCCAGCCCTCACAGGTGAGAGAAGTACAAGTAACTTTCAGGAACTCCCACAGTCAGGGCTCTTGGAGTATCTCTTCCTGTATATAATAATTCAAATGGGTTCCTAGATAGCCCTGTGTAACTTAGGTTATTTAGACGCTTTGGCTAGAGTTGTAGAGTTGAATGTACACTTGAGCATAATGGCATGGCTGAGATGTTGAGGACTGGCTCATGTGCAGTATTCTGTACTTCCAATTCAGGGAACGAGTGCTCTTTGGCCATTCTTACCAAGCTTTGTTGGATAGCCTACCAAGAAACAAGTGCTTCCCCGTTGTCTTTGAAGGGGCTATTTCCTATCTTTATCATTCGCTATGCTCCTGCTAAGAAGAGGAGGAGGCCATGTTGTTGCTTTAATTTGGAAATCCAAATTACTCTTAACAAATCTTGATATTATTTCATTGCTAACTACAGATCCCCATCAATGTAGCCCAAACACCACTGGAATTACCTCCACACCATTGAGGCATTAAGTACCAAATACCTTCTTACTAAGGAACTTCAATTACCCAAGCATCATTTAGGAAAATTATGCCTCTAAAATTAGTTATGCTCAGCATTTCCAAAATTTCATTAATATCAATGCACTGGAGCAAATTTTAACACTACCTACTAGAGCATATGTTATTCTTGACTTTGTTTTTGTCCTTGCCAACTTAGCCTCCACCTTAACTCTCATCTCCTCTTCCCTGTTTTTATCTGATTCCAGATTAGTCATTTTTTCTGTCAGGCCTAGTGATTCCACCCCACCACCAAATGAGACCATCTTTAGGGACTTTTCCAGGACAAACCTACTTCATCTTGTAGAAAACCTATGCAAAATTTCCAGCAGTCCCTTGCATATGGATCCACCTGAGAAAGCTGACTCATTCACATCTTTTACCAACTCATAAATAGTTGCAGAGAATTTGAGTACTGTCCATTAAATACGGACATCAAAGAAGTCAATTTCAGTCCTAGAATATTTCATAGTAAAAAAACAAAAAAAACTGGTGGATATATTCAAATAAATCTACAAAGCTCAGTAGGTCAGAACAGCCAACATTTATGCTAATTCTGTTATAGCCCGATGGGAGAATACTACAGTTCTGATTGAGAGTGAGTTCCATTGCTTTATTCTCTATCATAAACGATTCGTGGATGATGTCTTTCTTTTATGGTCTGGGTGTTCTGACCTACTGAGGTCCTAAGGTATTTACAGCACAGTTGAAGATTTCTTAGCTTCAGATTTATTTAGGAAACCATGTAGGAAAAATCACATCCTTCATAGGGAGAGTATGCATCCGAGGCATAATTTTTAAGAATATTGTGAAAGGTCAGGTTATGAGGATTTCAAGACTAGTATGTGATGACACTAAATTCGACCAACAGCTGTCTCAGTTCAAAGATAAGCTTAGAATTAGAGGTTACACTGATGATGAAGTTCATTGCTCTTTGACAGCTTGTAGTATAGATAAGATGGGCCGTGCCAAACCGTATTTTTCTGGGTTGTGCTCAACCGCAGGGAGAAAGTTGTCCAGTCAGTCAATCAAGGGCTGATGTTTCTTTATTTTATTCATCCAATATGTCAGAGTGGTATGTGATACTTTCAGGCAGCACTGGAATATTTTACTGGCTGATGAGAGTTTGAAGGAGGTAGTAGGGTTAGAACTGAGGTTGGCCTTTATATATAGCACATATGTTAAGAGATTGTGTTATAGGAAGTCTAGCCAGGTACCTACCCTACAGTCTGATCGACGAGGTAACTTTGCTTGCAGATTATGTAATAATTGTAAATTTATCTATGCTGATGATAAAATTTTTAAGCACCCCTCGTCTGGGAGTGTTTATCATTTTCCTTTCGATGTGGATTGTTCCACAGAGAATATAGTTTACCTAGCAAGGTGTGTATCATGCTGCTGTTTTTATTTGGGAAAAAACAATCAGTCTTTTAGGGAACGGATACGCAAGCAGTTATATGATAGAATGTGTAATTGCAGGAGTGCACTAGCGAGACATGTTATTAGTTTTGAACCCTCTCATTCTTTTGTGTTCTTAGCTTTACAAGTCTGTTGTGATTATCTTAGAATGGGTAACCTAGAGAATAGAACCAAACTATGTGAATTGAGGTGGATTGTTTGATTGCAAACTGATAAAGGGCATGGTCTAAATGACACAGTACCTTTGAAACCACATTTGACAGCCCATCTTCTTCATAGGTAGTTTTTCTCTTTACTATCCATGTTTGCGTTTTCCAAAATTTTATTTGTCATGGTAGTTTGCTCTATAGCCCATGTTGTATAATGGCTCATGAATGTATGCTTCATTTTTGAGCTCTCCTTTTAGTGATCTCTCTTTTGTGGGTGTGTTTTTTTTAGTTTTGATTTAGCTTTTGCTTTTTTGTTTAGAGATGCTTCTGGTTTGTATTTTGGTGTTAATGCAGTGGATCAGACAGGCTTGCTGGTGTGGACTCGTTTTTGACACCCAATAGCATGCAATTTTGTTAACTGCAGGTTATGTCATTCTTGTTTTACTATTGAATATTATTTATTATCTGCAGACATTACTTTGTATATATTACCCTTCATGATTTTTCCACGCGGGATCTTCTTTAGAAGTGCATTGAGCTGTGCTGCAATGGTTGATTGGCTGATTAGCCCCTCTGCTTTGCTGCCATTAGCTATATTATGCAAGTAGCAATTTGTGATTATCCTGTGTCACTTTCATCAGTTGATTGGTTTATGTATGACCGATCCTGTTTTGTTTTGACAGATTTGTTGATTGATTAGACACCCTTTTCCTGTGATATGATTAGTCACTCATCTTCTAGTTATTTTACATTTAGGCTTATCCTTTTGGGTTGGAATTTTTTGTTTTATTTGATTTCATGTTTTGTTATCTATTTTCAGGGTCCTTATGCATTTGTCTTTTATGGCAATATATTTTTGTATAGCAAGGTTTGAGTTATTGTTTTTACTTTTAGTCTAATCATCTTTAATGGGTCACGGAGTGTGGACAAAATGCTATATATTTCGCTCATTTGTTACTATATATATTTTCTTTTTCTCACTATCCTTTGTCTTGCTGGTGTATTGCAGGTCATAAAAAACTGTGGTAGGTATTGAATCTGGTCTTAAGAAAAATAATGATCTCTGAGGAAATTAAATTTCATGGTGTTTCCTTCAGTCCCATGGGATGTACTTAGCTAAAAACAGAATAGTTAGGGAGATGATGCTGGTCACTCTTAACCATGAAGAACCACGATGTAAATCATGCATTGGGACATCCCAGTCACCTGTGTTGGCATTTCATGTGAAGAGTTTCATCGCAGTGTATCCTTGTAGAGTAAATGTCTGTTGCTTGAACTGCACAGCAGCTAAGGCACATTGCAAAAATGCAACAAGCTCTTGATGCTTTTAGTCGGAAAGCATTTCAGAGGTACAGGAGCATGTTGGTATGATGCATTATTCTGCAGTGAAATCTTAGAAAAATGTTGTTTCCACTATGAATAACACAAACAAACACTTTCTAAAGTGAGTTCAGGCGTGAGTAAGTTGCACTGAAATGTGGAAAGTGGCTAATATATAACCTTGTAATACTGAAATGAATAGTAAGTCATTCCTAGTCTTAAATGAAGTCTGTGATCTAATGCTTCTTTTTAATATCAAACTGCTGTCCCTGTGCGCACTCGTACAGACACATGTACATTGAGAGCACCTTTTCATTTAATTCTTTGAACTTGAATGTCTTATTAAATTAATGCAGTACAGTTAAATCTTGCTGAAGTCTACAGACTGATTTTCACTCAGCAGTACCAAGAACTACAGAGTGTAACTTTTGCCTCCGGTTTTGGGCTTTTGTAGGGTGTCATAATTCGCTGAAGTATCTGTTAACTTCTTAAGTAATTGCAGTAACCATAGATGTTCTTCATGTTTCACTGTTGCAGTCATCACACTTGGGTTATCCTGTCAGGGGTAGCCCTCAGTCGGCCCAAATACCAGAGGCTTAGTATTTCTGCGTCGGTTGCTGTCACTCCAGGACTGATGTCTAGTCGTCAGTGGTATAAAATCAGGCAGCCGATGCCATTACATCAGTCTTTCTTGCCAAGGAGCCCGAAGCAGAAGCAGTTCGCACGAGTGCCGGTCGGCCGCTATCTGAGTTTTCATTTCCGAATTGAAGTTGAAGCCTTCTAAAGCTAAATACCCTGTTGGGGATCCTTTTTTCTTGCTCTAACCGATGTCCGAAAAAGTTAATTCTCTCGCCTTTGGAAAGCAAATACCACACTGAGACTTCATTCTTACTGCGTCACCTGTTTAGGCCCAGACCACGACATCCCTCGCTGTCGCTTTTGTGCTTTGTTCAACGCCAGAACTATATGTCGTCGGGCCCTTATTGTAGCTAAATATTTTCTCGCTTTGTCCTCTTATTCCGATATGGCTTCAGTAAGCCATCCATCTACCGATCTTATGAAAAAACATAAGGATAAAGACAGAGACCGACGACACAGGTCCAAAACTGCCAACAGCGCTTCCGTTAAGCTAGTAGTCAGTTCTCCAGTCCTCACTGAGGTGCTTTTGCAGCCCCTGATGCCCGCTTCTGTGGATTCGCAGGCCGCTACTGAGACCCGTTTGGATTCCGGTATGCCACGAGACTCTTAGACTAAGGATCCTGTGAATGTCTCTACCTTGGATGGGTCCGGAGCCACTGAGCAGACACCAGCTTCCAAGGAAGTTCTTCGTACTACCGATACTCGACACAAAACAACGACTTATTTTGCATCTTCAGTTCTTTCTAAAACTACCAAGTTTCTAAGGCCCAGGGTACGAACTACGCCTAAAAAAACGATGACCAAGGCTCAAGCACATGCTTCCATGCCTCAGTCTCATATGCTTAAAATGGCGGACGTCCTTATTATGCTTATTAGGGGAAGCCAGGCTACCTCTTCCAAAAGAAAGTAGTTTTATCTGAACAGGAGTCTGATGACTCTGAAGTTTCTGAATATGAAGGAATGCAACCCCTTTCTGCTTATGTGGTTTATGATGCAGAGGAAGCCATTCCTTCTGCCTCTCCACCTGAGGATTTTTCATTTGGTGAAACTCTACATACTTTAAGGGAGCATTTCCAATGGGAATGTCAGGACTATCCTCAGTCAAAAAAGAGACTCAGGGAATTCTTAGATTTACCACATCACAGACCTTTAGCCATTCCTCCTGTCCTGGATGTTGTGGATGATGTTTTTATGGAATCCAGTTTGGCTCCTGATACCCTTCCTCCTTCTCCCAGGAAACCTGACCGGTACTACAGAATCCCTGACTCTCACAAATTCCTTTTCAAAAATCCTACTGCTGACCTAGAGGTCATCTCCCAAGGACCAAAAGGAATTAAAGCAACCTCAGCTAAGAATTCTACCCCTTCAGGCAGGGATTCCCAAGTTTTAGACAAATGGGGTAAAAAGGTATACACCTCTGCAACTCTTGCTATTAGAGCACTAAATTGTCAGTTCCACATGCTGAAATATCAGCAGCATACAATGGAACTCTTCAAACAAAAAATATCTTCCTTTCCTAATTGTGCAGAAAATAAAGAATTACAAGAGCTTATGCATTCTGCAAGCCAAGTTACTAAGCACACCTTGCAATGTGGCTTTGACGCCCTAGAAGCATCTTGCAGGGCAGCAGTCATTAGTACTGTCCTTAGAAGGCATGCTTGGCTTAAGGAACACACCTTGCCAGACCACGTCAAATCAAAATTATTGGATGCACCATTGAACAAAGACAATTTGTTTGGCACCAAGGCAGAAGAGGTCTTTAAAAAGATGGAAGAAAAAGCTAAATCTATGCAGACAGTTAAAGACTTTTTACAGGTCCAGCCTCCGAGGTTCAGTAGGCATTGCCCCCCCAAGCACTGGTCCTTTCCTGCCCCCTCCAGGCTAGCTCAGCCCAGGCCCAGGGGAAGCAGACCCCCCAGACAGCAGTCCCAGGGAATGCAGAGATCTAAGCAGTGGAGTTCCTCCACTTCAAAAACAGGGAGTGCTAAGCCACCACCATATGGTAAGAACTTACACTGACATTACACCTCCACCCCTTACCTCTGCCCACCTGCTTGTGCCCCTAGGAGGAAAACTCTCCTTCCATGCAAACAACTGGGCCTCTATTACCAATTACCGATGGGTCCTCAACATAGTGTCCCAGGGATACAGATTTTATTTCCACACTCTGCCAACCCCAAAAGGGTTCCCAGATCTTCCTCCAAACCAGTGGGCAGAGGCCAAAAAGTAAGTCCTTTCCCTGCTCTCCATGAAGGCAGTACAGCATGATGTTCATCGTGTTACACTGCTGTAGTCATTACACTTGGGTTATCCTGACGTCAGACGGTCCCTCAGTCGGCCTGAGTTCCAAAGTCTTGGTCTGGCGTCGGTTGTTGTCGCTTCATCCCTGATGTCAGTGCGACAGGTATATAAGATGCAGCCGACGCCATTTTCTTCAGTCTTTCTTGCCGCGTGGTGCCCGAAGCAAAAGCAGATCGCAAGTGCCGGTCGGCCGACTCCTGAGATTTTCATTCCGAATCCAGAACCGAAGTCTTCTACAAAGCTAAGTACCCCGTTGGGGAAACTTTTTCTTGCCTCAGACCGATGTCAGTAAAAGTTAATAACTGTATTTCTTGTGGGAAGCAAATACCTCATAAGGATTTCCATTCTTATTGTATCCCATGCCTAGGCCCAGACCACAATGTCACTAGTTGTCGGTTTTGTGCTAGGTTTAACAAGCCGACTATTAAACGTTGGTTTGATTTTGCCCGACATTATTTTGGCAGAAAATTCAATTACACCATGCCATCGGAACTACCAACGACCAGAGTATATAAAAAGCACAAAGACAAGGACAGGCATCCGAGGCCCAAAACTGACGACGAAGCCTCTTCTAGGCCAGTCGCCGGTTCTTCGCAGCCCCTGACGACCGCTTCTTTAGAACCACAGGCCGCCTCTGACTCCCACGTGGAGATGGCTGGGCCTTCGGACGCACAAGATTTTCAGCGTACTGAGATTAACCCTACAGAGGGATCCGGAGCTTCAGAGGGTGTTTTCAGACCTACTCAGTTAACCATTTAATCTTCTGCTAAGTCTAAACCTCCTTTAAAAACAAAGAAACAAATTCAACATTCACCGGGACAGGCCTCCATGCCTAAGAAACAAATGCTCAAAATGGCCGAAGACCTAATCACTCTGATCAGGGGGTCCTATCCCCCTCCTGATAAAAGGCCTAGACAGGATGCAGACTATGACTCATCCGACCAGGTATCCATCTCTTCAGATTCATCCTCAGACCTAGGATACTCTTTACCCCCTTATGAGGATTCTGATGCTGAGGAATCAATTCCTTCAGCCTCTCCGCCTGAGGACTATTCCTTTGGGGAAACCTTACATACCATGAGGGAGCACTTCCATTGGGAGGGCCAGGATTACTCAGAATCCAAGAAAAGGCTCAGAGATTTCCTTTTATTACCTCAACACAGACCCCTTGCTATTCCGCCAGTGTTAGATATTGTGGATGATGTGTATACTGAATCCAGTTTAAATCCTGATTCTTTACCTCCTGCTCCAGTTAAGCCAGACAGATACTACAGAGTCCCTGACTCTCACAAATTTCTTGATAAAAGCCCTGTTGCTGACCCTGAAACTATTTTCAGGGCCCCAAAGGGGTAAAGGCCTCTTCAGCAAAGAATCCAGTCCCCTCTGACAGAGATTCCAGAGCATTAGACAGATGGGGGGAAAAAAGTATATACATCTGCAACTTTAGCAATGAGGGCCTTAAATTGCCAGTTCCACATGTTAAAATATCAACAATACTTGGTGTCTCAGTTGAAACAAAAAATGCTTTCAAACTCAGATCCTCCTAATTATAAGGAAATGCAGGATTTATTGCATGCAGCTGAACAAGTGGGAAAACATACTTTGCAATGTGGTTTTGATTCATTAGAGGCCTGCTGTAGAGCAGCAGTTACAGGATCTGTCATTAGAAGACATGCTTGGTTAAAAGAACATACGTTACCAGATCATGTTAAAGCAAAGCTTTTGGGTGCACCTTTGCAGCAGGATGTGTTATTTGGAGTTAAGGCAGAAGAGGTATTAAAGAAAATGGAGGATAAGGCAAAATCTATGCAAGCGGTGAAGGATTTCTTACAGGTTCAGCCTCCTCGATTTAGCAGAAATTGGCCAACAAAGAATCGGTCCTTTCCAGTTACAGACAGACCTCAAAGGGGCAGATACAGACATCCAAGAGGTAGAGGTCAACCACAAGGTCCTTACAGGCCTCGACAATTGGGTGCATTTACCCAGAAACAAGGGGAAGACAGGCCCCAACCTTATAAAAAACTGCCCCAATGACTTCCCACTACAGCTGCCAAACAGTTCTCTCTTGGCAGCCCCCTTGGGAGGAAAGCTGGCATTTTTCTATCACAATTGGCATATGATCACCAAAGACAAATGGGTTCTCAACATTGTATCTCAAGGTTACAGGTTCCACTTTCACACTTTGCCAAGGTTAAATGGAATGCCAAATCTGCAACCAAATCAATGGGCAGAGGCTCAAAGACAAATTACAGCACTCATGGACATGAGAGCTATTCAAAAGGTACCAACACAGGAGCAAGGACAAGGATTTTACTCAAGACTCTTTCTGGTTCCCAGAAAGGACAAAGCCTGGAGGCCCATTCTGGATCTTTCTTCTCTAAACACTTACCTGGATGTTCCAAAATTCAAAATGTTGACACTACAGCAGCTTCTTCCCGTACTGGGCAAGAAAGCTTGGCTCATAACTTTGGACCTCAAGGAGGCATACCTGCATGTCTCTATCAGACAAAACTGCAGAAGATACCTCAGATTCATAGCTGGTTCAATGCACTACCAATTCTCTGCACTGCTCTTTGGCTTATCTACTGCGCCCAGGGTCTTAACAAAGTGCCTGGCACCAGTAATTGCATTTTGCAGACAGAAAGGAATTCAAATTTATCCGTACCTGGATGACTGCCTGATTCAAGCAGAGAGCAAGGACATTCTTCTAAAGCATCTGGCGTTTGTAAAAAAGTTATTAAGTTGCCTAGGGTACACAGTAAACGAAAAGAAGTCAAAACTAGTGCCCTCACAAGAGATAATATTCCTGGGTGCCAGCTTGAATACAATGGCCCAGATGGCTTATCTCACGCCAGACAAACAAGGACAACTGACTCAATATTTTCAATTGATGGCAACAAAGACCCAACTCCATGCAAGAAAAATTCTGCAGGCCTTGGGTTACATGGCATCTTGCATACTACTAATTCCATATGCCAGACTGCATATGAGGAAACTACAATGGTACCTAAAGAGTGTCTGGTCTCAACACTGTCAGAATTTGAAAACAGTAATACCACTACTTCCTTGCCTTCAACAGGAGTTTCAATGGTGGGCTCAGGCTTGTCACCTCAACAAGGGACAGCCTTTCACTCAGGGTTGCCAGACGTCCCTATTTGGGCGGGACTGTCCAGAGATCAGCAGCCTGATCCAGAGTCCCGTCCTGCCGGTTTAAATCCCAGCCATCCTCCGCTTTGTTTGTTTTTTTTGATTGGCCCCGTATACCTGGCATACGGGCCAATCAAAAATCGCTAAACATGGAGCTTCTTGTGTTCCGCATTAAACAGAAATAGCTCCGTGTTTAACGATTTTTAGTTGGCCCGTATGCCGGTATACGGGCTAATCAAAAATCGCTAAACATGGAGCTACTTGAGAAGCTCCATGCTTAGTGCAGAGCTACTGTTCTTTAATGTGAAACTCTATTCATTAAAGACCTTTTATTTTGGTCTTCACTCGCCGTGTTGCCATGAAAGATTTTTTTTTTTTTTTTGTCCCTACCTGGCTGGTTGGAAATCTGGCAACCCTGCTTTCACTCAACCCACAGCTAGGCAAACACTGACTACAGATGCATCGGATTACGCCTGGGGAGCACACGTGGCAGGAAAATGTATTCAGGCCAAGTGGCCCGCAGAACAAAGGCATCATCACATCAATCAAAAAGAGATGCTAGCTGTACAAAATGCCCTTATAGCTTTCAAGGACCTTCTGCATACAGTACAACTACCACTAAAGACAGACAACACCACAGTTATGTGGTACATAAACAAGCAAGGGGGCACTCATACTTATCCCCTCTGCAGGCAAGCCATGACCTTGTGGAACACAGCACTAACCTACCAAGTTCATCTGCAAGCACAATTCCTGCCAGGAGAGAAAAACACACTGGCAGACGACTTAAGCAGAAACATCATGGATCCGCACGAGTGGAAGTTACATCCACAAATATTCGGAATGATAACACAAAAATGGTGGAGCCCGGACATAGATCTGTTTGCATCCCCAATGAACTGCCAGCTACAGAAATTCTGCACAAGGACTTGCCCCCCACAAGCATGATAAGTGGATGCCCTCTCATTCAGCTGGAAAAACCTACAAGTATATGCTTTCCCACCACTACCTCTCCTCCAAAGGTACTCATAAAAGCCAGGCAAGAAGAGCCAAAGATGATCCTGATTGCCCCAGACTAGCCACGCCAGCACTGGTACCCAATCTTAAAGAACTTAGCACAAGGTCCACCCTGGATTTTGCCTCAAATCCCACATCTTCTGACTCAGCACAACAATCAGATACTTCACAGCCAGCTAAAGACTCTAAACCTGGCTGCATGGAAGATTCCTTAGTCAAGCAAGCAATGCCTCTCTCCAAAGTTGTTATGGATGTCATTCTGGAGGCCAGAAGGCCTAGCACCAAGAAAGCCTATTCGGATAAATGGAAGAGATTCTGTGCCTGGAACCAGGCTCACAGCCTTGACCCTCTTGTCCCAAATATTCCTCAGATACTACAATATTTAACTGAGATGCTGGACAAAGGCCTCTCCTTTTCATCCATCAAGATCCATGCCTCTGCCATCTCTGCTCATTACAACACGGACCCACCAATTTTTTTTAACCCCTTGCTAAAACAGTACCTCAGAGGGGCAAAAAACATAAGACCACCCCGTAGAGCACCTTCTCCATCTTGGCACCTCAACTTCGTATTTGAAAAATTAACTTTACCTCCTTTTGAGCCAGCTAACACAGCAGATTTAAAATATGTCTCTTGTAAAACTGCCCTGCTCCTGGCAATAACCTCAGCACGAAGAGTTTCAAAATTACAGGAATTTATGGCAGTGGAACCTTTCATCATTTTCCACCAAGACAGGGTGCTCTAAGAACAAACCCTACTTTTATGCCAAAGGTGGTATCAAGTGTGGCTCTAAACCAAACTATTCACTTGCCAACTTTTTATCCAAACCCACAGAATAAAGGGGAGAGACTTCTGCATTCTTTGGACATACACAGGCAGTTACGCTTCTACTTGGACAAAACCAAAGCTTTCAGAAAAACTGACCAATTGTTGGTAGCATATACTGCAGGAGCACAGGGAAAAGCCATTTCAAAACAGACCATTTCAAAATGGATAGGACACTGTATACATTTCTGCTATACACACCATGGGAAAACTGTACCTAACAGCATTAGGTCTCATTCCACCAGGGCAACAGCCACTTCAACTGCCTACCTAAGAGGAGTACCTACCAAGGACATTTTGGAAGCAGCAACTTGGAGTTCTGTACATACCTTCACCAAGCATTACCATCTGCCTCTTTACTTAAATCCAGAGCTGGCTTTGCCACTGCAGTGCTGCAGGGCCTTATAGCCACCTCTAATGCCTTATAGAACCAGCCACCCTACCTCAGCTTTGGGATTCTACCCAAGTGTAATGACTGCAGCAGTGTAACACGATGAACATAGTACAGTTTTGTACCTACCATAAATGTAGATGTTCGAGTGTATACACTGCTGCAGTCCAGGTTACCCTCCCTCCTTCCCCTCTTACTTGCTGGTACGTACCTAAGTCTTCTACCCTTTACTACCTATGGTGAGTATTTGCTGGTAACTGAAAGTTGTTGATTGCTTTTCTTATGTATGTTTTATTAGCAATTTGCATTGCCTACCTATTTGGGGGCACCTGACATCTGGGGCAAGAAAAACTGAAGAAAATGACATTGGCTGCATCTTATATACCCCTGTCGCACTGACGTCAGGGAAGAAGTGACAACAACCGACGCCGGACCAAGACTTTGGAACTCAGGCCATCTGAGGGACCGCCTGACGGCAGGATAACCCAAGTGTAATGACTGCAGCAATGTATACACTCGAACATCTACATTTATGGTAGGTACAAAACTGTACTTTCCTGCAGACCAGATAGGCTAAGGTTTCTATTGCAGACTCTTCCTGGTACCCAGAAAAGAGGGCACCTGGCGCCCAAGCCTCAATCTATCTATTCTAAACATCTTTCTGGTGATACCAAAATTTAAAATGCTCGCCCTCCAGCAGCTTCTTCCTATGCTTTCTAAGAATGCTTGGTTAGCCACCCTAGACCTAAAAGAGGCCTACCTACACATCCCAATCAGGGAATCTTGCAAGAAATATGTACTTTTCAGGGCAGGATCTATGCACTTTCATTTCTCTGTGCTTCCCTTTGGCTTATCCACTCCTCCCAGAGTTTTCACAAAATGCCATTGCTTTTTTCAGACAAAGAAATATTCAGATTTACTCATATTTAGGCAATTCCCTGATTCAGGCAGACAGGAAAAGCTGTTAAAGCACCTGACCTTTGTAAAGGACCTACTGACTTCCCTGGGTATACTGTCAATGAAAAGAGATCAAAACTAGTCCCCAAAAAAAATAGTATTCCTGGGAGCAAGCCTGGACACAGCATCCCAGATGGCATTCCTTGCTCCAGAAAAACAAGCCTACCTGACAGGATACTTCTCTCAACTAGCCACCAGAACCCAGTTATCCACAAGGAAAATCCTGCAAGCTTTAGGGTTCATGGCCTCCTCCATTCTACTCATTCCATATGCCAGACTGCATATGAGGAAACTACAATAGTGCCTAAAAAGCCTTTGGTGTCAACACTCTCAAGACCTGGAAACTATCATACATATGATACCCTGTCTAAGGAAAGATTTTCTTTGGTGGGCAGCAGCATGCAACCACAACAAGGGACTTCCCTTCTCACAACCTCACGCCGCCCAGACCCTAACCACAGATGCATCAGACTATGCCTGGGGTGCACACCTGGACGGCAGGTGCATTCAGGGCCATTGGAGCCCAAATCAAATATATCTGCACATCACCCAAAAAGAGATGCTAGCTGTTAAGCACACCCTTACAACTTTCAGACCCCTACTCTCCCCAGGGCCTCTAGTGATCAAAACAGACAACACCACAGTGATGTGGTATGCCAACAAGCAGGGAGGGACTCACTCTTATCCTCTCTGCAGGCTCGCTATGACCCTTTAGCACATAGCCTCAGCCATGCAGATACACCTGCTAGCACAATTCCTGCCAGGTTCCTTAAACTCTCTGGCAGACAACTTAAGCAGGAACCTGCTAGACCCACACGAGCGGCAGCTAGACCACAGAACCTTCAGCCTTGTAACCCAGAAATGGGGCACCCAGAAGGTGGACCTCTTTGCCTCCCACTCCAGTCATCAGCTCAGCGAAGTTCTGCACCAGGGAACCTCACAGCAAGGCCTGGAAAGTGGATGCTCTGTCCTTCCAATGGCTAAACCTCTCGATCAATGCATTTCCCCTTCTACCACTCATTTCAAGGGTACTGCTCAAAATAAGGGAGGAAAAACCAAGGGCAATCTTGATTGCCCCAGACTGGCCATGCCAGCACTGGTACCCACTGCTGCACAGCCTGTCATGCCACCTACCCCAGATCCCAACACTTCTGACCCAGAAGAATGGAGAATTCATGCATCCACAATTGCAGACCCAGAACCTGGCAGCCTGGCTTATTCCCTGACCTCTCCTCAAGCTGCCAGCCTAAGCAAACAAGCCCTGGATGTTATACGTGAGGCCAGACGCCCCAGCATGGGAAAATCCTATGCTGACAAGTGGAAAAGGTTTTGCACAGGTTAAGGTAGCCGAAACAGCACAGCCCTCCCTTCCTGGATTACCTAGCAGACCTACTACATAGGGGTCTATTCTTCTCTTCTATTAAAATTCATGCTTCTGCCATCTCTGCCCATTACAGCACAGAGCCACCTCTTTTCTCACACCCTCTCATCAAACAGTCCCTAAGAGGGGCTAACAACTTAAGGCCACCTAGAAGAGCTCCTACCCCAGCTTGGGACCTAAACTTTGTGTTGGAAAAGCTCACCCTACCCCCTTTTGAGCCTGCAGCTTCAGTAGAGTTAAAATTCCTCTTGGAAAGACAGCATTGCTTCTGGCCATCACTTCAGCTAGAACAGTTTCAGAGCTTCAAGCACTCATGGCTGTAGAGCCCTTCATCATTTTCCATGCTGACAGGGTCTCCCTCAGGACTAACCCATCCTTCTTGCCTAAAGTGGTGTCCAATGTGACTCTCAACCAATACATTCATTTTCCCTAACCCACAAAGCAAGGGGGAAAGGATTCTGCACTTTCTAGATGAGCACAGACAGCTCAGATTCTGTCTGGATAGGACTAAATCTTTTAGAAAAACTGACCAATTGCTAGTCAGCTTCGCAGCAGGGGCAGAGGGCAAGGCCATATCCAAACATTCTCCAAGTGGATAGCACACTGTATCCATTTCTGCTACAAACAGCATGGGAAACCGCCCCCAAAGGTGATCAGGACGCATTCCACCAGGACAACCTCCACCTCTGCAGCTTTTCTCAGAGGGGTCCCCACAAGAGACATCCTGGAGGCTGCAACATGGACTTCTATTCATACGTTCACCAAGCATTACCACCTGCCTATCCTCTCCAAATCCAGGGCAGGCTTTGCCACCGCAGTCTTGCAGGGCATTCTAGCCAGCCCCCAGTCTTTTTGACTGCCTCCACCCCTTTTTCTTCAGCTTTGGAAATCAACCCGTGTGTGATGACTGCAACAGTGAAACACCAAGAACATAGTACAGTTGTGTATACTTAACATAAATGTAGATGTTCGAGTGTATTCACTGTTGCAGTCCTGGATGTCCTTCATGGATGCATCTGCAGTCATAACAACTGGGTTGTCCTGTCGTCAGGCAGCCCTTCGGTCGGCCGGATTCGGCTGATGTCGCACTTCACCCGACGTCATCTCTGCTGGTCTTCGGGTATAAAGGCATCAGCCGACGCCATTTTCCTAAGTCTTTCTTGCGCGTACCAAGCAGAAGCTGTTCGCAAGTGCCGGTCGGTCAGATCCAGAGATTACTACTCGAATACTACCAAGACTTCTAAAAGCTAAGTACCCCGTTGGGGACTCTTTCTTGCCTCAGCCGATGTCAGAAAAAGTCAATAACTGTTTAACTTGTGGGAAACAAATACCTCATAAAGATTTCCACTCTTACTGTTTGCCTTGTTTAGGCCCAGACCACGACGTAGCAGCCTGTTCAACCTGTGCCTCATTCAACCGACGAACGCTTAGGCGTCGGTCGGAGTTTGCTGAAAAGTTTTTCGGCTCAGATTTTGCGTACATTATGCCGTCGGATCCTCCGACTACCCAGATTGTTAAAAACGCAAAGAAAAGACCGACACTCGCGGTCCGCGGTTTCGGCGAAACCATGGTTAAGCAAATCATGAGTGTCTCGGTTTCGGCGAAACCGAGAAAACTGATCAAAGCACAGCTGAATCAATGACTACTACTGAGGCTCCTGCTACCTTACTTGAATCGGCCTCAGAAATCTTACCTACAGTGGTTACTAGTGACTTATCAGACACCATCCCTTTGGATGTCTCTACCCCAGCACGTGGTGCTGCTAGGCCTCCTGCAGCCATGTCTATTAAGGCCTTTACCAGGGCTAAAGCAGCCAAATCTACTAAATCAGTGCCTGTTAAACCCCCCTCAACTAGGCCCACTTCTAGTTCACAAATGCTTACTCTGGCAGAAGATTTAATATCCTTAATTAGGGATCTCAATCTCACCCAGACAGGGCCTCTCAGCCCCCAGAAAAGAGACCTAGAGCAGAGCCCCCCGAGCCTGTGTCCTCTGATGATTCTGCGGAGGACTCAGATATTACAGACCAGCCAGAGGCTCATTTCTCCAATTATGAAGACTCAGATGCTGAAGAATCCATTCCAGCTGCTTCTCCACCAGAAGAATTCTCCTTTGGGGAAACCTTACATGCCATGCGAGAACAATTCCAATGGCAGGAACAGGATTTCTCAGATTCCAGAAAAGACTTAGGACTTTTCTGCACCTCCCACAACACAGGCCTTTAGCTATACCTCCTGTCCTCTCTGTTGTGGACGATGCATTTAATGATGTCTGTACTGCACCAGATTCCTTACCTCCAGCCCCTGCCAAACCAGACAGATTTTACAGGGTTCCAGACACTCATCACCACTTATACAAGGCCCCACTTGCAGACCCCGAAACTATATCCCAGGGGCCTAAGGCAGTAGCCTCGACCACAGCAAAACCCTATTCCTTCTCAAAGGGAAGCCAGGTCTTTAGACAGATGGGGCAAAAAGGTTTACACCTCCGCTACTCTCTCAGCTAGAGCTTTAAGTTGTCAGTTTCACATGATACAATACCAAGAGTTTATGCTTGATCAGTTAACTAAAAAGCTATCCTCTGATGACTCTATAGATAAGAAATATATATTAGAAATGGTAAATAACATACAACAGGTTAGTAACCATTCCTTAAAATGTGGCTATGATGCACTGGAGGCTTCATTTAGATCAGCCATGACTGGCACAGTGATAAGAAGACATGCATGGCTGAAGGAACAGGTCTTACCGGATCATGTTAAAGCTAAGTTATTAGATGCACCTATGGATAAGGCCAGTTTGTTTGGTACACCTGCCCAGCAGGTAATGAAGAAAAGGCAAAATCTGTACAAACGGTTAAAGATTTCTTGCAGGTTCAACCCCCAAGGTTTAGCAGGAACTGGCCTGCCAAAAATTGGTCCTTTCCTGACTCCACAAGATCCCAAAGGGGCAGGAATAGACGTCCCAGAGGCAGAAATCAATCCAGAGGGGGTGCCTACAGAGGACGACAGTGGCAAGGTAATAACAGAGGCACAGACACAGCCACTGCCACTACAACAGCACAGTGACTTGATTCTAACTCCGCCTACCAGGGAACAAATAGCAGCACCATTAGGCGGAAAATTAACCTTATTTTCGAAAAACTGGCACTATATCACAAAAGACAAGTGGATTCTGCAAACCATAGACCAAGGATACCGGTTCCACTTCCACACTTTACCAGTCAAAAGAGGAATGCCAAACCTGCCTCCAAATCAAAAACAGAAGCTCTACAGCAGATAATGCAACTAACAAAGATGAGAGCTGTGGAAAGAGTGCCAGTAACAGAACAAGGCAAAGGATTCTACTCCAGACTATTCCTAGTTCCAAGAAAGGAAAAAACTTGGAGACCTATTCTCGACCTGTCCATCTTAAATACATACATCATTGTCCCAAAATTCAAAATGCTGACCCTCCAGCAACTTCTTCCCATGCTGGGCAAGGAGTGCTGGCTGGTAACTCTAGATCTCAAGGAGGCATACCTGCACGTCCCCATACGACCAATTTGCAGAAGATACCTCAGATTTCTTGCAGGATCAGAGCACTATCAATTCTCAGCATTGCCCTTTGGCTTATCTACTGCGCCCAGAGTATTCACAAAATGCCTGGCATCAGTAATCGCCCACTGCAGACTACAGGGAATCCAAATTTATCCATACCTGGACGACTGCCTGCTACAGGGGAACAACAAAAGCAAGCTGACAACAGATTTACAAAGGGTCATTTACTTGCTACAAGCACTGGGATACACAGTCAATTTACCAAAGTCAAGGCTGATACCATCCCAAACAAGGACATTCTTGGGCGCGGAATTGGACACAGTAAAACAAATGGCATTCCTAACTGCAGAAAAACAAAAAGAGCTCCCTCTTTACTTCTTGGCACTAACAAAACAGAACAAGCTAACAGCAAGAAAAGTTCTACAGGCCTTGGGCTTAATGGCATCCTGCATAATCTTGGTTCCACATGCCAGACTACGTATGAGAAAACTACAGTGGTACCTAAAGAATTTATGGTCCCAACACAGGCACAGCCTAGAAGCAGAAATTCCTCTAATCCCATGCCTAAAACAGGAGTTCCTATGGTGGGCTCAAGCATGCCAGTCAAATCCAGGCCTACCCTTTCACAACTATCAAGCAAGCCAAACCATCACAACAGACGCCTCAGACCTAGGATGGGGGGCTCACATGCTGGACAAATGCGTACAAGGATTGTGGACACAGGACCAGCTCCATCTGCACATCAACCTAAAAGAAATGCTGGCAGTAAAACTGGCAATCCAAAAATTCAGACCATTCCTCAAAGCAGGACATTTGATAAGGACAGACAACACCACAGTCATGTGGTACATCAACAAACAGGGAGGCACTCATTCATACCCCCTATGCAGAATGACTTTGGACCTTTGGAACCTGGCGCTCAGCTACAACATCCAGTTACAGGCAATATTCGTACCAGGAAAGGAGAATACTCTAGCAGACATGTTAAGCAGAACCACCTCGGATGCTCACGAATGGATGCTACACCCGACATCTTCAAGGCCATCTCAAAGAAATGGGGAATGCCACAGATAGATCTATTTGCTTCCCTCTCAATCACCAGCTCAAAAATTCTGCACAAGGACATTCCACCCACTTGCATGGAAAGTGGACTCGCTCTCCTTCAGCTGGAAAGGTCTGACAGCATATGCATTCCCACCTCTTCCCTTGATACACAAGGTATTAGTAAAAATCAAGGAGGAACGTCCAAGGATAACCCTGATAGCTCCAAACTGGCCAAGACAACACTGGTACCCATTGCTGAGGAGCATGTCTCGGGACAAAATGTGGTCAATACCCTGATGCCTTTGATGTTAACTCAGAACAACTACAGCATCATGCATCCAAACCTAAAAACGTTGCAACTGACTGCATGGAACATCACATAGCAGCAACTAATCCAGAGCTTTCCCAAAGTGTTAAAGACATTATCCTTGAAGCCCGCAGACCTTCAACAAGAAGGAACTATGCAGGAAAATGGAAAAGGTTTGTCATTTGGAGTGCTGAAAGAGGAAAAGATGTGTCGAATATAGACATTGCTAACATTCTGGAGTATTTGGCAGAGCTTCTACATACAGGCCTGTCCTATTCCTCCATCAAGATACATGCATCAGCTATTTCAGCAGAATACAGCTTTGATCCACCTGTCTTTTCACATCCTTTACTCAGGCAGTTCCTCAGAGGGATCAAGAATGTAAAACCTCCTAGGAAACCACCATTGCCAGCTTGGGATTTGAACTTTGTGCTGGAAAAGTTGACACTGCACCTTTTGAACCAGCAGCAACAGCAGACCTGCAGCATCTATCATGGAAAACTGCTTTCCTACTGGCAATAACCTCAGCAAGAAGGGTTTCTGAACTTCAGGCCCTAATGGCAGTACAACCCTTCCTAATCTTCCACCAAGATAGAGTGTCCATGAGGACTAATCCTACATTTATGCCTAAGGTGGTATCCAGAGTGTCTTTAAACCAGGCAATCCACCTACCTACCTTCTTCCCAAACCCACAAAACAGAGGGAAAGAATGCTGCATACCTTGGATGTACATAGACAGCTACGCTACTACCTGGACAGAACAAAAGTAATAGAAAAACTGACCAGCTGTTTGTAGCCTATGCAACAGGAAGGGAAGGAAAAGCGATTTCCAAACAGACAATCTCCAAATGGATAGGAAATTGCATACGATTCTGTTACTCCTTTCATGGAAAACCAATTCCACAGAACATAAGGCCTCATTCTACAAGGGCAACAGCCACTACCACAGCCTTCTTACGAGGAGTGGCAACCAAGGACATTATTGAGGCGGCTACTTGGACCTCCGTGCATACATTTGCCAAGCATTATAATTTACCTCTGTATTCCAGATCCCGAGCAGGGTTTGCCACTGCTGTACTGCAAGGGATCCTAACCACACCATAATCTATTCTTCCTCCTCCCTAGTTGGCTATGGTATTCTACCCAGTTGTTATGACTGCAGATGCATCCATGAAGGACATAGTACAGTTTTGTACCTACCATAAATGTAGATGTCCGAACTGGATAGCATCTGCAGTCAGGATTACCTCCCTCCTTCCCTCTGTGGTACTCCTAGGGTATTTTCCTCCTAATAGCTAGCTGGCGGGGAGTCTCTTATGGTGTATTTGTTTGTATATATGTACATACATGCTTATTTTTGTGTTTGCCTTCTATCTTTTTGGAAACATTGGCATTTACCCAAAATTTAGCCTTCCAAGAGGGCAACTGGCATCTGGGGCAAGAAACACTGAGGAAAATGGCGTCGGCTGATGCCTTTATACCCGAAGACCAGCAGAGATGATGTCGGGTGAAGTGCGACATCAGCCGAAGCCGGACCCGGACTTTGGAATCCGGCCGACCGAAGGGCTGCCTGACGACAGGACAACCCAGTTGTTATGACTGCAGATGCTATCCAGTTCGGACATCTACATTTATGGTAGGTATAAAACTGTACTTTTCCCACCCTCCATCCCCCTTGTCTCTCTCTGTCTCTCTCTCTCTCTCTCTCTTCCTCCCTCCTGACAGGGAATTTTTGGTATTTACTTTCTACTGGTGGTTTTCTTCCACCATAACCTAGCTCCCTATTTGGAGGCTCCTAACAATTGGGGCAAGAAAAACTGATGTAATGGTGTCGGCTGCCTGATTTTATACCACTGACGACCTGACGTCACTCCTGGAGCGACAGCAACTGACGCAGAAATACTAAGCCTCTGGTATTTGGGCCAACTGAGGGCAACCCCTGGCAGGATAACCCAAGTGTGATGACTGCAACAGTGAATATACTCGAACATTTACATTTATGGTAAGTGTACACAACTGTACTTTTGTCTGATGTGAAGACTTTTGATTATATTTTGATGCAGATTTTTTTCTCAAAATGCATTAAGTGACAAGGTGGAAGAGCTCAGCATGTCTGACTATAAATAACTGCAGTCTAGAGTTTTTTTTCTGCCTTATTGAATCATGAGAGTTTGATTTTTACTGTTTATTCTGCTTTGCTTTAGGATATGATGTTTTTCAGCATGACCCAGTGCTTAATGCTGTTACCACCCAGCCAGTGGCAAAGTCAAGTGAAGCTTGGATCAACACTGTTCGGCAGGGCTGCTTTTATCTGCTTGTCTTTATTCCATTCATCTGTGCATTGCTGCAGCTTCTCACTTGGTCACGTTTCACACTGCGTGGCAAGCGCCTTCAGGCCATCAAGTCCCGGAGACAGAGTGTGTCTCCTGGTGGATTAGAGGATATTAAAACAATATGAATTATAAATGTGAAGCATAAACACCAAAACATGAATGTCTAACTTCAGAAGTAAACCATATTGACTGACTTCATAAACATACCATATACACATGTCTTGAATAGAGGGCAAAGACTGGTTACATTCCACTTTTTTTATACACTATTTAATTTCTGATTATGGTAAACAGTAATCAAAATGGACTAGACTAGTGGACTATCTGATCAATGTGGTACACTCTGTTATGTAGAATCAGTAGCATTTCTTTCTACTTAAGGTTAATTTTGTGCAGTCCATAAGCATATGCACACTAATCCTGAAAATAGTGTTTTGTTTTTTTTTAAATTTTATGGAGCAACAAAGCCATTTATTTTTAAACAACATAGATTAATTTTATATTCCTGTCTCGGGTTTTCTAATGTTGATACCCTTTATTATGTAATAAACTCCTGTCAAGTGAATATCTTTGTTTGAAAGGACTGTAGTTTGTCATTCGTTTGTAATTACAGTTGTAAAAATCACACACTATTTTTTAATGAAGACCTACTGTGACAAGTGCATTCTGCCGGTTGGTACAGTACATCTTCAATACTTGCACATGTCATGCAGTAAATGACTGTGTCTGAGGCAGCTCAGTAGCACAGTGTGTACTTCTAGTGTGGAGATGCATGTGCAGTATCTGAAGCTTCCCCTTGTAACAGGCCTGAACATCAACTATGTTGTAGTAGTGCTTAATTTTTTTTTTTAAAGGAGTTATGTAAGACTTTGTAAAGTTCATAAATATTCTACTAGGTAATCACAGAATACTTGTGTCTGCTGCAAAAGCAGAGTGAAACATGACACTTGTATATAATGAAGGACTTAAAGGAAACTAAAATGGGAATAACTGTTGTCTGTAAAGCCAAGTGTTATTTTTTTATTTTTATTTTTTTTGCTAACATTTTGCACAGCTGTATAAGTAACATGTCATACATGTTCAGTAAGTGGTCTGCAAGTGGTTTTCTGTACTCATGTAACAAAAAAAAAAAATGTGAGCGCGCAGAACTACAGCAGCCAGTTTCTAGGGGGGCAGTTCAGAGGGTACTTGAACTTGCCATGTAGAATTAACGGGCAATAGTAGTTACACCAAAGTATTACAAAGTTCTGTTTCTATTTTACAGTACACTGCATTATAATGACAGTATCTTGGAATAAACATTTTTTACTGGCAGTGCTATAAAGAAATACTTTCCCTCTTTATGGGAAAATGTATAATTCTACCACATAGTTAATGAGTTGCAGAGCATCACAGTACTCTTGAGGCTGGTGAGAGATCTTCTGTTTGCCACCAAGAGCTGTAGGTAGTTGTTCTAGTGCCGAGCACTGTCTGATCTGGTGCCCCTCTCATCTTTACATTGAGGAACGAAAAAATTGTTTTTTTCATACTTGATAACGACAAAAGAAATTCTGACTGCAAAAACAGTATTGGCATTAATTTTTGAATGCTGGTATGGAAATGAATGCTGGTACTGCAGTAATGGCATTCATTTTTTAATGCTGTTATGGAAATGAGTGCTGGTACTGCACTACTAACTGATAATTGGTTGATCATGCCCCCTAACACCTTGCACCTGGCAAAACTGCTCCCTTTTCACCATCCTAGCCATGTCTGTATATGACATTGTTCCTTTTCCAAAGATGATGATCAGAAAGAGCATTAACTTGCAGTTAATCAAAAAATAAACCTCCCAGAAGGAATGCTACAGCATGTTCTAACAGTAAGATCTCATGCCCCCCCCCAAAGCTAAGTGACCATAGAATTAAACTATTTGAGCTAAATTGAATATGTTGCATCCTATTTAGTTGCAGCTTATTACACTGACAGTTGATTATTTCACGTTGACTTGATTAATTGCCACAGCACTGTTGCATTTTTGTCAAATTTTGATATAAATCTGTGAAAGGGACATAGTTGTGTTTTGTATAATTCACTGTTTGGTAACCTCTTGGGAAAGGGATATGCACCCGCCTAAGTAGGTCTTGGGATTCTAATCATTGTATTTATTTTTTGTAATTTGGAATCCCAACATTTTAGTCATCGAAAAGCTTTCTTAAAGAAAAGTCTATGCTGTGGAGGAGGAAGGTTGCAGTACATTAAGTTGCTTTACTATTTTGCAAAAGTTGTATGGATTTTTTAAATTTCTTACTTGCTAAAGAGTTTAGTTTGCTTCTCTTCATGATACCGTCTTACTTGCAGCTCATTTTTTCCCCGATTTATATTTATCAGGTGCAGGTGTTTTAGTTGCATCTTCTGAACTTTTACTAATTTTTCAGAGTTTTTTCTTCACAGATGAAGATGCTTAATACTGACACACTCACCGATACCTTGTTTTACTTTATGTTGAAGAATTACGACCCATAGAAAAGGTTTTCTCATCTTACGGGAAGTTCTTCTATAGTAAAATCTTGTAATAAATAAATAAGTTAGCCACTAAAGAAAGAGAAGGTACTGTATCCCCAAGAAGGTACTAAAGTGATGGTCCCTTTCCACATTCTTAATTTAAATGTTCTGCTTTATGAGAAGTATTATTTTCTGGAAACTGTGTGCAAATTATGCTTTTGTTTGATTGCTCTGGCATTTTCTGAAGGATTTTAGTGGCATTGTCATAGGCTACCTAATATTTGGTTCTTCAGTATGAATTAAATGTTTTGTCTAGTGACCTGTTTTATTTGCTAGGAAATTTTCTTAAGAGACTATGCTTGTGGCACTGCCTGCTTTTGGATGACCACCTGAATATCCTGCACTCCAGTAAGTCTGTGTCCTTTGTTAGCATACTGGTCTGTACTGTCTAAGTAACCTCATACTGTAGCTCCTTCTTTCTTGGCTCAGTATATTAGTGATAAATGGTGTTATAGACTTGCAGAGAACTTTATTATCCCTGTTCTCATTTTTGGTTTTGGAGCAGGTGTCTTCGCATCTGAGTTAACTGACCTATTTCTGTGCATTTTACTAAGGTGAGCAAATATAAACTGCTACAGATTTTATTTGCCTTTGTTTTTTGCATTTTGTAATAATTTTCAAGTACCACATTGTGTTTTAGCCTGTTTAGACCTACATGTGTATATCAGCTTATCAAGGTAATTTTTATCGTTTTAGCCAGTACTGTTGGACGCCTCACAGCAGGAGGTTCTCTGGTTCGATCCTCGGCTGGGGTGCCTTCTGTGCGGAGTCTGCATGTCCTCCCTGTGGTCGCATGGGTTTCCTCCGGGTGCTCCTGTTTCCTCCCACATCCCAAAGACATGCTGTAGGTGGATTAGACTTTCTAAATTGGCCCTAGATGTGAGTGCGTGCGTGTGTGTGCCTTCTGTGGAAGGTTGGGCACCGGGCTGGCAACTTAGCACCGTAAAACTCCACTGCCAATCATGAGCGGATGGGTGATCCGCTGTGACGACCCCTAACCGGGAAAAGCCGAAAGAAGAAGCCAGTACTGTTTGTGTGACTTCAAATTGTGCTAATTCGCTCTTTGTTAGATTCTGATTTTGTATTTGTAAACATATAGCTGATAGAAGTGTTTTTATTGTTAATGGCACTGATTGATTTGTCTGTGTGCAGTTTATATTCTTGACCTTGTTCATTCTGCCTTCATTTTACTATTGTGTATCATGCATGACCATGGGTCTGTTACAGTAGTACGTAATTTTTGCTTATGTTCCACCCTTTTTATCTGTCTTTGCTCCTGCATTAGTCTTTCAGACTAGCAGGAGGCTTTATGCTTTGTGCAGAAATAGACAGACCCCGTAAGCAAACTTTCATGGCTGCTTCTGGGTGTTGTTTATGGGAGGTATTAGGGCTACTTATCACTACCTTTGGATAAAACAATACAGTGAGCCTTGTGCAGTTCTCCATGCTGTGCCCAGGGCTTTTACAGGCTGGTTCAGGAGACTTGCTTTCCTCTTGTGTATACAGCACTGTGTACAGTTGTGGGGTTTATCCACAGCAAGCATCAGATTATCTCCAACTTTTTTTTTATGTATTCATAATTGATACCTGGATGGATAAAATTTTTGGTCCATGTGTGGCATCAGATTTACCTCCCATTGCCTACATTATTTAGTGCCCTGTAGAAGACTGGTTTGTTTGGAAGTGTTGTCTTCTACTGTAGGTTGCAGCTTCAGGTGGTCTAGGTTACCAGCAAAACTACAATCTCCTTTGGTTATGTAATGGGATCCAGGAACAAACTTGTCTTTCACCCAGTTGTGTGATGATTTTCATCCAAGACAACAAAACAACAATATATTTTTTACTGATTTGTTTTCTGCCCTCAGTACCTGTTGGTATTTGATGATTTTAGCATTTGGGTACATGAGAAATTGGTGGCTCTTAAGAATTCCTCTGTACAATGAAATAATTTGGAATTGTTTAGGTTATTACCTCTGCAAAATTCTTCTGTACTATGAAAGAATTTTGTTTTTTCAGGTTATTACCTCTGCAAGCCACCATTTTCCATACTCTAGACTATATATTCCAACTGAGTGTGTTGATCGTAGATATTGTTTGTGGAACCGGTGTTTTGGACCGAGTAGTACCAAGTTTTCTTCTCTGTGGTGCTGCCTTACACTAGTCCTGCTGATCTTGAATTTGGTTTCTTATGTGCTCCTTTTAGAGACCATTGCATACATTCCAGATAATTTAGTTTCAGACTGTAAGTTAACTGTCGCACAGAATTTGTTTGTCCCAAATCGGGTATATCCAATTCCTCATGGGTAGCATGAACCACTGTTTGACGTTCAGCTTCACTATTTGAGGCAGATGGGACAAAGATGGACTGGAACATCAGTGGAGGAGTATTTTTTGTGGAATTGCAAGCATGAAATGGATGAGCACTTTGCTCACTACCAGTCCAAGATATTCCCAAAATAAGGCAAACTTTTTGTGTAGGGAGCTTTTAGCAGCAACTAACTAGTAAGCCATGCCTTTTTGGGTAGTGGGGAAGGTGTTTCACCCAGCCTTTGTTTCCAGCAGTAGAGCACAGCAGTGTGATGTTCTTCGTGTTTCACTGTTCTGCAGTCATCACATTTGGGTTCTCTGCCTGCAGGTAGCCCTCAACCGGCCTGAATACCAGAGTCTTGGGATTTTTGCGTCGGATGCTGTCGCTTCTTCATGACGTCAGGTCGTCAGGGGCATAAAACATGCAGCCGATGCCATTACATCAGTCTTTCTTGCCGTGCGGTGCCCGAAGCAGAAGCAGTTCGCAAGTGCCGGTCGTCCGACTCCTGAAATTTTCGTTTTTCGAGTTTCAGACCTGAAGTCTTCTAAAAGATAAGTACCCCATTGGGGATCCTTTTTTCTTGCTCTAACCTATGTCAGAAAAAAATTAATAATTGTCTTGCTAGTGGAAAGCAAATACCTCACAGAGATTTTCATTCTTACTGCGTCACCTGTTTAGGCCCAGACCACGACGTCCCTCACTGTCAGTTGTGCCTTGTTCAACGCCCAAACTATTCGTTGTCGGGCTATTTTTGTAGCTAAATTCTTTTGCTTTTGATCTCCATACTCTAAAATGTCTTGGGTAAGCCATCTGACTTCTGATCTTCCGGAAAAACGAAAGGATAAAGACAGAGACAGACCGCATAGGTCCAAGACTGCCGACGATGCTACCGTTAAGCTAGTCGTCAGTCTGTCAGTACTCATTGAGGTGCTTTCGCAGCCCCTGATACCCACTTGTACAGATTCGCAGGCCTCTACTGAGACCCATTCGGAGTCTGGTATGCTGCGAGATGCTTCTTCGACTATGGAACCTGCGGATGTCTACCTTGGATGGGTCCGGAGCCGCTGTGTAGGCACCGGCTTCTGAGGGTGTTTTCAGGCCATTTTCGATCTTCATATTAAACCGACGACTTCCTTTCAAACCAAAAATACCGAATTTTTCAGGCTTAAATTTCCCACTACGCCTAGGAAACCAACAACCAAAAGCGCATTGTAAGGCCCACATGCCACAAAAACAAATGATTAGAATGGCTGAGGACCTCATTACTTTAATTAGGGGAAGTCAGCCTTCCCCCTCAAAAGGACCCAAAACTGATTTTCCTTCTGATTCTTCTGATCAGGAATCTGATTACTCTGATCCTTCTGATTTCCAAAATATACCCTTATCTACCTATGAGGATTCTGATGCAGAGGATTCCATTCTC
Source organism: Protopterus annectens (assembly GCF_019279795.1). NCBI lineage: Eukaryota > Metazoa > Chordata > Ceratodontiformes > Protopteridae > Protopterus > Protopterus annectens. Next base: position 799,273,859 of record NC_056748.1, read on the forward strand.
TCTGCTTCCCCTCCAGAGGAGTTTTCCTTTGGTGAAACCCTGCACACCCTTAGAGAACATTTCCGATGGGAGAGCCAGGACTACTCCCAGTCCAAAAAGAGTCTCGGAATTTTTAAGCTTGCCTCAGCACAGGTCTCTAGCTATCCCTCCTGCTCTGGAAATTGTAGATGATGTCTTCCTGGAATCCAGCCTTACCCCTGATACCTTGCCTTCAGCTCCCAGGAAACCTGACAGGTACTATAGAGTGCCTGACTCCCACAAATTCCTTTTTAGGCATCCTACTGTGGATCCAGAGACCATTTCCCAGGGTCCTAAAGGCATTAAAGCTACACCTGCCAAAAATCCTACCCCTTTGGACAGGGATTCCAGGGCATTAGATAGATGGAGAAAAAAGGTATACACCTCTGCTACGCTTGCCATTAGGGCTTTAAATTGCCAGTTTCATATGTTAAAGTACCAGCAGCATATTATGGAGCTAATTAAACAAAAAATGTTGATTCCTGATTGTGCAGAACACAAAGATTTACAAGAGTTAATGCATTCTGCTAACCAAGTTGGTAAACATACTTTGCAATGTGGGTTTGATGCTTTAGAAGCATCTTGCAGGACTGCTGTCACTGGGTCTGTTCTTAGAAGACATGCTTGGCTTAAGGAACAAAACTTGCTAGATCATGACAAAGCAAAATTACTGGATGCACCATTAAATGAAGAGCGTCTATTTGATAATAAAGCAGAATACGTCCCCAAAAGAATGGAGGAGAAAGCTAAATCTTTACAAACTGTTAAGGATTTCTTACAAGTACAGCCACCTAGATTCAGTAGGCATTAGCCTTCAAAAAACTGGTCTTTTCCAGTCCCTTCCAGGTTTTCTCAGTCCACACCCAGGGGCAACAGACCACCAAGACTTCAGTCTCAGGCTATGCACAGATCTAAGCAAAAGAGTGCTCAAATGTCCAAAACAGTGAGTAGTAAGCCTCCATCCTTTGGTAAAATTGCACATTGACTTATCCGTAACTCTTCCAAGCCTTGCCCAAGTACTTGCACTGCATGCCAGAAATTGGCAATACATTACCTAACACAAATGGTTCTTGAACATAGCTTCCCAGTTATACAGATTCCAATTCTACTCACTCCCATCCATAAGCGGATGGCCAGACCTACCACCAAACCAGTGGGCAGAGGCCTAAAGGCAAGTTCTTTCTTTTCTCAGTATCAAGGCTATTCAGCCTGTCCCAGCAGAACAAAGGGGACAAGGTTTTTATTCCAGACTGTTTCTGGTCCCCAGAAAAGAAAACTCTTGGCGTCCCATCCTGGATCGGTCTATTCTCAACACCTTTTTGGTGGTTCCAAAATTCAAAATGTTAACTCTCCAACAGCTGCTTCCTATGCTAGCCAAGGACTCCTGGCTAGCAACCCTAGATTTAAAAAAGCTTATCTGCACATTCCCATAAGGGAATCTTGCAGAAAATACCTACGCTTCAGAGCAGGCTCTATGCACTATCAGTTCTCTGCACTTCCCTTTGGCTTATCTACTGAGCCCAGTGTATTCACAAAGTGACTATCTCCATCCATTGCATATTGCAGGCAGAGAGGAATTCAAATTTACCCATACTTGGACGATTGCCTGATTCATGCAGACATTCAGGAATTGCTACTTCAGCGCCTGGCATTTTGTAAAGAGACTTCTCACTTCCCTGGGGTACACCATCAACAAAAAGAAATTGCAACTGTTACCCAGCCAACAGATTGTATTCCTGGGAGCAAGCTTGAACACAACTTCCCAGATGGCATTCCTCACTCCAGAGAAACAAACTTATTTGACAAACTATTTCAATCTACTGGCCACCAAAACCCGTCTATCTGCAAGAAAAATACTGCAAGCCCTAGGGTTACTAATTCCATATGCAAGACTGCATATGAGGAAACTTCAATGGTCTCTGGTGTCAACATTCTCAGGACCTGGAAACAATGATTGCTATCATTCCTTGCCTAAGGACATAGTTATTTTGGTGGGCAGAGGCCTGCATCCACAGCAAGCGACTCCCTTTCATTCTACCCTCTGCCGCCCAAACCCTAACAACAGACGCATCAGACTATGCATAGGGGGCTCACATGGCAGGGCAGTGCATTCAGGGCAAATGGAACCCAAAGCAAATGCACCTGCATGTCAATCAAAAAAAAATGTTAGCTATGCATAATGCTCTGACAGCCTTCAAGGGCCTTATTCTTCCAGGAAAACTATTGGTAAAGACAGACAACACCACAGATGTTCATTGTGTTTCACTGTTGCAGTTATTACACTTGGGTTATCCTACTGGCAGGCTACCCGCAGTCGGCCTGAATTCCAAAGTCTTGGTCTGGCGTCGGTTGCTGTCGCCTCTTCCCTGATGTCAGTGCGCCAGGGGTATAAAAGATGCAGCCGATGCCATTTTCTTCAGTCTTTCTTGCCTTGCGGTGCCCGAAGCAAAAGCAGTTCGTAAGTGCCGGTCGGCCGACTCCTGAGAGTTTCAAAATTGAATTTCAGATCCGAAGTCTTTAATTAAGCTAAGTACCCCGTTGGGGAAACTTTTTCTTGCTCCAGACCGATGTCAGTAAAAGTTAACAGTTGTATTTCTTGTGGGAAGCAAATACCTCATAAGGATTTTCATTCTTACTGTATTCCTTGCCTAGGCCCCGACCACGAAGTTGCTAGTTGTCTGTTTTGCGCTAGATTCAACCAACGCACTACTAAGTGTCAATTCGATTTTGCTTTACATTACTTTGGCCGAAGGTTTAACTATATAATGCCGTCGGAACAACCGATGACCGGAATTCATAAAAAGCGCAAGGACAAAGAAAAGGACAGGCATCCGAGGACCAAAACCGACGAAGCCTCTTCTAGGCCAGTCGCCGGTTCTCAGTGAGGTGCTTTCGCAGCCCCTGACACCCGCTACCTCAGAGCCACAGGCCGCCTCCGACTCCCACGTGGAGACAACTAGGCCTCTGGAAACTCAAGGTATTGGGCCTATGGATACTATTTCTTCAGATGGGTCTGGAGCTGCTGAGCAGGCATCGGCTTCTGAGGGTGTTTTTAGACCTACACAGCTTACTATCAAGACTACTTCAGCAGCCAAGGTAAAGTCTAAAACGCCTATAAAGACAAAGAAACAAGTACAACATTCACCTGGACAGTCATCCATGTCAAAGAAACAGATGCTTAAAATGGTCGAGGACCTAATTACTCTGATCAGGAGTTCCCATCCCCCGCCTGATAAAAGGCCTAGGCAAGAATACTGACTATGATTCCTCTGACCAGGTTTCTATTTCCTCTGATTCCTCTTCAGAACAGGGATATTCTCTTCCTCCCTATGAGGATTCTGACACTGAAGAATCTATCCCTTCAGCCTCTCCTCCTGAGGATTACTCTTTTGGGGAAACCCTGCACACTATGAGGGAGCATTTCCATTGGGAGAGCCAGGATTATTCAGAATCCAAGAAAAGGCTCAGAGATTTTCTTTTACTGCCTCAGCACAGGCCCCTTGCTGATCCCCCCTGTACTAGATATTGTTGATGATGTTTTTTCAGAATCCAGTTTGTCTCCTGATTCTTTACCCCCTGCACCAGTTAAGCCAGATAGGTACTACAGGATTCCAGATTCACATAAATTTCTTTATAAAAATCCTGCTGCTGACCCAGAAACAATTTCTCAGGGTCCCAAAGGGGTCAAGGCTTCCACTGCAAAAAATCCTGTTCCCTCTGATAGGGATTCTAGAGCACTGGACAGATGGGGGAAAAAAGTTTACACCTCTGCTACTTTAGCTGTAAGGGCTTTAAACTGCCAGTTTCACATGCTTAAATATCAACAATATCTAATGTCTTTGCTCAAACAGAAAATGCTTACAAGCTCAGAATGTCCTGAAAGTAAGGAAATGCAGGATTTATTGCATGCAGCTGAACAAGTGGGAAAGCATACTTTGCAATGTGGTTTTGATTCATTAGAGGCTTCTTGCAGAGCCGCAGTTGCAGGTTCTGTCATTCGAAGGCATGCATGGTTAAAAGAACAAAGTTTACCTGATCATGTTAAAGCAAAATTGTTGGATGCTCCATTACAGCATGATACTTTGTTTGGTGTTAAGGCAGAAGAGGTGTTAAAGAAAATGGAGGATAAAGGAAAATCAATGCAGACAGTAAAGGATTTCTTACAGGTTCAGCCACCCAGATTTAGCAGGAACTGGCCTTCAAAAAAATCAGTCCTTTCAGACAGGCCACAAAGAGGCAGATACAGAAGCCCAAGAGGCAGATCTCAGCCACAAGGCACATACAGACCTAAGCAATGGGGCGCTTCAGCCCCCAAAGGCGGAGAAGACAAATCACAACCCTATAGGAAACAGTCCCAATGACTTCCCTCTACCAATGCCAAGCACTTACCTTTGGCGGCACCCTTGGGGGGAAAATTAGCACTTTTCTCACAAAATTGGCACATAATTGCCCAAGACAAATGGGTACTGAATATTGTTTCCCAGGGTTACAGGTTCCACTTTCACACCCTACCAAGGCCAAAAGGTATGCCAGACCTGCCACACAATCAATGGGCAGAGGCACAAAAACAGATTTCTGCTCTCATGGACATGAGGGCTATTCAAAAAGTACCACAGCAAGAGCAAGGACTAGGATTTTACTCAAGACTTTTCTTGGTATCCAGAAAAGACAAAGCTTGGAGACCAATACTGGACCTGTCTACTCTAAATACTTTCCTGGACGTTCCAAAATTCAAAATGTTGACACTGCAGCAACTTCTCCCCATGCTGGGCAAAAAGGATTGGCTAGTTACTTTGGACCTCAAAGAGGCATACCTGCATGTCCCAATCAGACAATCTTGCAGAAGATACCTCAGATTCGTAGCTGGTTCAATGCATTACCAATTCTCTGCACTGCCCTTTGGCTTATCTACTACGCCAAGTGTCTTCACAAAATGCCTGGCACCAGCAATTGCATTTTGCAGACAAAAAGGAATTCAGATATATCCCTACTTGGATGACTGCCTTATTCAAGCAGACAGCAAGGACATTCTACTAAAGCATCTGGCGTTTGTAAAAAGATTACTAACTTGCCTAGCGTACACAGTAAACGAAAATAAATCAAAACTAGTGCCCTCTCAAGAGATAATATTCCTGGGTGCAAGCTTAAATACAACTGCCCAGATGGCTTATCTCATGCCAGACAAACAAAGGCAACTGACTCATTACTTTCAAATGATGGCAACAAAGACCCAGCTACCTGCAAAAAGAATTCTGCAGGCTTTGGGCTTCATGACATCCTGCGTTCTGATAATTCCATATGCAAGACTGCATTTGAGGAAGCTACAATGGTATCTAAAAAGTGTTTGGACTCAACATTGCCACAGCTGGAAACAATAATTACCCTCATTCCCTGCATGCAACAAGAGTTCGATGGTGGGCACTGGCCTGTCACCACAACAAGGGACAGCCTTTCACTTTACCCATAGCCAGGCAGACACTACAACAGATGCATTGGATTATGCCTGGGGAGCACACATGGCGGGAAAATGTATACAGGGCACGTGGCCCACAGACCAAATGCATCTTCATATCAATCAAAAAGAGATGTTAGCTGTACAGATTGCCCTGACAGCCTTCAAGGATCTACTACATCCAGAACAACTATTACTAAAGACGGACAGTACTACAGTCATGTGGTAGATAAACAAGCAAGGGGGCACACATTCCTACCCCCACTGCAGGCAAGCCATGACTTTGTGGAACACAGCACTGGCCTATCAAGTACATCTGCAGGCACAATTCCTGCCAGGAAAGAAAAATACTCTGGCAGACGAACTAAGCAGAAACCTCATGGACCCTAACAAGTGGAAACTAGATCCACTAGTCTTCAGCATAACAAAGAAATGGGGATGCCCAGACATAGATCTATTTGCCTCCCCTTACAACTGCCAACTACAGAGATTCTGTACAAGACTTATCACTCACAAGCATGGAAGGTGGATGCTCTGTCATTCAGCTGGAAAAGCCTAACAGTTTATGCCTATCCCCCACTGACTCTACTGCCCAAGGTACTCCTAAAAGTCAGACAAGAGAAGCCAAAAATGATTCTGATTGCCCCAGACTGGCCACGCCAGCACTGGTACCCAGTCCTAAAGACATTGTCTCAAGGGCCAGCCTGGACTTTACCTCAAATTCCTCATCTGCTGACCCAACAGAACAATCAGATCCTGCACAGCCAACTCAGAACCTTAAATCTGGCTGCATGGCGAATAATATAGCCACTCAGAACACATCTCTCTCTAAAGCAGTTATGGATGTCATTTTGGAAGCCAGGAGGCCCAGCACCAGGAAAGCTTATGCAGAAAAATTGAAGAGATTCTGTGCTTGGAACCAGGCACAAGGACTTGAACCGCTTGTTCCTAATATTCCTCAGATTTTGCAATACCTAACTGAGATGCTGGACAAAGGCCTATCCTTCTCATCAATAAAGATCCATGCTTCTGACATTTCAGCTCATTACAATACGGAACCTCCTATTTTCTCTCATCCACTACTAAGACAGTACCTCAGAATGACAAAAAACATAAGACCCCCAAGGAGAGCACCTATACCAACATGGGACCTCAACTTTGTCTTGGAAAAGCTCACATTGCCTCCTTTTGAGCCAGCCAATACAGCTGAGATACAATTCTTATCATGGAAAACTGCTCTGCTCCTAGCAATAACCTCAGCAAGAAGAGTCTCAGAGTTACAGGCATTAATGGCAGTGGAACCTTTTATAATTTTTCATGCAGACAGGGTTTCTCTCAGGACAAACCCAACATTTATGTCAAAGGTAGTATCCAGCATGGCTCTTAACCAAACTATTCATTTGCTAACCTTTTATCCAAATCCCCAGAATAAAGGGGAGAGACTTCTGCACTCTTTGACATACACAGTCAGCTACTCTTCTACTTGGACAAAACAAAAGCTTTCAGAAAACTGAGCAACTTTTTGTGGCATACGCTGCAGGATCACAAGGAAAGGCTATTTCAAAGCAGACTATTTCAAAATGGATAGGACACTGCATTCATTTCTGCTATGCACAGCATGGCAAATCAGTGCCTAAGAATATTAGGCCACATTCTGCCAGGGCAGCAGCCACATCAGTAGCCTTTCTCAGAGGAGTACCAACCAAGGAAATATTGGAGACTGCAACTTGGAGTTCAGTGCACACTTTTACCAAGCACCATCACTTACGTCTTTACTCTAAATCCAGAGCAGGCTTTGCCACTGCAGTTTTGCAGGGCCTCATAGCCACTCCTAATCCTATTTAGACCCAGCCGCCCAACCTCAACTTTGGGATTCAACCCAAGTGTAATGTCTGCAACAGTGAAACACGATGAACGTAGTACAGTTGTGTACCTACCATAAATGTAGATGTTCGAATTTATTCACTGTTGCAGTCCAGGTTACCCTCCCACCATCCCCCTATCATTGCTGGGACTTATCTATACTTTTCTATTCTATACAGCCTATGTGGTGTATTTGCTTGTAGAAGAAGGTAATGTCTATGTTAGTGCATGATTTTTTATTTACAGATTTATTTAGCCTACCCTTTTGGGGGCACCTGACATCTGGGACAAGAAAAACTGAAGAAAATGGCGTCGGCTGCATCTTTTATACCCCTGGCGCTCTGACGTCAGGGAAGAGGCGACAGCAACTGACGCCGGACCAAGACTTTGGAAGTCAGGCCGACTGCGGGTAGCTTGCCAGCAGGATAACCCAAGTGTAATGACTGCAACAGTGAATACACTCGAACATCTACATTTATGGTAGGTACACAACTGTACTTTATGTGGTGCATAAGCAAGCAGGAGGAACCCATTCCTACCCACTCTGCAGACTAGCCATGGCTCTGTGGAACACAGCCTTGAGCAGCCAAGTGTGCTTACAAGCTCAATTCCTGCCAGGCAAACTAAATTCACTGGCGGACGACTTGAGCAGAAATCTCATGGATCCACACGAGTGGAAACTTGAACCCAAAATATTCAAGCTTTTGAGGAACAGGTGGGGGGCACCAGAGGTGGACCTTTTTGCTTCCAGACAGAACTATTAATTGAGCAAATATTGCACCAGAACTCCCCACAGCCAAGCTTGGAAAGTGGATGCCCTGTCCTTCACCTGGGAAAGCCTCTCAGTCTGTGCCTTGCCCCCTCTGCCACTCCTCTTGAAGTTTCTACTAAAAATCAAACAGGACAAGCCAAGGACAATCCTGATTGCGCCAGACTGGCCATTCCAGCACTGGTGTACCCTCTTTTGTGCAGTATGACAGTGCTACAACCATGGCACTTGCCTCAGACTCCTTCCCTGCTGTCCCAGCAGGCAGGCCAGGTTCTGCACTTTGAGCTACAGATTCTGAACCTTGCAGCTTGGCTAATCTCCTGAATTCAACACCAGCAAACCTCAGTAAACAGGTGCTGGATGTCATTCTTGAGGCAAGGAGGCCTAGTACTAGAAAATCCTATTTGGAAAAATGGAAAAAATACTGTCCTGGAGCCAGTCAGGGAATGGGCACAACTGTGCTAAGTTTACCTCATATATTAGATTACCTAACAGAAATGCTCCACAAAGGCCTATCCTTCTCTTCAATTAAGATCCATGCCTCTGCCATCTCAGCTCATTATAATACTGAGCCACCCCTCTTCTCTCATCTGAGGAAACAGTTCCTGAGAGGAGCCGAAAATATAAGACCCCCCAGGAGAGCTCCCACTCCAGCCTGGGACCTCAACTTTGTATTAGAAAAGCTCACACTTGCGCCCTTTGAACATGCGGCCACAGCAGAGTTAAAATTCTTCTCATGGAAAACAGCTTTACTTCAAGCCATCACTTCAGCAAGAAGAGTGTCTGAACTGCAAGCCCTTATGGCAGTGGAACCCTTCATTATCTTCCATGCAGACAGGGTTTCCCTTAGGACTAACCCATCCTTTATGCCCAAGGTGTTGTCTAGTGTGGCCAGTCCATTCATTTGCCAACCTTTTTTTCCTAATCCTCAGAATAAAGGGGAAAGAATCCTGCATTCTCTGGACGTGCACAAGCAGCTTAGATTCTGTCTGGACAGGACTAAACCTCTCAGAAAATCTGACCAGCTGCTAGTCAGCTTTGCTGCAGGGGCAGAGGGCAAGGCCATTTCGAAGCAAACAATTTTTAAATGGATAGCACACTGCATCCATTTCTGCTACAAGCACCATGGAAACCCACCCCACAGGGGATCAGAACTCATTCCACTAGGGCTACATCTACCTCTACAGCATTTCTCAGGGGAGTCCCTACCAGGGACATCCTGGAAGCTGCAACCTGGAGCTCTGTACACACTTTCACCAAGCACTACCACTTGCCTATATTTTCTAAATCCAGAGCTGGATTTGCCACAGCAGTCTTACAGGGCCTGATTGCCAGCACTGATGCTTCATAACTACCTCCATCCTTCCTTAGCTTTGGGAATCAAACCAAATGTGATGACTACAACAGTGAAACACGAAGAACATAGTACAGTTGTGTATACTTACCATAAATGTAGATGTTCAAGTGTATTCACTGTTGCAGTCCTGGTTACCCTCCCTCCAGACTCCCCTGACTTCTCTTGATTTCTTTCCTGTCCTTTGTGTCAGTCTTATCATATTATTGGTATTTGTTTTTTGCTGGTTGTATTACATACCATGTAATTGCTTCCTATTTTGGGGGCACCTGACATCTGTGGCGAGAAAAACTGATGTAATGGCGTCGGCTGCATGTTTTATACCCCTGACGTCATGGAAGAAGTGACAGCATCCGACACAGAAATCCCAAGACGCTGGTATTCAGGCCGGCTGAGGGCTACCTGCAGGCAGATAACCCAAATGTGATGACTGCAACAGTGAATACACTCGAACTTATACATTTATGGTAAGTGTGCGCAAGTGTACTCTCTGGCTGCCCAGTTTTCCACTTGTAGGGTTTCCTCCATTAGGCTGTTGGTAACTTTCTAGTGTATCCATGAATGATTACTTAACTGAGACTTGGCTGTATCTTGTTGCATACTTTAGGAAATTTTGAGTGCCTGATTATGATGAGTACATATCTGTCTTTCATGTAGATGTCTTACACCTTGCATGCTCGACTTGTGCTGTTGTAGGTTGGCAATTTTTCTGGACATTTTGAGTCCAAATATGTCACATTCTGGTGTCCTTCTTGAGGTTTCTGTCTGCTTTAAAGAATTATCTCCTTTCTTAAGAAATCTTGGTCCTTTTACAGTTTTGATAATCGTAACCTGCCTTTTCTTCACAGTTACTGAGAAGTTGTCTACACATAACATAAATCCTATGGCTTCGCAAGTTCATAGGTTGGTACTAGGCTATCAGACCTAGGGCCTATATAAGCCTAGACATAATATTTTATAGTTTATATATTATTAAATATTTTTCACAGTTGCCATAACACTGGGAAAGTCTAAGTAGTAAATTATGTCCTTATAGCAATTTACTTGGTGCTGGCCTTATTTGCGCACTCTGTAGCACTTCACAGTATCCTAACAAAGCTACTTGGATCCTGTTGTGGTGTTTCCTGTGTTTTCCTGGATTACTTTCCTGATGTTCTTCGTGTTTCACTGTTGCAGTCATTACATTTGGGTAATCTGCTGGCAGGTTGCCCTCATTTGGCCTGAATTCCAAAGTCTAGGGTCCTACGTTGGTTGCTGTCTTCTCTTCTATGACGTCAGATCATCAGGGGTATAAAACATGCAGCTGACGCCATTTTTTTAAGTCTTTCTTGCCGCGCGGTGCCCAAAGCAGAAGCATTTCGCAAGTGCCGGTCGGCCGACTACTGAAATATTCGAGTTTGAGTTTCAGAACCAAAGTCTTCACTAAAGCAAAGTACCCCATTGGGGAAACTTTTTTTCTTGCTTTTTACCAATGTCAGAAAAAGTTAATAACTGTATTACTTGTGGGAAGCAAATACCTTATAAGGATTTCCATTTATACTGTATTCCTTGCCTAGGCCCTCATCACAACATGCCTGGCTGTCGGTTTTTTGCTAGATTTAACCAACGCACTATTAAGCGTCAGTCTATTTTTGCATCTAAGTATTTTGGAAACTGATTTAACTACCCAGAAATGTCGTTGGATAGCAATCCGACTACTGGAGTACATAAAAAAAGCAAAGAAAAGGACAGAGAAAGGCAGTCGAGATCCAAAACTGACAACGAAGCTTCTCCTAAGCCAGTTGCCGGTTCGCCGGTACTCAGTGAGGCGCTTTCGCAGCCCCTTATACCAGCTACCTTTGAGTCGCAGGCCTCTACCGACACCCATGTGGAGTCCGGCATGCCGCAAGATACTCAAGGTATTGGACCGACGGATGTATCCCCCTCGGATGGGTCCGGGGCCGCTGAACAGGCACCGGCTTCTGAGGGTGTATTCAGACCTCAACATTTTTATATCAAACCGACGAAAGCTGCAAAACCTAAGGCAAAGACACCTTCTAAAACTAAACAAACAACTCCTGAGCCACGTGCACATGCCTCTATGCCTAAAAAACAGATGATCAAAATGGCTTAAGACCTTATTACCTAATCAGGGGTACCCATCCCCCTCCAGATAAGAGACCTAGGCAAGACACTGACTATGAATCTTCAGATCAGGTTTCTATTTCTTCTGATTCCTCTTCTGATCAGGAATTATCTTTACCTCCCTACGAGGATTCTGATGCTGAGGAGTTTATTCCATCTGCATCTCCTGAGGATTATTCATTTGGAGAAACCTTGCATACTTTGAGGGAGCATTTTCACTGGGAGAGTCAAGACTTCTCAGAATCAAAAAAGAGGCTCAGGGATTTCCTCCTTCTCCCTCAGCACAAGCCTTTAGCCATTCCCCCTGTTTTACACATTGTGGATGATGTGTTTTCGGAGTCAAGCCTGACCCCTGACTCCCAGTAAGCCTGACAGGTATTAAAGGGTCCCTGACTCTCATAATTTTTTTATTTAGAAACCCTGCTGCTGATCCTGAAACTATTTCACAGGGTCCAAAGGGAGTTAAGGCCTCAACAGCAAAAAACCCTACCCCTCCGACAGAGATTCAAGGGCACTGGACAGATGGGGAAAAAAGGTTTATACATCTGCAACCTTGGCAATCAGGGCCTTAAACTGTCAATTTCATATCCTTAAGTACCAACAACATGTTATGGGATTGCTGAAACAGAAAATGATGTTGATTTCAGAATGTGCAGAAAATAAGGAATTGCAGGAATTATTGCATGCAGCTGAACAAGTTGGAAAGCATACTTTTCAATGTGGTTTTGATTCTTTAGATGCCTCCTGCAGGGCCGCAGTTACTGGATCTGTGATTAGGAGGCATGCCTGGTTAAAGAAACAAAATTTGCCCGATCATGTTAAAGCTAAATTGCTAGATGCACCTTTACAGCATGATTCTCTGGTATTAAGGCAGAAGAGGTTTTAAAGAAAATGGAAGACAAAGCTAAGTCTATGCAAACTGTTAAAGATTTCTTACAAGTGCAGCCACCTAGATTCAGTTGACACTGGCCTACAAAAAATTGGTCCTTTCCTGTGTCAGACAGAGCTCAAAGGGGAAATCCAGATGCCCTAAGGGTTCCAGGCTCAAGACTCATACAGGTCAAATCAATGGGGCGCATCCACCTCCAAATCTGGAGGAGATAAAGCGCAAACCTACAGAAAGCAATCCCAATGACTTCCCTCTGCCTACACCAAGCACTTATCTTTTGGCAGCACTCATAGGGGGAAAAAAATAGCACTTTTTGCTCAAAATTGGAAGTTAATAACCCAGGACAAGTGGGTACTAAACATCTTATCACAGGGATACAGATTCCATTTCCACACTCTGCCATTGACAAATGGTTGGACAAATCTGCCAAAAAAACAATGGGCAGAGGCACAGAAACAGGTTACGTCCCTCATGGATATAGGGGCCATTCAGACAGTACCAGAACAGGAAAAAGGACAAGGTTTTTACTCAAGACTGTTCTTGGTACCCAGAAAGGACAAGGCCTGACGGCCAATACTGGATTTATCGATTTTGAACACATACCTGTACATTCCAGAATTCAAAATGCTCACCTTGCAACAGCTTCTGCCCATGCTGAGCAAGAATGCTTGGCTGGTGACTTTAGACCTAAAAGAGGCATACCTGCATGTCCCAATAAGACAGTAATGCAGAAGATACCTCAGATTCAAGGCTGGCTTAATGCATTACCAATTCTCTGCACTGCCCTTTGGCTTATCTACTGTGCCCAGGGTCTTTACAAAATGCCTGGCACCAGTAATTGCATTTTGCAGACAAAGAAGTATTCAAATATATCCTTACTTGGACGACTATCTCATTCAAGCAGAGAACAAGGACACTCTTCTATGACACCTGGCATTTGTGAAAAGGCTTCTAACATGCCTAGGGTACACAATAAACGAAAATAAATCACAACTGATACCCTGTCAAAGTGTCACATTTCCATTGAATACAACTGCCCAGATGGCTTACCTCACGCTAGACAAACAAAGGCAACTGACTACTTACTTCACACTGATGGCAACAAAAACCCAATCTTCTGCAAGACAAATTCTGCAGGCTCTGGGCTTCATGGCATCCTGCATCCTACTAATTCCATATGCAAGACTGCATATGAGGAAACTTCAATGGTACCTAAAAAGTTTATGGAGTCAACATTCCCACAGTCTGGAAACAATGATTCTTCTCATCCCCTGCCTGCAACAGGATTTTGTATGGTGGGCAAAGGCCTGTCACCAAAACATGGGACGGCCATCCACTCTAACCCCTGCCAGACAAACCTTAACATACGCATCAGATTATGTCTGGGGGGCCCACATGGCAGGAAGATGCATTCAGGGCATATGGGCACCAAATCAAATGCATCTACATATCAACCAGAAAGAGATGCTAGCTGTTCAAAATGCCCTAACAGCCTTCAAGGACTTACTTCATCCAGGACAACTACTGATAAGGACGGACAACACCACAATCATGCGATATATAAACAAGCAAGGGGGCACATGCTCATACCCCCTTTGCAGTTTAACCATGCCAATGTGGGGCACAGCTTTGACCTACCAAATAAATCTTCAATCTCAATTCCTGCCAGGAAAACGAAACACTCTGGCAGACAATTTAAGCAGAAACTTTATGGATCCTCACGAGTGGAAACGAAATCCACAAGTCTTCAGCATGATAGTAGAGAAATGGGGGAGCCCAGACATTGACCTATTTGCCTCTCCTCAAAATTATCAACTGAAAAGATTCTGCACAAGGACTTATCACAGACAAGCATGGAAAGTGGGCGCCCTATCCTTCAGTTTACGCCTTTCATCCTCTGCCTCTTCTACCCAGGGTCCTCCTAAAAGTCAGACAAGAGAAGCTAAAGATGTTATTAATTGCCCTGGACTGGCCCCGCCAATACTGGTACCCAATTCTAAGGAACTTGTCTCAATACCCAGCTTGGACCTTGCCTCAAAAACCACAACTACTGTTCCAGCAAAACAGTCAGATCCTGCATAATCAACTACAGACTCTGAACCTGGCAGCATGACTAATTCTGTAATCATACAGATGACACCTCTCAGTAAAGCTGTGATGGATGTCATTTTGGAAGCAAGAAGGCCTAGGACTAGAAAATCTTATGCTGACAAATGGAAGAAATTCTGTGCTTGGAATCAAGCACAAGGAACTGATAAAGCAGAACTGCATATTCCTCAGATATTACAATACTTAACTGAGATGCTGGACAAAGGTCTATCTTTCTCATCAGTCAAAATCCATGCCTCTGCCATTTCGACTCATTACAATACAGAGCCACCAATCTTTTCTCATCCTTTACTAAAGCAGTATTTTAGAGGAGCCAAAAATTTAAGGCCTCCTAGATCACCATTACCTGCATGGGACCTCAATTATGTGTTGGAAAAGCTCACCCTGCCTCCATTTGAACCAGCTGCTACCGCTGATATAAAGTTCTTATCATGGAAGACAGCTCTGCTACTAACAATTACTTCAGCAAGAAGAGTTTCAGAGCTACAGGCTCTCATGGCTGTAGAGTCTTTTGTCATATTTTACCCAGACAGGGTGGTTCTGAGGACAAATCCTACTTTTATGCCTAAGGTCGTTTCCAGTGTGGCTCTTAACCAAACAATTCATCTGCCAACGTTTTATCCAAATCCGCAGAACAAAGGGGAGAGAATTCTGCATGCCGTGGATGTACACAGACAGCTAAGATTCTACTTGAGCAGGACTAAAGCTCTAAGAAAAAACGAGCAATTACTAGTGTCATATGCTGCAGGGTCAGAAGGAAAGGCTATTTCAAAGCAGACAATTTCAAAGTGGATAAGCCATTGCATCCGTTTCTGCTACTTACACCATGGCATACCTGTGCCCAAGGGCATTAGGTCTCACTCCACGAGGGCTGCAGCTACTTCAGCAGCCTTTCTCAGAGGAGTACCAACCAAGGACATTCTAGAGGCTGCTACTTGGAGTTCTGTTCACACCTTTACAAAGCATTACCATTTGCCTCTCTACTCTAAGTCCAGGGCAGGCTTTGCCACTGCAGTGCTGCAGGGCCTTATAGCCTCACCTAATGCTGTTTAGAACCAGCCTCCCAATCATAGCTTTGGTATTCTACCCAAATGTAATGACTGCAACAGTGAAACACGAAGAACATAGTACAGTTATGTACACTTACCGTAAATGTAGATGTTTGAGTGTATTCACTGTTTCAGTCCAGGTTACCCTCCCGCCATCCCCCTGTCATTCTACAATTTATCTTTCCTGCTCTATCTTCTACAACCTATGTGGTGTAGTTTCTTGTAGATGAAGGTAAAGTTTATATTGATGTATGTACGTATATATATATATATATATATATATATATATATATATATATATAATATTTAGAATATTGCTACCTTTTTGTGGGCACGACATCGGGGGCAAGAAAAACTAAAGAAAATGGTGTTGGCTGCATGTTTTATACCCCTGACGACCTGGCGTCATGGAAGAGAAGACAGCAACCGACGCAGGACCCAAGACTTTGGAATTCAGGCCAACTGAGGGCAACCTGCCAGCAGATTACCGAAATGTAATGACTGCAACAGTGAATACACTCGAACATCTACATTTATGGTAAGTGTACACAACTGTACTTTACATTTCTGAATGTACCCAGAAAGTGTTTTGGGTCTCGGCACAAGATTGTGTTGTGCCTCTTGAGTCTTTTATTGTTTTCAGTTTGCATTCTGCCCCAGGACATTTAGATCACATTACCACTGCTATTTGATATGTAGTGTTACCTGTCCTTCACCCAAGAGTGAATGGCAAGTGTGAATTCTCTTAGATGTTCGGATACTGTCCACATCTGATCATGCTGTAATCAGCAGAAGTTCAGTACTTCAGTGACGGAGTCATTAGTGTTGCATGGTTACTTGATGACATTCTTTTGCTCCTCTATAACCACCATAAATTATCTAGGTAACAACTGAATGGATTTTTTATGTAGAGTACAAAATCTTTGTTTTGTCGTCAATGGTCGGGTTTTACTTTGGACCCAGATATCATTTGTTGTGTAGTCATCTTGTTTCCATTTGAGGAATATTGTGTGGGCTAAACACTTGATATGTCTTACCTTTTTGAGGAAAATTAATGATTAGATCTGATCATGTCTTTTGCAGCCTTCACTTATTCACTGCTGCAGCATGTTTTATCTGGGGCTTTCTGACATGGAGTCTGACTTCCTGCAGTTTGTGCAGAATTCCTCAGCATAGTTGCTGGTTTACACTGTTGCTGATAAATTACTCTTGAGCTGTGGGCTACATTTATGCTTATTCAGCTTTGTATTATCTTTTAAGTTCTTCATCCTGTTAGTCTTGTGCATACATGTCTTGGGTATCTTCTTCTTAAAAGAATAGTTATAATCGTGTTTTTTCATAATGTGCTGAACTTTAACATCCTGGGGGCTGTTGATTTTCTCAGGGAATGACTTGAGATATTGGGTGGTGGTCCCTTACTTACCAAGCTTCACAACTCGAGTTTACTACTGTGGTGCCTTTGAAGGTGCTCTCAGTTGATATTTTGTAAGCAGTTCCTTAAGACCTGACTGTTAGACTTGCCGTATTCCGTTGATTCAGTTGGTCAGCTTTTATTAGCTACTTAAACCTTCTTTGACACTTTTGATGTGATTTGCTTGCTCTTAGACAACATTTTACTGTTGTCTTGAGCATACTTTCAAAACTAGTATTACATCTGAATTTAACTTTTTAAGCTGATGTTCTAGCAGAAAAGTACTTTATTGATTTGCTTAACTTTTCATGGTAGTAATCAACTTTAAGGAACTTGGAATGCATCAACTTTTGTAAATTATAAAGCTCAGCTGTTTTGATTAACTGTGATGAAAGGCACGTGTAGTAATTCAGAACAAAAAGAAAAAAACGAGAAATAGAAAGAGTTCTTTGCAGTAGCATTTTGGACAAACTATGATCCTTTCCCTTTAGTGGGTATTTGTTGGGTGATGAATATTACCAAGACAGTTATACTGCAGAGTAGCACCTTCCAAATTGTGGGAGTGCTGTATTATAGATGTAAGCCTTTATTTTTGTGCCTCATTAAACTTGTGAAAAGCTCATGTGTTTTTAAAGTCATTGTCATAAAGTGCTCGTGTTAGAAATTTTATTTCAAGATTCAGTATGTGACCTATTCTGTTCAGCATCTTCAAGCTGTGTTATGTGGAGAGTAAATGCAGGTAAACTAGAATTTCAGTGGATTAACCTTTGATATGATTCCTGAAAATGGTGTGCATCTGTGTTTTAAGCTGCTTCAAAGCTAGTATTTTTAAATAATTCCTCTGTTGAAATTTCTAAAACAAAGACCAATACACACACAGATTAATGCTGCTGAGATGTGCTGATTAAGTTTAGCAATTAGTCTGCAAATGACTGTTGATAAATATTAAGATAACTGCCTTGACTTTGACGGGAACTGTTTTGTAGCTTTATATTGGCTTTTACATGTTCACTTGTACAAGAAAAGTTATCTGAGAGATGTTTGATTTTTATGTGATTCTGTTTCGCAGGCATACTGTTATAAATCCAATTTATTTACATAATCACTTGTCTGTGTCTTTATTTTTTACTTTTCATAAATATTTTACATCGCATGACATCACATTGGGTAGGAGTCCTAAATGTCCTTTGTTAATGCAGGATGTTAAGTTGTCAATCTCGCCTTCATTCTTGCTGGGTGGGTTCGGAGCCGACTCGGCACTTGCTTAGCTTGAGAACTCCTTTTACCAGCTCGAGGCAACCCTATATCCCATGATGCAAGGCGAGACTACCTTAGATCTCATTTGCCACTTTGCGAAGAGGTCTCTTTTTTGCCAGCTCAGGTAAGTTTGAATTTTTCAAACAGTTTAGTCAGGGTTTTTTCTCTCCCTTGCTCTATTCATAGTCTGTAGTGTTTCTACAGCCCACCCTATTCCCCCTATATTTAAATCTTTATAGTTAAATAGTTAAGTTTATTTTCTCAGTTAGGCCTAGGCCTCTTTTCTTAATCCCTATCTGTGTGTGTGTGTTTTTCTTGGGATTAATAGTGTGACTGTTTGGGGTGTGTGAGTGTTGTTTTTTTACTTGGACTATGTCTAAGGAAGGAAAGGTCTCAGGCTTCAAGAAGTGTGACTCGTGCTGTCAGAAAATGTCTCTGACAGACGGTCACACTTCTTGTGTTTACTGCCTGGGGCCTTTACACCTGCAGGACTCCTGTGCCATATGTCATTCTTTTAGCCAGAGAGTCCTGCAGGAGAGGAGGAACAAGTTGATCCTCCGTGGCTTATTAAAGCCAGAAGGTTCACCCACTAAAACTGGGTCGAGTAAACCTTCTAAGCCATCTAAGGTTCAGGCTACAGTTGTTAAGCCTTTCCCGGTGGCTCCGACTCCTTCGGAGTCGAGATCGGCTCCGTCTGGAGCCGATCTTTCTACTTCTGATGTGGTAGTGTCGGTTCCTACCGGCTCCGACACTCAATCTACAGTTGCCTTGTCGGCTCCGGCTGGAGCCGACGTGTTATCCAGTATCGAGCCGAAGCCTTCGGCTCCATCTGGAACCCAGAGGACGTCGGCTCCGATGGCTTCGTCCAAGAAGAGATCTCGGTCCCCTTCTTTGGAATCGATCCACTCGGCTCCGAGGTCTCCTCTTTTGTCGGAACGGAGTCATCGGAGCCGATCTTCGAGATCTTCCAGGCTGTCTGACCATGATTTAGAGAGGGTGGTAAGCAGACTGTTGAAGTCACAGGCACTAGCCCAAATGCTCCATAGCCCATCTCAGCAGACTTCGGCTTTTGCTCTCCCCCTTGAACTTCCTCCTCCGACTCCTCTCCAGAGTTCAGAGCCGGAGCTTCTCGGGACAGCGACCGTGTCGGCGCCAGAACCGATACATCCCCTTTCGGCTCCGTCGTCTTCGGCTCCGATCTCCTCCATGAGATGTTCCTTGGAGGGATCCGGTCGTCGAGTTTCCCTTGTCGGCTCCGAGGGGCTAGTGGCATCGGACCCTTGTCCGACCCCGCTCTCCCTCTCGAGGCTTCGGCTTTGGTAAGCTCGGCACCGACATCGGCCTCGGAGCCTTCTCTCTCAGTGGAGCCGGGAATTACTATTTCTTCAGAACGGGAATATTCTGGCCTCCCTGGGAGAGGAGCCTTTGAGGTGATGAGGAGTGTCCTGGCACCTGAGCCAGGTCAATGGTCCATCCCTTTAGCTCCTCCCTCTTCGGTGCCTGTTGATGTCTCTTGCCAGCCTCTTGCTCTCAGGCCCAGGGATCCATCGCCCCAGGTTTCCCCATTGGGAATAACTTCCTCTTCCGAGGTTTCTCCTGACCCCGCAGGGGAACCCCCTCGGAAGAGGACATGTAAGAGGAAACACACAGACTCCCCTGAGTCTACAACATCTGATACCGACTTAGATGAGTCGGAGGGTTCCCCACGGTCCCCCTCTGAGGATGTCTCCTTTTCAGACATCCTTGAACTCCTCAAACAGAGGGGGAACTGGCCCTCCATTGATCCCTCCGAGGATGAGTCGGTATACCTGGAGGCTTTTGGATCCCGACCCTCCACCTCCTGGGTGTCTCCGCCTTTCGACCCACTTATGCAGGTAGTGGCTCAGAAGGCGTGGGCAGCTCCAGATTCTGTGGCACCGGACCCAGGAGGCCATCCAAATTTATTACGGCCCCTTCAGACAAGCAGTTTCTTTCTAAGGGCGTCTCTGTGGATGCTATGGTGGTGGCGGCGGCCACCAAGAAGGAACTTGCGGATCCTTCAGTGCCTGTCCATCCTCCTAAAACAGATTCTAGGACCATGGACAGGTATGGCAAGCGGATGTTTTCTTCAGCGACCTTTGCTATGCATTCGCTGAACTACCTTTGTCATTTCACCAGACTTCAAAGAGATATTCTCAAGGAACTAGGTGAAGTGGTTCAGGATCCTTCAGCTGCTGGGGCTCAAGACAAGATTGCCTCACAGCTAGCAATCCTAAATTCTTTAACCAACTCCTCCATGCGGCTCATATCCTATGCAGCCGATGGAGCGAGCAGAGCCGCAGGCACAGGAGTGGCTCTTAGACGTCAAGCCTGGATGCGGCTTTGTAATTTCGCGGACCCCTTTAAGGCGTCCTTCACCAATACCCCCTTTGACGGTTCGGCTTTGTTCGGACCTCAGGTGAAGGAAACCTTGACCAGGTGTGAGCAAGACGGCAAAACTCTGTCTGCCGTAGGAGTCCATTTTTAGCATTATCAGGGCAGGATGGTCCACGAGACTTGGCAACCCATCGAATACCATCTGCACATAAATGTCCTGGAGATGAGAGCAGTGCTTTTAACGTTGCAAGCCCTCAACGACTTTCTTCCCGCGGGGACAATTGCAGTTCAAACGGACAACATGTCTGTGGTCTGGTACATCAAGAAGCAGGGCGGGACCAGGTCCTATCCTTTGTGTCGAGAAGCTCTCAGACTTTGGCAATGGGCAATCTCCTCATCGGTTTCTGATAGCAACGCACATCCCCGGCAGGTCCAACCTCTTAGCGGACAGGCTGAGCAGAGCCATTCTCATGCCTCACGAGTGGTCTCTCAATCAATCAATAGTGGACAAGATATTTCTGAAGTGGGGCACCCCTTGTTGCGATCTTTTTGCTACACCCCAAAACAACAAATGCCCCGACTTCTTCACCCTCTTTCCCCTACCAGGCCAACCCCTGAGAGACTCTCTAACCCAGGATTGGCCCCGGGGACTTCTGTACGCTTTTCCTCCTTTCCCCTTAATTCCACGGGTCATTCAGAAAGCTACCATTTTGAGGGCCAAGTTGATTCTCATTGCCCCTTACTGGCCTCGACAAATTTGGTTTCCGACTCTGCATCGTCACCTCCTGGTGCAGCCTTGGCATCTGGACCCATTTCTGGATCTTTTGATCCACCAATCGGGTCAACAGCACCGGGCCATTCGCTCTCTCAACCTCACTGCTTGGTTGCTCCACTTCCTTCCCTAGCCAGGCTTCCTATGATCTCTGATCCTGTCAGAGATATCTTAATAGCTTCTTTGAAGTCGTCCACCAGAACGGTTTATGCTAGCAAGTGGCGGCTTTTCCTTTGGGCAAACTCCAGGCACATTGATCCCTTTACTGCACCTGTGCATTCTGTTTTAGATTTTCTGGCTGAAGTTTTTCAGTCAGGATCTTCTTCATCAACAGTCAAAGTTCAACTGGCGGCTATTTCCAAATATCATGTTGGCTTGCAAGATCATAACATTATGTCACATAGACTATGCAAAGCTTTTCTGAGAGGAGTTTTTCTCCTGAAGCCTCCAATAAAACATCCTCCTCCACAATGGGATCTGAATGTATTGTTAGCATCCTTGATTTTACCACCCTTCGAACCGTCTGCTTCATGCTCCTTGAAGTTATTGACTGGAAAACTATATTCTTACTGGTTGTCACTTCAGCAAGAAGGGTATCCGAGATTCAAGCTCTCTGCATCCGTTCCCCTTACTTGGTTTTTCACAAGGACAGGGTATCCTTGAGAACGAATCCATCTTTTCTCCCAAAAGTTGTTTCTCAAACTAATATTAATCAATCCATCGATCTACCAGTTTTTTTCCCAAATTATTCTGACAGAGCTGAACAAAAGCTTCATTTTTTGGATGTCCATCGTCAGCTCAGGTATTATTTGCATAGAACTAAACAATTCAGGAAATCAGACCAATTATTTGTCTCCTATGCAGAAAACAGGAAAGGTCTCCCAGTATCAAAAGTGACCTTATCCAGATGGTTATCTTCCACCATTTCTTACGTGTATTCGCCAGAGGCAAGCAACTACCCTCTAAACCAAGGCACACTCAACCAGGAGCCTATCCACTTCTACAGCTTTTCAGGATAGGCTACCCATTGACACCATTTGTGCAGCAGCTACTTGGGCCACTCCTCATACCTTTGTCTCTCATTACAAATTAGATTTGGCCTCCAGGGACAGAGCCAGTTTTGTTTCCACAGTTCTCAAGAGTCTGTTCCATTGAGCCACCCGGGATACAGGTGCTAGGACGCTGTCCCATCCAGCAAGAATGAAGATTGACAACTTAACATTTAGAAGTTATGTACCTACCATAACGCTCCATGTTAGTTGTCTTCTCTTCTTTCTAAGGCCCTCCCTCCTTCCCCCTGGCCTGGACAGATCTTGAAGGTCTTCTCTTTCTCAGGTTTCACTCTCCTGAGTCTTCAGTAGAAGGGTCTATATTAAGAACTTGTTTTCCTAGTTCTACTAGGTTAGTCTTTGCTCTTCCTTTGGGAATACTTTTATTTAGCAGGGTATTATAGCTACCAAACGAGATCTGAGGTAGTCTCGCCTTGCTTCATGGGATATAGGGTTGCCTCGAGCTGGTAAAAGGAGTTCTCAAGCTAAGCAGTAAGGTGGAGCCGAGGATCGGCTCCGAACCCATCCAGCAAGAAAGAAGGCGAGAGAAGACAACTAACATGGAACGTTATGGTAGGTACATAACTTCTAATTACTTTAACAAGTCACCAAAAGCATTTTTGAATGTGATTGTTGAAGAGGAGCTGTTAAAAGTATGATAAAACTATGGCAATTGGAGACCCTAAGCTGTGTTATAAGTTGTGCCTCATATTGTTTTAGGCTGCTAGCTTTAACATAGAGTTGGCACTGTTTTTTATTTGGCTTACTAGGTTGTGCAGACGTTGAGTATGTCAGCTGGCATTCTGCCTGATGTCCTTCAAGGATGCATCTGCAGTCATAACATATGGGTTGTCCTGCCTCAGGCAGCCCTTCGGTCGGCCGGATTCCAAAGTCTGGTTCTGGCCTCGGCTGATGTCGCACTTTCCCCGACGTCAGAGCGTCTGGGGTATAAAAGCATCAGCCGACGCCATTTTCCTCAGTCTTTCTTGCCGCACGGTGCCTGAAGCAGAAGCTGTTTGCAAGTGCCGGTCGGTCAGATCCAGTGATTTCAGCTACCGAAGACTTCGAAAAAAGCTAAGTACCCCATTGGGGACTCTTTCTTGCCTCAGCTGATGTCAGACAAAATAAATAATTGTTTAACTTGTGGGAAACAAATACCTCATAAGGATTTCCATTCTTACTGCCTTCCTTGCTTAGGCCCAGACCACGATGTATCGGCCTGTTTAGCCTGTGCCTCCTTCAACCGACGAACTCTTAGACGTCGGTCGGAGTTTGCAGAGGAATTTTTTGGAGCCGCTTTTGCTTATAAAATGCCGTCGGAGACTCCGACTTCGCAGATGGTCAAAAACGCAAGGAAAAGGACCGACACTCGCGGCCCGCGGTTTCGGCTGAAACCACGGCTAGGCCTACCACGAGTGTCTCGGTTTCGGCCGAAACAGAGTCCTCGGCGATTCCTTCTGCCGAAACCATACTTCTGACCACCAAGGCCCCGGCTGAGTCGGCTTCAGAACTACCTACCGAAGCTAGTGTTCAGGAATTGTCCGACACCATACCTTTGGACATTTATACCCCTGCATGTGGGGCAGCTAGGCCTCCAGCTTCTATGTCCATTAAGGCCTTTTCTAGGGCTAAAGCTGCCAAACTTTCAAAAGCTTTGCCTGTCAAATCTACATCCCAGAGGCCTTCCTCTAGTTCACAGATCCTCAGCCTTGCTGAGGACCTTATCTCCTTAATTAGTGGTTCACAACCTCACCCAGACAGGGCCTCTCAACCTCCTCCAGACAAAAGGCCTAGGACTGACCCCTCTGACCACACTCCTTAGATGATTCCACAGATGGATCTGACTTGTCAGACCACCAGGAAGGGGCTTACTCACCTTATGAGGATTCAGATGCAGAGGAATCTATCCCTTCAGCCTCCCCTCCTGAAGAGTTTTCCTTTGGGGAGACCTTACACTCCATGAGAGAGCACTTTCAATGGCAAGGACAGGATTTCTCTGATTCTAGAAAAAGATTAAGGACCTTTTTGCATTTGCCTCAGCATAGGCCCTTAGCTATACCTCCTGTTCTAAATGTAATTGATGATGTGTACAATGATGTCAGTACAGCCCCTGATACTCTTCCTCTGGCCCCTGCCAAACCTGACAGATATTACAGGGTACCGGATTCTCATTTCCATCTGTATAAAGCCCATGCTGCAGACCCAGAAACTATTTCACAGGGCCCTAAAGGGGTCGCAGCCGCTACTGCCAAAACTCCCCTACCCTCTGAAAGAGAGTCTAGAGCTTTAGAGAGATGGGGAAAGAAGGTGTATACATCTGCTACTCTTTCTGCCAGGGCATTAAACTGTCAATTCCATATGATACAGTACCAAGAGTATTTGTTAGATGAACTGAATAAGAAACTTTCTTCTCCTGAACCCTTAGACCGTAAATCCCTTCAGGATTTGGTACATAACTCACAACAGGTTAGTAATAATTTCTTAAAACGTGGCTATGATGCACTGGAGGCTTCATTTAGATCAGCTATGACTGGGGCAGTTATTCGTAGGCATGCCTGGCTGAAGGAGCAATCTTTGCCAGACCATGTCAAAGCTAAACTCCTCGATGCTCCAATGGAGAAACAAAATTTATTTGGCTCCCCTGCACAGGAGATTCTAAAAAAGGTGGAAGAAAAAGCATAATCTGTGCAAACAGTTAAAGACTTCCTGCAAGTTCAACCACCGAGATTCAGCAGAAACTGGCCTACAAAGAATTGGTCCTTTCCAGACTCTAACAGAGCCCAGAGAGGCAGGAACAGACGCCCTAGAGGCAGAGGTCAATTGAAGGGCTCCTACAGAGGACGTCAGTGGCAGCCTGCCAAACAGAGGAGTAGTGCAACAGCTACAACTACAACCACTACTACAGGACAGACCCAATGACTTGACTCTGATTCCGCCTACCAGGGATCAACTGGAAGCACCCTTGGGCGGAAAGCTGGCTTTATTCTCAAAAAACTGGCATTGCATTGCCAAGGATACATGGACATTGCAAATAATAGACAAAGGATACAGGTTTCACTTCCACACTTTGCCAAAAAGAAGCGGAATGCCAAACCTTCCACCAAATCAGAAGGCAGAGGCTTTAAGACAAATCAGCAATTTACTTCAGATGAAAGCTATAGAAAAGG
The DNA here is from genome assembly GCF_019279795.1 of Protopterus annectens. Classification (NCBI taxonomy): domain Eukaryota; kingdom Metazoa; phylum Chordata; order Ceratodontiformes; family Protopteridae; genus Protopterus; species Protopterus annectens. The sequence goes on from NC_056748.1 coordinate 799,299,497, forward strand.
TACCATGTTCAGAACAAGGCCAAGGATTTTACTCCAGACTATTCCTTGTACCAAGAAAAGAAAACCAATGGAGGCCTATTCTCGACCTGTCTGCACTGAACACTTATCTCATTGTGCCAAAATTCAAAATGCTGACCCTACAGCAACTTCTTCCCATGTTGGGCAAGGAGTCTTGGCTGGTGACTCTAGATCTCAAGGAGGCATACCTGCACGTCCCTATCCGACCAAATTGCAGAAGACACCTCAGATTTCTTGCAGGATCAGAGCATTATCAATTCTCAGCATTTCCCTTTGGCTTGTCTACTGCGCCCAGAGTATTCACGAAATGCCTGGCATCAGTAATTGCACATTGCAGACTACAGGGAATTCAAATTTATTCATACCTGGACGACTGCCTAATACAAGCGGACAACAACAAGAAAAAATTGTTAAAGGACTTGGCCTATGCCATACACCTGCTACAGACCTTGGGATACACAGTCAACATCCAAAAGTCAAGACTAGTACCATCCCAAAGGATAACCTTTTGGGGTGCAGATCTGGACACAAACACCCAGATGGCTTTTCTCACAGAAGAAAAACAAAAACAACTTCCAGATTACTTCATGACTCTGACAAGACAAACTCAGCTTACTGCAAGGAAAATCCTGCAGGCCCTGAGTTACATGGCATCCTGCATAATTGTAATCCCACATGCCAGGCTACATATGAGGAAATTACAATGGTACCTAAGGAGTGTATGGTCTCAACACAGTCACAGTTTAGAAACCATGATACCAATCATTCCATGCCTTCAAAAGGAATTCCTGTGGTGGGCTCAGGCCTGCCAGTCCAACAGAGGGTTGCCTTTCAACAAACCAAAAACAAGGCAGACCATCACCATGGACGCCTCAGACCGAGGATGGGGAGCAAACATGGAGGACAAATGTATCCAAGGCCTATGGCCTCAAGGGCAGCTAAGCATGCACATAAACCAAAAGGAAATGCTGGCAGTGAGACGTGCAATCGAGGCATTCAAACCCTTCCTCCAACAAGGACATCTGTTAATAAGGACAGACAGCACCACGGTCATGTGGTACATAAACAAACAGGGAGGCACACATTCCTACCCTCTATGCCGGATAGCTATGAATCTGTGGGATCTATGCCTGAATCTCAATATCCATCTGCAGGCCCAATTCGTGCCAGGAAAAGAAAATGCACTAACGGACAGCTTAAGCAGAACTACCATGGATGCACACGAATGGATGCTGCACCCAGACATCTTCAAACTCATAACAAAGACATGGGGAATGCTGGAGATAGATCTGTTCGCCTCCCTACTCAACCACCAACTGAAGACATTCTGCTCAAGGACATACCACCCACAAGCTTGGAGGGTGGACTCTCTCTCTTTCAGCTGGAATGCCCTAACAGTATATGCCTTCCCACCTCTCCCATTGATGTACAGGGTTCTACTGAAGATCAGGGAGGAACAGCCATAAGTGATACTAATAGCTCCGGACTGGCCAAGACAGCACTGGTACCCACTATTGAGAAGCATGTCTCAGGCAAATTCATGGCCTCTTCCCCTATGGCCTCCTCTTCTAATGCAGAACAATTTCAAGACCCTGCATCCCAACTTGAAAACATTGCAGCTTTACTGCCTGGAAAATTCCTTAAATTCCAGTCAAACTGTTTTATCTCAGAGGGTGAAGGACATTATCCTGGAGGCTCGCAGGCCTTCCACAAGGAAGACATACTCAGCTAAATGGAAGAGATTTCTCATTTGGAGCACATCAAAGGGCACGGATGTCACAGTGGCAAACCTAGCACATATCCTAGAATACTTAGCAGAATTGTTCCACAATGGCCTATCTTATTCTTCCATTAAGATTCATGCTTCAGCAATTTCAGCAGAATACAATGTGGATCCACCCATCTTCTCACACCCTCTCCTCAGACAATTTCTGAGAGGAATCAAAAATGTTAAACCTCCAATAACACCCCCTCTACCTGCCTGGGATCTCACTTTTGTGCTGGAAAAACTGACACTACCCCCTTTTGAACCAGCAGCATCAGTGGATCTACAGTTTCTATCTTGGAAAACTGCATTCCTTCTGGCAATCACTTCAGCAAGAAGAGTGTCTCAGTTACAAGCGTTAATGGCAGTGCAGCCTTTTCTTATTTTTCACCAGGATAGAGTGTCACTAAGAACCAATCCTACTTTCATGCCAAAGGTGGTATCTAGGGTATCCTTGAACCAAGCTATTCACTTGCCTACGTTCTTCCCTAATCCACAGAATAAAGGGGAAAAACTTTTGCACACCCTGGATATACACAGACAGCTACGCTACTATTTGGACAGAACAAAAACTAGCAGAAAAACTGACCAACTTTTTGTAGCATATGCAACTGGGGTGCAAGGAAGAGCAATTTCCAGACAGACAATTTCAAAATGGATAGGAAATTGCATTCGCTTTTGCTACTCCTTTCATGGAAAGACAGTTCCTGAAAATATCAGGCCTCACTCCACAAGGGCCACGGCCACCACTACAGCTTTCCTACGGGGGGTGGCTACCAAGGACATTTTAGAAGCTGCTACTTGGAGCTCCGTGCATACATTTGCCAAGCATTACAAATCTACCTTTATACTCTAGATCCAGAGCAGGGTTTGCAACTGCAGTCTTGCAGGGGATCTTAACTACACCATCCTTCTCTTAGTACCTCCTCCCCCAGATTGGCTATGGTATTCTACCCATATGTTATGACTGCAGATGCATCCTTGAAGGACATAGTACAGTTTTATACCTACCATAAATGTAGATGTCCGATAGGTATGCATCTGCAGTCAGGATTACCCTCCCTCCTTCCCCTCTGTGGTATTCCTAGGGTGCTTACCCCTCTTTTAGCTAGCTGGGGGAATCTATTATGGTGTATTTGTTTGTTTATTTATGTATATAATTTGCAAATGTTTGGAACTTTTCAGCATTTATCCAAATTTAGCCTTCCTAACCTGGCATCTGGGGCAAGAAAAACTGAGGAAAGTGGCGTTGGCTGATGCTTTTATACCCCAGACGCTCTGACGTCGAGGAAAGTGTGACATCAGCCGAGGCCAGACCCAGACTTTGGAATCCGGCCGACCGAAGGGCTGCCTGAGGCAGGACAACCCATATGTTATGACTGCAGATGCATACCTATCGGACATCTACATTTATGGTAGGTACAAAACTGTACTTTCTAGTATCTTTGGGAACTCACAGAAGGCTCCCAACTGTTTTTTGTCATGGGGTCCTACTGTCAACACATCAGAGTTGTGCAATGATTGCTTCATTTTTGAAAGATGGAAAATTCTGCAACTGTGACTGGCTCACTGGCAATATTATCACAACCATAAAATATACATTTACAAGGTAAAAAATGCTAACTTCCCCAGTAGCTTGTAAAGCTTAATGTCTAGAAATATTACCATCTCAATTAAAACTTTAAATTCCTACCATTGTAGAAGTGGTACCAAAGGTGTTTTGCAAACATGAAACCCTAAACTTACAACTTTAAACTGAGTACAGTTGCCAGAAGCAACAGTATGACTGAAGATACACAGCAGCTTTTGCCACTTTGTAGGATTTGCTTCAGTGGAAAACCTAAGTCCTATATGTTTCAGTTCACTTGAGTTGATGAAACTACTTCTGCTGAAGCAAAACTGATAAGTGACCAGTCGCATTATTTCAGGCACTGCAAGAATCAGCAATTTTTTGAATAAGCACATGCTACATATTAATGAAAGCAGCTTGTCCCAGGACCAAGTGCACGTAGAGTGGCACATGATTTTCTTATTTATATTTCGCCCCAGTACTTTTTCTTTCAGTAGAACAGTACTTTGCAGACTTGTATTCAGTGGACTGTAACTAGATTTTGTTGTGGTTGCTGTTCTTCCCGTAATATCTGAACTGTTAATGAGTAGCATCCTCAGTAACATTGCTTTATTCAGAAAGTGTGCTAGTTTGCAGCAGATAATGACAAGCAACAGCTTTACAAGGTATGTATTCTTTATGGAGGATGCCCACACCATCTCAAGTTGCCCGTTTTGTAGAAGCTTCAGCAGAGCTACATTCTGCTGTAGAAAGGATAGAATTACAGCACATTTGATGGAAGAGGCTGTAGCAAGTTACTGCAAGATGTTCAACAAACACACTGCCTTGCTTGGAATATGGTTGTAGTGCCCTGCCACCCTTTCTCTGACAGTATATCAAAACTCAGAACTTCTCACCCTGCCTATCTGTGGGTTTGACAGACCAGTAACCTGCAAGGGTAAGGACTGCCTTTCAGACCCATAGAGAGGACTCGTACAGTTTTCTAGTGCCATAATAAGAGAAAAATCTCCGTGAAGACTGATTCTAACTCTCAGCTTTACAGCTGCTGAGCTCAGTTAAGAAACTTTTTTTTTTCCCTCCATCTTCCTTTTCTGTCAGTGCTTGAATAGTCTGTTCCCCTGCTTTGATTTTTTTTTAATTAAAAACTTGTACATGCTTCTGTTTTTACTTTGACTAACACAGTAAGGCCTGTTGATTAAACCCTTCATTTGGATGTTTTGATAGGAAAACTTACTGATATTGCATTTTTTTAGGCTATGATTATTTGAGGTGATTGAGGAGGATTTCAGCATTTGAAATTATTATTTTTTTTCATTTAAATTGTGATGTTGGTACCATTTTATGTGTTAAACATTTCTGACAGGAAGTTTTTGTCAGTTTGATTTATTTCTTGTCTAATACCTTCAAGGATGCATCTGCAGTCATAACATATGGGTTGTCCTGCCTCAGGCAGCCCTTCGGTCGGCCGGATTCCAAAGTATGGGTCTGGCCTCGGCTGATGTCGCACCTTCCCCGACATCAGAGCGTCTAGGGTATAAAAGCATCAGCCAACGCCATTTTCCTCAGTCTTTCTTGCCGCGCGGTGCCCGAAGCAGAAGCTGTTCGCAAGTTCCGGTCGGTCAGATCCAGTGATTTCAGCTACCGAAAACTTCGAAAAAGCTAAGTACCCCGTTGGGGACTCTTTCTTGCCTCAGCCGATGTCAGATAAAGTAAATAATTGTTTAACTTGTGGGAAACAAATACCTCATAAGGATTTCCATTCCTACTGCCTTTCTTGCTTAGGCCCAGACCACGACATATCGTCCTGTTCAGCCTGTGGTTCCTTCAACCGACGAACTCTTAGACGTCGGTTGGAGTTTGCAGAGGAATTTTTTGGGGCTAGTTTTGCACATAAAATGCCGTCGGAGACTCCAACATCACATTTGGTGAAAAAACGAAAGGACAAGGACCGACACTCGCGGCCCGCGGTTTCGGCTGAAACCACGGTAAGGCCTACCGTGAGCGTCTCGGTCGAAACCGAGTCCTCGGAGATTCCTTCATCCGAATCCACTCAACCGACCACCGCGGCCCGGGAGGCCCCGGCTGAGTCGGCTACCGAGCTACCTACCGAAACCAGTGCCCAGGATATGTCCGACACCATACCTTTGGACATATCTACTCCTGCACGTGGGGCAGCTAGGCCCCCTGCTTCCATGTCCATTAAGGCCTTTTCTAGGGCTAAAGCTGCTAAACTTTCTAAAGCTTTGCCTCCCAAGACTACATCCCAGAGGCCTTCCTCTAGTTCTCAGATCCTTAGCCTTGCAGAGGACCTTATTTCTTTAATTAGAGGTTCACAACTTCACCCGGACAGGGCCTCTCACCCTCCACCAGACAAAAGGCCCAGGACTGAGCCTTCTGACCCACACTCTTCAGATGAGTCCTCGGATGGTTCTGAGTTGTCAGACCACCAGGAGGAGGCTTATCCGCCCTATGAGGATTCTGATGCAGAAGAATCTATCCCTTCGGCCTCCCCTCCTGAAGAGTTTTCCTTTGGTGAGACTTTACACTCCATGAGACAGCATTATCAATGGCAAGGTCAGGATTTCTCTGATTCTAGAAAAAGATTTAAGGACCTTTTTACATTTGCCTCAGCATAGGCCCTTAGCTATACCTCCTGTTTTGAATGTAATTGATGATGTGTACAATGATGTCAGTACAGCCCTGATACTCTCCCCGGCCCCTGCCAAACCTGATAGATACTACAGGGTCCCGGATTCTCATTTTCATCTGTATAAAGCCCATTCTGCAGACCCAGAAACTATTACTCTGGGCCCTAAAGGCTGCGGCTGCCACTGCCAAAAATCCTCTACCTTCTGAAAGAGAGTCTAGAGCTTTAGAGAGATGGGGAAAGAAGGTATATACTTCTGCAACTCTTTCCGTCAGGGCACTAAATTGTCAATTTCATATGATACAGTACCAAGAGTATTTGTTAGATGAACTGAACAAGAAGCTTTCTTCTCCTGAGCCCCTTGACCGTAAATCCCTTCAGGATTTGGTACACAACTCACAGCAGGTTAGTAATCATTTCTTAAAATGTGGTTATGATGCATTGGAGGCTTCATTTACGTCAGCTATGACTGGGGCAGTTATTCGTAGGCATGCCTGGCTGAAGGAACAATCTTTGCCAGACCATGTTAAAGCTAAACTCCTGGATGCTCCAATGGAGAAACAAAATTTATTTGGCTCCTCTGCTCAGGAGGTCTTAAAAAAGTATCAAGAAAAGGCAAAATCTGTGCAAACAGTTAAGGATTTCCTACAAGTACAACCACCGAGATTCAGCAGAAACTGGCCTACTAAAAATTGGTCCTTTCCAGACTCGGACAGAGCCCAGAGAGGCAGGAACAGATGCCCCAGAGGCAAAGGCCAATTTAGGGGCTCTTACAGAGGCCGCCAGTGGCAACCTGCCAACCAGAGAGGTAGTGCAACAGCAGCAACAACAACTACTACACCAGGACAGGCTCAATGACTTTACTCTGATTCCGCCCACCAGGTCTCAACTGGAAGCACCCTTGGGCGGAAAGCTTGCTTTATTCTCGGAAAATTGGCATTATATTACAAGGGACACATGGACACTGCAAATAATAGACAAAGGATACAGGTTCCACTTCCACACTTTGCCAAAAAGAAACGGAATGCCAAACCTACCACCAAATCAGAGGGCAGAGGCTTTAAAGCAGATCAACAACTTGCTTCAAATGAAAGCTATAGAAAGGGTACCACTTTCAGAGCATGGCCAAGGATTTTACTCCAGACTATTCCTTGTACCAAGAAAAGAAAATCAATGGAGGCCTATTCTCGACCTGTCCGCACTGAATACTTACCTCTTTGTGCCAAAATTCAAGATGCTGACCCTACAGCAACTTTTTCCCATGTTGGGCAAGGAGTCTTGGCTGGTGACTCTAGATCTCAAGGAGGCATACCTGCACGTCCCTATTCGACCAAACTGCAGAAGACACCTCAGATTTCTTGCAGGATCAGAGCATTATCAATTCTCAGCATTGCCCTTTGGCTTATCTACTGCGCCCAGAGTATTCACGAAATGCCTGGCATCAGTAATTGCACACTGCAGACTTCAGGGGATTCAAATCTACTTTTATCTGGACGACTGCCTTATACAAGCGGACAACAAGGTAAATTTGATAAAAGACTTGGCCTATGCCATTCACCTACTACAGGCATTGGGATACACAGTCAATATCCAAAAATCAAGACTGGTTCCATCCCAAAGGATAACCTTTCTGGGTGTGGATCTAGACACAACCACCCAAATGGCCTTTCTCACAGAAGAAAAACAAAAACAACTTCCGGATTAATTCATGAATCTGACAAGACAAGCTCAGCTTACTGCAAGGAAAATCCTGCAGGCCCTGGGTTACATGGCATCCTGCATAATTCTGATACCACAGGCCAGGCTGCATATGAGAAAATTACAATGGTACCTAAGGAGTGTATGGTCTCAACACAGTCACAGTTTGGAAACCTTGATACCAATCATTCCTTGCCTTCAAAAGGAATTCCTGTGGTGGGCTCAGGCCTGCCAGTCCAACAGAGGGTTGCCTTTCAACAAGTCAAAAACAAAACAAACCATCACCACGGACGCTTCAGACCTAGGATGGGGAGCACACATGGAGGGCAACTGTATCCAAGGCTTATGGTCTCAAGGACAGCTACACATGCACATGAACCAAAAGGAAATGCTGGCAGTGATGCATGCAATCGAGGCTTTCAAACCCTTCCTCCATCAAGGCCACCTGTTAATAAGGACAGACGACACCACGGTCATGTGGTACATAAACAAGCAGGGAGGCACACACTCCTACCCTCTATGCCGGCTGGCTATGAATCTATGGGAGCTATGCCTGAAACTCAATATCCAACTGCAGTCCCAGTTCGTGCCAGGAAAGGAAAATGCACTGGCAGACAGCTTAAGCAGAACTACCATGGATGCACACGAATGGATGCTACACCCAGACATCTTCCAACTCATAACAAAGGCATGGGGAACGCCGGAGATAGATCTGTTCGCCTCCCCCCTCAACCATCAACTGAGTACATTCTGCTCAAGGACATACCACCCACAAGCATGGAGGGTGGACTCTCTCTCTTTCAGCTGGAAAGCTCTAAAAGTATATGCCTTCCCACCTCTCCCTTTAATGTACAAGGTTCTACTGAAGATCAGGGAGGAACAGCCAAGAGTGATTCTGATAGCTCCAGACTGGCCAAGGCAACACTGGTATCCACTATTGAGAAGCATGTCACAGGCAAAACCATGGCCTCTCCCCCTATGGCCTCTTCTTCTGACGCAGAACAATTTCAAGATCATGCATCCCAACTTAAAAACATTGCAGCTAACTGCCTAGAAAATCCCTTAAATCCAAAACAAAATGTTTTATCACAGAAAGTGAAGGACATTATCATGGAAGCTCGCCGGCCTTCCACAAGGAAGACATACTCAGCTAAATGGAAAAGATTTTTCATTTGGAACACATCAAAAGGCTTAGATGCGACAGTGGCAAGCATGACACATATTCTGGAATACTTAGCAGGACTGTTCCACAATGGCCTTTCCTATTCTTCCATGAAGATTCATGCCTCAGCAATTTCAGCAGAATACAATGTGGATCCACCTATCTTCTCACACCCTCTACTCCAGCAATTTCTGAGAGGGATCAAAAATATCAAACCTCCAAGAAAACCCCCTCTACCTGCTTGGGATCTCAACTTTGTCTTGGAGAAACTAACACTTCCTCCTTTTGAACCAGCAGCAACAGCGGATCTTCAGTTTCTGTCTTGGAAAACTGCATTCCTTCTGGCAATAACTTCAGCAAGAAGAGTATCTGAGTTACAAGCATTAATGGCAGTACAGCCATTTCTTATCTTCCATCAGGACAGTTACACTAAGAACTAATCCTACTTTTATGCCAACGGTGGCATCTAGGGTATCCTTGAACCAAGCTATTCACTTGCCTATGTTCTTCCCAAACCCACAGAATAGGGGGGAAAAACTTCTGCACACCCTGGATATACACAGACAACTACGCTACTACTTGGACAGAACTAAAAGTAGCAGAAAAACTGACCAACTATTTGTAGCACATGCTGCTGGGGTGCAAGGAAAAGCAATTTCCAAACAGACAATTTCAAAATGGATAGGAAATTGCATTCGATTTTGTTACTCCTTTCATGGAAAGTCAGTTCCTGCAAACATCAGGCCTCATTCCACAAGGGCCACGGCCACCACTACAGCCTTCCTACGTGGGGTGGCTACCAAGGACATTTTAGAAGCTGCTACTTGGAGCTCCGTGCATACATTTACCAAACATTACAATCTACCTTTATACTCCAGATCCAGAGCAGGCTTTGCTACTGCAGTCCTGCAGGGGATCTTAACTACACCATCTTTTTCTTAGTACCTCCTCCCCCAGATTGGCTATGGTATTCTACCCATATGTTATGACTGCAGATGCATCCTTGAAGGACATAGTACAGTTTTGTACCTACCATAAATGTAGATGTCCGATAGGTATGCATCTGCAGTCAGGTTTACCCTCCCTCCTACCCCTCTGTGGTATTCCTAGGGTGTTTACCCCTCTTTTAGCTAGCAGGGGAATCTATTATGGTGTATTTGTTTGTATATACATGTATGTATGTATATATATATATATATATATATATATATATATATATATATATATATAATTTTGCAAATGTTTGGAATTCTATTGCATTTATCCAAATTTAGCCTTCCTAGAGGGCACCTAGGGCAAGAAAAACTGAGGAAAATTGCGTCGGCTGATGCTTTTATACCCCAGACGCTCTGACATCGGGGAAGGTGCGACATCAGCCAAGGCCAGACCCAGACTTTGGAATCCGGCCGACCGAAGGGCTGCCTGAGGCAGGACAACCCATATGTTATGACTGCAGATGCATACCTATCGGACATCTACATTTATGGTAGGTACAAAACTTTACTTTTTAGGCTGTATCCATATATTTGAACTAAAACTAGCCTATTACAAAATCAAGATCTTTGTGCATGTATTTTGTACTTTGAACTGTTACTGAAAATACTGTCATTTTTTTCCTAGTGCAGTGTTCAGAATAGTATCCCTGCAGAAATACTGTTTAGATTGCTATTTAGAGGGAGAATATTTGGATGTGGCCATCTTTTTACTGGCTTGACTGTGCAAACCATATTTGGTCTTCAGCTAGATAAATTATTGTCCCCTTATTTGATGAACTTGGATACAGTGCCTACCCCCCCACCCCCACACACCATCTACCACTTGTGCATTTAAAAAACATAGAATTAAATCAAAAACTATGCCTCAGCCTTGTGACTCCAAGACCACCAGCCTTCTTTTACTCCAGGTCCCATGGTGTGGTGTTAGTACCAAAGCTGCGCTTGACATGATTGTTATGCTGTTTTACCGGAGATGTAACATTGCATGGTTCAGGTTTGTGAGAACCAAATTCTTTAGGTGTAGAGAAATTCAGAGGTGCAGAATTCCCCTCAATGAATTTCCCACTAGTATAGTATATTCATAAGAGACAGATGAGCCACCAAGTTGCAGGGCAACAGCCTCCAATTGTGTTTCACCTGAACAGGTGGCCATGGTAGATCCATTATTCAAGCTATTGATTACAGGGTGCAAAACCAGGTTTTGACTAATGCCTGCACTCTCACCCCCATTCAACCACCATAGGATCCTGATTTTGTAGGGGATCTGGAATCCTAGGTTTCAGAAGTGTCACAGTCTGTTTCTCTGAAGAGGAACAGGTTTAGTAACCCAAAGATTTGTTTTCTTTTTCCCATATGCTGTGTAGCTCTAGGAATGTATTTTTTTGGAAGCAATCATCATCTCCCCCCGCTCGGCAGGGTATATGGTGTTTTTTTTTTTTTTTTTTTTTTTTTTGAGGACAAGGCCCCAGACATGGCCACCTTCCCTCCATTGATCACTGCATTGGAGGATGTTTTTAAAAAAGCTTGCAATTCTCCTCTACTGAATGATTCTGTACCTAATAAGGATAGATTTCTCCAAATCCACTCCTTTCAGAAATTCTAGGCAACGGACTTTCAGGGAAAGAAGATTGCACAGGCCCACATGGTAGTTTCTAAAGTATTAACTACCAGTGAATTTGTGGAGATTTATCTTGAGGTGTGTGTATAGTTTAGAAGAGTTTGCTACATAGTTACCTGCTGAGCAAAAGTTCTATGGGAAAGATAGTGCTTCCAATCCTTAAGTGTCTATATATGATTTAAGTGCCTGGGAGGGGGCCAACTGTGTTCTAGAAATGCAGGAACATCAGTTGTGATAGGGGGTATGCTTAGTTACTCAGCCAGAACCTTACTGATGAATATAGAAAAATGAGAATGTTCAACAAACACACTGCCTTACTGGCATATGAGTAGTATTTCCGTGCTACCTTCCCACTGGCAGTCAATCAAAACTCCTACCACTACCTGTCATGTGAGAGTGCAGGGCCAGTCACATACCAGAACCAGGAGAGTCCTTCACACTCAGACAGAACTCAGTCAGTTTTCTTGTGCCACACTCAGAGAAAGTTTTCTTCAGATGCTTCTGTCCTGGTGTTTTAAGCTGCAGAGCTCAGGTAAGAAGCTCCTTTTGTTTTTCCTCCTCTCTCTACCTTATCCATCTGTTTTTGAATAAATTATTCTGAGAATTTTCTTATTTGTTTCTGTTTTAAAAACTGGATATATTTAGTGTATTTATATTACATTGTAAGCTTTGTACTGTATTGTTTAAGTTCTTTTCAACTTTTAGTGTGAGTTTTAACTCTTTTATGATGTTTTATGTTTTACTGTTGAATGGAGTCTGTGTATTAAGGCCATTGTGGTGCTGTTCCTCTCATTGCTTAATGCTTTCAGAACCTTGCGTAATTGGAGGCTATTTTCATTGATTAGAAGCTTATTTTGAAAGTTTTGACAGGCAAACTTGCCGTTTCTGTTGTGATATAATATAAGGTCTTTGAACTAGCATTGCCACCTATCCATTATTTTTCTGGCTAACTAAGAATTAGCATGCTAGTCTGGAAAGCACTTTACAAGCTCCATTATTCTGTTGATCTGCCCAAGCAGAATGCCAGTGTTTGTAAAAAAAAAAAAAAAATGCAGCATCTGAATAACTTTTTAATTGAAAAGTGTCACTAATGCAAACCCGATGCATTGAAAACTGGCACTTGACTTCCTTAAAAAAAAATAAAAATCAAAATAAGGTGTGAAAAACTGAGGGGCTGCCAGCCCAGCCAGATAGAATTTTATAAATAATTCTATGTCATTGTAAATATTATGATCCACAGGCTTGTGTAACAAATGTAAGAAAACTGTTATGTTCTGAGCTTCAAAAATGTAACCAGAGTACACCCTGATGGAAGAAAGCTGATGAGTAAAGCATTTTATGACTGATCTCAAGCTAGGAGACAGGATGTCTGGGCTAGGAAATTCTTTCTATTCTTCTAAGACAGAGATAATTACTAGGTTTTACATGTAATGTGTCTTTTATTGCTCTGGCTTCCTGGCAGGCAAGTGCAGATTACAAAAAGAAATGTTAAAATTTTAAGTTCTGTGTGCCTGGGAAACTTAAGTAGAAGTGTCAGTAATGATGTAATCTGAAATTACTCCGCACTAATGTGTATTATCAATTTAAGACTTTCTCAGAGAGAAAGATTGAGCATTTTGTATTTTGTTCTGAAACTGAACACATCAGCTCACCAGCACTTTGCCTTTGCTCTGTAAGTAGTATTTAGAACAGTGATTTCTCTGTTTTCTATATTTATGAGACTATACTACAATGTTGTTTTAAAGTATTTCCTGTGATTTCTAAGCTCTCTAATGTCATTGTGTTGAATTAAGTATTGTCTTGTGTTTTATTTATTATTATTATTATTATTATTATTATTATTATTATTAAATATATTTAAACCTTTTAACTGTGGCTGTTTTGTGTAGAGATAATGTAAGCTCTTAGAGTACTTGCATGTATTTGGTGATGCTGTATAAGCCACTCCAATAGCCTTAGCCGTGGGTTACATTTACTATTTGGATAGCAGTAACATTGCATAGTAGAATTGGACACCCTTTGGTAAGGGCCTTTTGAGTAGCTCATAAGAGTAGTTGGTGGCAGTGATTACTACCATTTAGTCTGGGCAGAAGGGGGCATAGCTGGAGAACCTGTGCCAGCCTTTCTCAGGAGTGTCTATGTGTTTGTATATAATTCATATCCCAATGTGTGTGTGTGTGTGTGTGTGTGTGTGTGTGTGTGTGTGTGTGTGTGTTTGTCAGCTACTTGGGCAGGGACAAGAAGCACTGGTTGGACAGAGGGGGTGCTGGAGGTTTTGGCTTGAGCACTCTGCTGAAATCTGTACCCTATAGCTGTGCCAGTGGGGAGTCTTATTGGGGATCTGGAGAGAAAGGGAGAAACTAGCCCCAGACTGACTGTGATTTCTGTGTGCTCTTTAGGGAAATTGTACTTTACTGTGTGTGTACTAGTTATCCTCCCAGTGTGGATGCCCCTCACTGGTGCTAGTGGTGAGGATTGAGGCTCCTTGATTACTGGGCCAGTGCACGGGTGTCACAAACGCTATGCTGTTGAGGTTAGAGTGAAGACAAAATGGCTGTCCATGTCTTGTAGATTCTGGTTGTTAACATGAATGTATTAATTTAGACATGTATGCCATTGTACATTCTTGAACTAATGTACTGAAACATTTCTCTTTTTTTAAGAAATTCTGTTATTTTCTATCATGTCTTTATAATGAAATGTTTATATACATTTTCTTTGTATGGTCTTTCTTGCTGTGTTTTTTTTTTTTTTTTGTATTGACTACAGATCTTTGCTTTCTGATTTTTAAGCGATCTGGATCCCACCTGTGGGATTTATAACACCGGGGTTTCTCATTCCATTGGATGTGTTAGAACCTCAGTGTCATCTTCCACTTAAGCTTTACGAATAAGATCACACTGCTGCCGAAACATGGCCATATCAAGTTGTGCATGGTTAATTGGCACAAACGCTTTTTAAAAAAACTTGCATGTTCTTGTGCATTCTTGAGCCAGAGTGTTGAAATACTGCAGTTTTTTTCCCAGAGGAAATTAACATGTTTTCCATGATGACTTGACAAAAAGAAGTCTGTCCCTTCTTAAACTTGTTCTTGAAACCAAGCCAAATAACAATGTACTGTGTTTATTCTAGTGTTACTACAAGCTTCAGTTGACTGGTTTCTTCAACATAACTCCATCCTATAATCTCAGGAGTCATATCCATTCAGTGCTATATTTCACACCTGCTACAATGTACAGATTGTCTTTCTCTATCCTAGCCCCCAAGCTTTGTGACTCTCTCTCTTTCTCCCTCCTTATCTTAAAACATGTCCTCATACCCCAAATTCTGCTCACAACTAAAACTACTTCAATATCAAACAACATGAAAATGCCAACTGTCAGTCCAATTTACTTAACCATTTATTAATTTCCTCCTTATCTGCTTCCATTTCTCCTCTTTTACTTATTCCATTGAAAGTCATACTAATACACACAACCATAAGACCTGCTCCATCTGCCAGACCTTTGTTGCGAAAACCCTGAGCAGCATTCTGCACATGTTAAAGATTTATCTTGAGAATCAGTGCCTTAAGTGCTTAGCTTTAGGCGTGAAGTGACCATCCGGTCAGCCCCTTTGAGGCACCTAAGAAAAATGCCAAAATTGCTAGTCCTGAATCCATAGCTACACCTCCTCCACCCGACGTTCCTCCTATGGCAGACGTCAGCCTGGAGGAACAATCGGTCACTGCCAATATGGGTACAGCTGGTACTGATGTGGAAGCCGCAGAAACTAGATCGGAAGGCATGTCCTCAGAGGTAATGAATAAATCTGCTACTGATGGCGAGGGGGAACCTCTGCTTGTACCAGCCGCCTGGGTGGATCCCTCCACTACTTCACAAGTTACTGATCCCAGGCCTACCTTTGCTCTGCCCACTAGGCCTTCAGTTAAAAAGAAAGAGAAAAGGAAACATGTTTCTCCCCCAGTAGAGAGCCAGCCAGGTTGGCAGGCCTTTTCTCAAAATCTTTTCAATGCCTTTATGGCTCTAAGGCCTGCTACACCTTTAGACTCCCCAGTGGCTCCTCCTGTGATGAACATTAGGCCTCAGGCCTTCGATACTTCCCAGGCTGAAGCTGAGGAGTCATCTGACCCTTCCTCAGAGGAATCCCTGTCATATGTCTCCCGATTGCCATCCCCCCTTAGCTATGCCACCCTGGAGGAAGACTCTGCTGAGGCAGATTCTCCAGCTGAGGATCTCACCTTTGGGGAGATCATTGCAAAGATGAGGGAACATTTCAAATGGAACTCCTCTAAGATGACAGAAGTTCAGAAAAGATATTCTGAACTTTTTCAGATGGACTCCCCTGCCCCTTCAGCTATACTGCCAGCATTTCTGGATGCATTTAATGCAGCATCACTCAATCCTGATTCTCAGCCTCCTGCACCTCGAAGGCCTGACAGTTTTTACAATGTCCCTGAGGGAGCCAAATTCCTTGTTAAGTGCCCTGCAGCAGACCCTGGCACTGTTTCAGTGTCAGCTAAGGCATCTAAACTCCTTCCATCCTCCTCACTACTTCCCACAGACAAAGACATCAAGGCCATGGAACACCTTGGGAAGAAGATTTACACTTCATCTACCTTGGCATTCAGGGCAGTAAATTACCAAACCCCATATGTCCAAATATACCCTAGCCCTTTTAGAAAAAGCCACTAAGTAATTGAGTGACATCCCAGACTCTCCTGCCAAAGCTCAGATATTCAGCCTTATATCTATATCCTCTCAGGTCACTAGGCATTCCTTTAAGTGCAGCTACAATGCTGCTGAAGCTTCTGCCAGGTCAGCTGCATCTGCCTTAGTCGTGAGAAGATATTCTTGCCTAAGATTACAGCCCCTACCTGATGACATCAGGACAAAACTCTTGGATGCACCTCTTGGTAACTCTGCCGTGTTTGGGACGAAGGTGACTGAGTGATTCAAAACTCTGCAACAAAAAGGGAAAGAGTTACAAGACCTCAGGCACCTATTTGTTTCCTCCTGTCCCCAAATTCCACAGGAACTACCCATCAAAACAATTCATCAGGAAGCATTCTGCTCCCACTTCTCCTTCCAAGTGCAGAAAGACTGCCAGGAAGGAAACAGCTCCTTCCAGGCCTGTCCAGACTCCAGCCCAGAAGCCTCAATTTCAAGACAGTAGTCTGTGACTACCTGCCATTCCTGAAAAAAGCCTGACTCCATTCCCCTGTCCCAAAGGCTCTCTCACCGTCTCCATGTTTGGAAAAACATCACCACAGACAGGTGGGTCTTATCCATTTTAGATAAGGATTATTTAATGACCTGGATCATAACTCCATCCTGGAGGGGCATTCCACAGCCCCCCAAAAAACAGCTCCCATTATTTCAGACAGTTGTGGACAGCCTCATTGCCCAGGGAACAATTCAACCTGTACCTCTGACACAGAAAGGAAAAGGTTTCTACTCCAGGCTCTTCCTAGTCCCAAGGAAATATGGCCCGTGGAGATCAGACCTAGAGCTTTCCCACCTCAATCTGTTTCTGCAAGACCCCACTTTTTGAATTCTCACTTTGCAACCCCTTTTCCCTTTGATTTTACCTCGGAGGTTCTTGGCCACCTTGGACATCTGGTACTGATGTGACTACCTACACATTCCCATAAGGACCAGTTACAGGAGATACCTCTGCTTCTGTGTGGCCTCCTCACATTTTCAGTTCTCGGCCTTGCCAGTCGGGCTTTCTTCTGCACCAGGGGTCTTCACCAAGTGCTTGACACCAGTGGTACACTTCTGCAGGACCTAAGGGATTCAAATTATCCCTTACATATATGACCTTCTTATTCAGGCAGACTGCACAGAATCCTGCAAAGCCACCTACAAACAGTCATTTCATTCCTGCAAACAATGGGCTTCAAGATAAATTACCCCAAGTCCAACCTGACCCCCTCTCAGTAACTAGTATTTCGCGGTTGCAGGATAAGGACGGATGTCATGAGGGCTTTCCTACCACCTCAAAAGGTGGAAAACATAAGGCAATACCTGCTCACTGTCCTTCAGGCCACAGACTTGACTGCCAGGCAGTACCTCAGACTCCTGGGTCACATGGCATCGCCCATTCCCATGTTGCCATTGGCAAGGCTCCACATGAGAAAGCTAAACTGGTACCCAAGGTCTATATGGACACAGCACTTTCATCCTCTAAAGTACAAAATCCCCTTCTTGCCTTACCTCAAGATTGAGATTCGATGGTGGTTGAATCAAGAGTACTGCAACCCAAGTCTACCCTTACAGGCTCCCTTGCCAGCACAGGAGATCTGCACAGGTATGTCGATCTGGGGTGGGGAGCAGCCATGGGTTCCCTAAGAGTCCAGGACACTCTGCTGGACTCCATCATACAGGAGCATATCAGTGTCAGCGAGATGAGAGGAATTCTTCTGGCTCTAAAGGCTGTCCAACACACGCTGAAATAAGGCCCACTAAAATTGTTCACAGACAACACTACAGTTCTGTGGTATGTGAACAAGCAGGGGGCAGCAAAATCCTACTTGCTATACAGACTAGCTCTCCAAGTGTGGGAGCATGCTACAAAACAGGGAGTTGTGCTACAGGCAGAGTATATCCCTTCAAAACAGAATACTCCGGCATACACCTTAAGCAGGTCTGTGTTCTTGGATGTAGTCCACAAATGGGGTACACCTCAGACAGATCTGTTTGCCTCCCTTATGAACAGACAACTTCCATCTTTTTACACCAGGCTGCCCAGTCCTTTGACGAGGGCAATGTACACCTTCTCAGGTGGAAGGGGATGTTTCTGTATGCATTTCCCCCATCCCACTACTTCAGAAAGTCCTACTGAAAATTCAGCAGGACAAACCAAAAATCTTGTTGATGACTCTCTTTTGGCCAAGATAGCACTGTGGTCCCCCTCCTTCTGCATTTAGCCAGGGACAGTCACCACAAGATATCCTTTTATTCCTATGTTGCAGTATTCTTACTGTAGGATTTCCCACCTCAGATGACCCAACATCAGCTCGTATACAACACCTTAAGCCTGGTTGCTGTAGGTGAGTAGGACGTCACATGTAGGGCCATAAACCAGGGACCTTAAATGTGACGTCTGCACCCACAGACCTCAGAACTTTTCAGCAGCAGATGATGTCACATCGTTCGCTTCACTCCTACACTTGAAGACTTCTAAAAGCTAAGTACCCTGTTGGGGAAATCTTTCCATTCTTTTTGCTTGAGCTTGGTTAGCTGTATTTAGTATTAGCCAATGTCAGCTAATAAGTGCAAATGCTGTTGCAGGGGTCAGATACCGCATAAAGATACATACGACCGTTGCATTTTTTGTCTTCGGAAGGAACACAATCATACTGCTTGTTCCATTTGCCAGTCTTTTGTACCAAAGACCCTCCGCAGCTGCCTGGCCACACTAAACTTATATTTAGAGAACCAACATCTCAAAAAGCTTGCTCTTAGGATGGATCCCGAATCGTCTGCTCTGACTGTGCCACCTCATGGAAAAAAGCCAAAGTTTCCAGGCCTACTTCCATTGCCTCTCCGCCATCGGATGTCCCGCCAGCTTCCAATTTAGGAGTTGAGGGATGTCCAACAGAACCGATTACTTTGACTGCTCCCACCAAGGAAGCTGCTTCATAAGTAATGGCCTGCACGTCCACAGAGATAGCCCAGATGTTGGTACCTACCAAGGTTGAGGGGGAACCAGAATCAGCTGGATGACTTTCGGAGATGCCAGTTCCTGAGACTAGGCCTTCTCCCAGACCACTAAGCGAAAACAGAAAAAGCATTTGACTCCTACCTCTGAAGGACTTCCAGATTGGCAATCTTTCACTAACTCTCTGATGCAGGCCTTTATAGCTATCAGGCCCACAGGCTCTTCTCCCTCCACTATTCCTGTGCTCAGCCCTAGGCCTGCCTCTGCCATTTTTCTTCCCTTGCAGACTACCCAAGAAGGAATTGAAGGACCTAGAACCTTACTACTCTTCTTCTGAAGAGTCCATTTCTTATGCATCCCAGATTGCCTCTCCTTTAGAATACTATTCCCCAAATGAGGAATCCATTGATGGGGACTCCCCACCAGAGGATATTACCTTTGGTGAAACTATAACTAAGATGAAAGAGTACTTAAATGTGACACTACCCATATGACTGACACCCAGAGGAGGTATTTTGAACTCCTTCAAGTGGAGAGTCCCTCCCCATCAGGCATCCCACTCGTCTTACCTGCCTATCTGGATGCTTTTATCTCTTCATCCAAAAATCCTGACTCTCAACTACACCTAAATGACCAGACAGGTTTTATAAGGTACCTGATGAGCAAAAATTCTTAGTTAAACCCACCTGGCAGACCTTGCAGTTATTGCTGTCTTCCAGACAAGCAATCTAGACTTATACTCTCTGCATCTCTTTTGTCTACTGATAAAGACAGCAAAAGCATGGACAGGATTGGAAAAAAAGTGTACACCTCTCCCACCCTGGCCTTCTGTGCTATTAATTACCAGACACACATGGTAAAATATGCCCTGGACCGTGTCTCACAAGCAACCAATTTCCTGATTGCCACACCTGACTGCCCTACTAAATCAGACATAACATCTAAACTGTCTCTGGCTTTACAGGTAGCCAGACATTCCATTAGGTACAGATGTTCATCGTGTTTCACTGTTGCAGTCATTACTCTTGGGTTATCCTGCTGGCAGGCTACCCGCAGTCGGCCAGAATTCCAAAGTTTAGGTCCGGCGTCGGTTGCTGTCGCCTCTTCCCTGACGTCTGTGCGCCAGGGGTATAAAAGATGCAGCCGATGCCATTTTCTTAAGTCTTTCTTGACGAGCGGTGCCCGAAGCAAAAGCAGTTCGCAAGTGCCGGTCGGCCGACTCCTGATATTTTCAAATCTGAATTTCAGAACCGAAGTCTTCATTAATGCTAAGTACCCCATTGGGGAAACTTTTTTCTTGCTCCAGACCGATGTCAGAAAAAGTTAACAATTGTATTTCTTGTGAGAAGCTAATACCTCATAAGGATTTTCACTCTTATTGTATTCCTTGCCTAGACCCTGATCACAACGTTGCTAGCTGTCGGTTTTGTACTAGATTCAACCAACGCACTATCAAGCGTCGGTTCGATTTTGCATTTCATTACTTTGGCTGAAGGTTTAATTATATAATGCCGTCGGAACAGCCGACATCCGGAGTTTGCAAAAAGCGCAAGGACAAGGATAGGCTGACTGCGGGACCGCCTGATGGCAGGATAACCCAAGTGTGATGACTGCAGCAGGGTGAACACTCGAACATCTACATTTATGGTAGGTACAAAACTGTACTTTATCAAAATGGAAGAGATTCTCCTAATCGTGTCTACATAAGGACAGGGATCCCAGCCAAGCAGACCCTTCCCTAGTCCTTGCTTATGTGTGTGAACTCATTAAAGATGGCCTTTCCTACTCCTAAGTGAAAGTGCACCTTTCAGCCATTTCTGTCTGCCTGCCTGTAGATATCCCTTTACTATTAAGGCTAGATGTTAAACTTTTTCCTGAGAGGGGTCTTACACATCAGACCACCTAGAAAACCCATCCCACCACCCTGGGGACCTAAACTTTGCCCTGGAAAAAGTAACACTTTCCCCCTTTGAGCCGGCTAGCAATGCTATTTTACAGTTATGTACAAGGAAGACTGCACTGTTGGTGGCCACACTTCTGCTAGGAGAGTGTCAGAGTTACAGACTGTCATAGCCTGCCCCCCCCTACACTATCTTCCACAAGGACAGGGTGGCCTTACACACTAACCCTTCCTTCATGCCTAAAGTGGTAAACCAACTTTCCTTAAATCAATCTATTCACCTGCCTACCTTCTTCCTCTCTCCAACTAACACTAGTGAGAGGATTCTCCATTCCCTGGATGTACACAGACAACTTAGATTCTACCTAGACAAAACTAAGTCCTTCAGAAAATCTGACCAACTATTTGTCTCCTTTCACTCCAGGGCTGTGAGCAGGGCAGATGTTCATCGTGCATACAGCTGCAGTAATAACATATGGGTTCTTATGGAAGCTGCCACCTGGTCTACTATTCACACCTTCAGCAGACACTACAATCTAGATAAGTCTCCAGAGCCAGGGCAGGCTCTGCTAGAGCTATCCTGCAGGGGTTTCTGGAATCCTCCACTTCTACCTCCACCCTTCCAACATAGGAATAGAAGGACATAGAATAGTTGTGCAAAATCTTAACATAATCATAGATGACCTTCTCTTCCATTTTGCAGTATTCCATCCCTCCCACCTTCCCCCTGAATTAAATTTGGACTATGGACCTAGCTCTTGGCTACTAGGAAGCTCTCTCCTTCACCAAGAGCATCTAGCCAGCAAAGCCTCTCCACCCAAGATTGTGCTAGACTGTCAAGAGGAGAAGGTTAACACCTGCACTACACCTCAAGCAACACATAGCCCATCTAAACCCACACTAGACCCACATATTTGGAGGCCCTTAACATTAACCTGCCCAAGCAACAATGACCTCCGAAGCTGAAACGCAAACACCAATCACACCCAAAGTGTCACATAGCTCACAACACCAGTGTGCCTCCCAACAACAGCCCCTAAGGCAAGACAGCATACCCAACACTTTAGTCATAGGTGACTCTATAGTCAGGCACACTGATGTCCCACACACAAGGCTGAACAAGGAGAAAATTACAGTCAGCTGCCTGTCGTGTGCCAGGATCCACCACATAACACATGCACTCAGGTCACTCCACAACGAGTACAAATATGACTTTGTCGTCCATGTTGGAGTGAATGACTTGAGACATACCTCCCTGAGCTACATGAAAATAGACATGGAAGAGCTTTTGGATCATGTGGCCCAAGCAGGTATGACCCTAGCCCTGAGTAGCATCCCGCCTTCGCCCAGAATGATACCCCAGTATAAGGACAAAATGACTTGACTTCAACAATTTGCTAAACTTCTGGTCATTCAAAGGGGATCCAGTATATATCTGCCTGAGATGACATGATCGACAGACCACGATGCTTTGCCAGAGATGGTCTGCACCAGTCGCCCCTGGGATTCATGTTACTGGCTAAGGCTCTTGCCACCCCTATAGTGTCTTTTTAGGCAAAGTTCAAAGGTCAAAACCACCACTGTAACAGGTACAAGCATCCAAAATCTGAAGGTAATGCTACTCAATGCTACAAGTCTAAAACTCAAAATGCACTCTCTCGAGGCACTCCTAAAAATGGAGAGCATCGATATCTGTGCAGTAACTGAGACCTGGTTCGAGGCTCAAGAGAGCACCCCTGCAGTACCAGGCTACAACTCTTACCACACTTTTCGGCCACCAAACCAGGACCGAAACACTAAAGGTGAAAGAGTGTCCATATTCACTAAGGATATTCACAACACCAGGCTAGTTGCCCAACACAATGCATCTGAAATTCTCCAGATGCAACTATAACACTAGGTAAGACTGCAATCCAAATTGTAGCCTGCTACAGATCAACCCACCATGCCCCAAGATTCTCACTACACCTTTCTAAACATACTGGAAAATATTAAGATACAAACAAACACCCTAATACTGGGTGATTTCAACTACCCTGCCATTAACTGGGAAAACTACTTGTGTGCCAACACCTTTGCCCAATGGTTCTTGAAATTCATAAATTCCAATGCCCTGGATCAACTAATACATTGCCCCACCAGGGGCTCCAGTATCCTAGACCTGGTCATTACCAACATGGGAAATCGATGCTCCACACCTATGGTCACCTCCTCGTTGGTCAGGTCTGACCATAAGCTAATCACCCTTGACATCCACATCCCACCCCCACCCCCCAGTAAGGAAACCTCTGTAAAAAAAACTTCTCCAAAGCCAACTACATGTTACTCAAATCAGAAGTGACAAACTTCATGACACCCATGCAGATGGGAACTGAAAGTTCGACTGCTGAATCCTACACTAAGGCACTGTACAAGCACATCCACTCGTGCATGAATTGTGCCATCCCCAGTAGAACCAAGATGCTCTCCTCCAAAAAAGGAAGCAAATCTGGTGGTCCCTTGCCATAAGCAAACTGTACAACAAAAGGAAGAAACTGTTGCAGAAAAGAGGAAAATCCCAGGATGCAAAAAAACTCCCTTACCAACCTCAGTAAGAAGCTGAGATCCCTCATAAAATCCTCCAAAGCTACTTACGAAAATAAAATTGCCAAAGATTCCAAAGACAACCACAAGGCATTCTATAGGTAAGTCAAGAATCTAAATGGCAATGCTCAGATCTGCTCTGAGCTACAACAGAATGGCATTAAATATACTGATCCCAAGGATATTGCCAATATCCTGACAGATCAATTCAGTGCAAACTTCACCCCCCTCTCACCCCTTAAAGGGCCCATCTCAATACTGAAAGATTGCCAAATTCCGGTAATAACGGCCACACAGGTAAAAAAACACACTCTCCAAAGCTAAGAATACAGCATCCATGGGACCAGACGACATCCCAGGCTGTGTACTACATGAACTACAAAATGAGCTGGCAGCTCATATAAATGTCATGTTTAATCATAGCCTCACTTCAGGCTTTGTGCCCACTGAGTGGCGCACAGCTACAGTTATCCCACTCCACAAGGGGGGGATCCACCTTGGATGCTGGGAACTACTGCCCCATCAGTCTGACGAGCCTGATCTGCAAGGCCATGGAACATATTATCATGGAACTTATAAACAAAGACATTGGCAACCTTCAAACACTGGACCCCATGTGGTTTGGGTTTGTGAAGGGCCAATCTTGTCTCCTGAACCTGATTGACTTCTTTGAATCAGTCTCCAGAGCCATGGACAAGGGTAAGGTGGTCCACACAGCCTTTCTGGACCTTGCAAAGGCCTTCAACACCATCCCCCACTCTGGAATCATAGATAAGTTTACTAAGCTGGACATTAATACCTACATCACTCGATGGGTTGCCAACTGGCTTACTGACAGATCCACACTATAAAAGTAGCAGACTCCAAATCCAGCTCCAGACAAGTGACAAGTGGAGTACCTCAGGGTTCAATCCTGGGACCGCTCTTGTTTGGCATCTACTTCTCTGAAGTACAAGCCAACACTAAGGGACTCTGGCTAACAAAGTTCTCAGATGTCTGCAAACTGGGATCCATTATTGAATCCCCAAATAATGTGGATATTCTACAAAAGGGCATTACAGAAACAGATGCTTGGTGCCAGAGCCATGGGCTCAAGCTCAATGCCAGGAAATGTAGTTATCCCCTTTGGGAAGAAACATGTACCCGTGAATTACTACATAGGTGGCAGTACACTAAACACTGAAAGTGTGATAAGAGACTTAGGGACACAGGTGGACAGTGGTCTCACCTTCGATAACCACATCGTCACAACAGTCAAAAATCCTTCTATGTGGCACACATCAACAGTCAGGAAATCCTATGTGGCACACCTCATCACTAAGGGCTTTTCATCCAGAAAAAAGGAGGTCATTGTCCCACTGTATTCATCCCTCATTAGACCCATTATAGAATACAATGCCACATTTGGTATGTAGCTCTCAAGACATCTGCAACAACTGGAAAGGCCGCTGAAATACCTCACTAAAAGAATTACAGGCCTAAAGCAGATGCCCTATGCTGACCATCTAAAAAAATGCCACCTATATTGTGTCACATATCGTCTACTCAGAGGCGATCTCTGCTTAACATACAATACCATGTCAAACCCAGAGCTGTTGGACATGCTACACTTAAAGAAATCCCAATCCCTCAGAGATGCACGCTCCAGGAATCTAAACCTTGTCATCACAATGAACAAAACATACTGGAGGGATAGGTTCCTGACCCAGAGACTCCCCAGACTCTGGAATAGACTGACCATACATGTCAAGCAGAGTGCCTCTTTGGCCCTCTTCAAAAGGAACCTTGATGATTGGATGGAAGATAGGAAATTCACCCCAGGGATCACTTCATTCGCCCTGCTAGACAGGGGTCCAGGGAAGTAAATACTGTGGGAAGAAATAAATAGACAGGGAATTGTTATGGCTAGGCTTGTATAGGCCCTAGGGCTGATAGCCAGCCAGCCTATGAACCTATATGACACTTGACACTTCTGGTTGACAATCACTTATTACTCTCTCTGAGACTGTCTGGCCTTCAAGTTCTGAGGTCTGTGCATGTAGACATCACATTTAAGGTCCCTGGTTTATGGCCCTATGTGTGACATCCCACCCACCTACAGCAGCCAGCCTTAAGCTTTTGTATAGCAGCCGGCGTCGGGTCGGAGGTGGGAAATCCCACAGTAAGAATACTGCAACATGGAAGAGAAGGACATCTGTAGTTATGGTAAGATTTTACACAACTATTCTTTACCTCACAGAGTGGACCTTCTCGCACAGGACAAGGGATCTCTAATCCATAGGACCAAAGCAGCTGAGCAAAGGTGGATCATTAAACTCAATGCAGACACATAACCAGGCATAAATGAAGCAGTATCACTGAAACCATTCATCAAAGCCAGAGCACTCAGACATTAATTTACACATATATATAGCACTTTAAAATGTGTAAATAAGTGTTGATATATGTTCTTTTTTTTAAAGTTTTTTAAAAAAAATTTTAATGAGGTTTTGATAAATTAAATGTTGGATTTTTTTATGGAATTTTATCAGCAAAGTGAGAGGGGCACTTTAAATGCCTTAACTGCTATCAATTAATGACTGATTGATTTTTAAGTGTATAAAAGATGTAACTCAGTTGTTTAATGCTGTCTGAGGAAGCAGTCATAGAGACTGTGAAAGTGCTTACCTTTTGTTGTTTTAATAAAATGTTTATATTTAGCCATGGTGGACAAGGCTCTATTTTTTGTACTGTTATCCCTAATCCATCCCCACTTACAATATCTGAACCTCACCCTATGGGTAATATAATTCTGATCCCTTACAGACACCTCTACAGTGAGGATGTGCTCACAGTCCTGCAGGAGGCCGGGAAACCTAATACTAAGAGATCTTGTATATCTAAATGGAAAAGATTCTCCATATGGTGTCTACCAAGACAGACCCTTTCCAGGGTGATCTCCCTTTAGTACTATCTTACCTGTGTGAACTCTTGCAAACAGGGTTGGCATACTCCTCCATTAAAATCCTTGGTGCTATTTCAGCTTGTCTCCTTCTGGATCCTCCTTTGGCTTCCAGATTGCCTGCAAAGTTATTCCTAAAGGGAGTGTTGCCCCCCAGGAAACCCATCCCCCTGGGACCTGAATTATGTTTTGGAGAAGCTCACGGTGGCTTCCTTTGAACCAGCTTCTAAGGCTTCTCTGAAACACTACACTTGAAAAACAGTAGTTCTAGTGGCCTTGACATCAGCTGTAAGAGTGTCTGAGTTACAGGCTCTCATGGCCATTCTCCATTTCCTCATCTTTACAAAGAAAGGGCAAACCCTTCCTTCATGCCCAAGGTGGTCAGTGAGCTATCCTTAAACCAAGCTATTTGCCTTCCTACCCTTTTTGCCCATCCTTGGAGTGACATTGAGAGAGTCTTACATTACCTTGATATGCACAGACAGCTTAGGTTTTACCTAGGCAAGACCAAATCTTCCGGGAAATCTGACCAATTGTCTCCTTTCACCCCAGGGCCCTTGGGAAAACAGTGGCAAAACAGACAATCTTAGCCTAAATTTACAGACAGTTTCCTTCTGCTGTTCACACCATGGGAAATCCTTGGGGTCCAAAGTTAAAGCACACTCCACTAGGGCTATGGCTTCATCTGGAGCTTTCTTTAAGGGAGTGGACATTTTAGAGACAGCTACATGGACATCTGTCCACACTTTTACCAAGCATTACAAATTGGACCAAATTTCCAAATCCAGGGCTGGATTTGCCAGGGCAATCCTCCCTCCCACCTTCCCCTCTTTTTCCCCTTAAACAGTCCCTTTTTGGATGACACTGGACAGTTTTCCTGGGACTGGGGTCTGACTGGGGCACTCATTTCTGAGGTCTGGTGCATGCAGACATCACTTTTATGGCCCACATTCCTTTAGCCAAAGTCAGACATGCCACGCACCCTCTAAGTGGCAAGAAGCTTTTGTATACTGGCCGGACATTCAGGTAGCAAGAGAGCGAAACCAAAGAGTTTGGAATACTGCAACATGGAACAAAAGGACATCTATGGTTATGGTAAGAGTTTACACAACTGTTCTTTCTGGTTTCACGCCTCTAAGCTGAATCTTACCCTTACTGCAAAGTATATTCCTTCTCAGCAGAATGTTTTGACAGAATCTCTAAGCAGGAACTTGGAAGACCCTCATGAATGATCATTGAACACAGATGTTTTCAAATACATAACTCTCAGATGTGGGACTCTCTAGTTAATCCTCTTTGCCTCATCCAAGCATTGCCTGCTCCCACTTTTCTGCACAAGGAATCCATCACCTCTAGACTGGAGGACAGATGCCTTCTTCAATTGGACAGGGAAGATTCTTTATGCATACCTTCCTCTACCTCTGCTCCCATGTCTCCTCAAGGTCCAGAAGGAATCTCCAAAACTCCCACTTCTGGCACCTGTCTGGCCAAGATATAGCACTGGTTCCTGCTCCTATTTCACCTAACAAAGGGGGATTACTGGAGAATTCCTCTAAAACCAGATCTAATCACTCAACAGAAAAGGCAGCTCCATCTCATTCTGGCCTCACTCAGTTTAACCCTTCAGATGATAGGATTCTAATCCCTATGTGACACACCGGATCTGATGAGATTAAATCCTACAAGAAGCCAGAAAACCTAATGCCAGGAAATCTTACACAGTCAGGTGGAAGAAATTTTCCATCTGGTGCCTTAAGCACCTTCTAGCAAACAGCCCCCCCCCCCCCCACAGTACTCAAATACTTGTGAGACTTGCTACATTCAGGGTTGTCCTACTCTTCTATGAAGTCTCCCTTATCTGCCATTAATGCTTGCCTACCTTTGGAGCCCCCTCTCATGTCTAGGGCAGAAGTTAAGCTTTTTGTGAGGAGAGTTTTACATCTTAAACCCCAAAGGAAACCTATCACCCCACCATGGGACCTTAATTTTGTTTTGGAAAAACTCACTTTAACCCCTTTTGAACCAGCTGATTCAACTACTCCGCAATTCTTCACTAGGAAAACAGTGCTCCTCCTGGCCTTGACTTCAGCCCACCGGGTCTCAGAACTCCATGTTGTCATGGCTTTTCCACCCTTCCTCATCTTCCAAAAAGACAACTGGGTAAGCCTCAAGCCCAATCCTTCTTTCATGCCAAAAGTGGTTAGTGAACTCCACCAAGCAGTCTGCCCACCATTTTCCGAACTCTCAAAATAGTGAGCAAAGAATATTATGTTCTTTAGACATTCACAGATAGTCTTGTCTAAGTGAAACCTCAACTAAGGATATTAGAAAAACAGATCAGCTGTTAATCTCGTTTATGGATTCCATGTTTGGACAACCAGTTTCCAAACAAATGATTGCTTCCTGGATTTCAAAAGCTATTTCTTTCTGCTACTCTCACCATGGAAAGACTTCATCCACATGGTGAAAAGCACACTCCACTCAAGTAGTGGCTTTCATCAGGTGCTTTCTACAAGGGAGTGGATACCATATCGATTTTATAACTAGCTACCTGGTCATCTGTTCACACCTTCACAAAGCACTGCAAGCTAGATGCCTTCTCCAGGTCACAGGCAGTGTTTGCCAGAACTATTCTGTCTGGCATCCTGGACTCTGACCTCTTAAACCTGCCAGCCTTCTTTCTCTACATCTCTGGGAATCACCCATCTGTTAAGAATACTGCAGCAGTGAGTCAGGCCATAGTAGAGTTGTGTGAGAACTTACCCTAACAATAGATTTCTAACTGATCATTGTCGCAGTATTCCTACCCCACCACCTTATCCCCCTTCTTTTTCCCTGTTGGTACAGACACTATGATGCCCTACACTCACAGACACACACTCATTGTCCCAGGATATTAAAGCCCTTCTGTAGTGGAACTTGCCTACCCTTTTCAAATGAAGCCACTCCTAGCTATACAGTTTCCTTCCTTGGTTTTCTTCAGGCTGCTGCTGGTTTGGAGATAGTCTGAGGCTCGTATGTGTGTCGGACGTTATGCCCTCCAATGCTGATGAACTGAGGTCCTCTTCTGGACATACATAGGAGGGTAAAGCTTTTGGTACCCCAGCCAAATGTGAGCAACAACCCATTTGTTAAGAATATTGCAACAGTGGTAAGTAGGACATATACTGTTGTAAGTTTTTGCACAACTGTACTTAATGTGGAAAACTGTTTTGCTTATTGCTCTGACATCTGAAAAGTTAGTCTTTGAGCTCTAAATTCACCCTCAGTCAGTTCTTTAGCCTCCCTGTGTTCTTTCCAGAACCTAAGAGTAAATGAGAATATTTCATACACTGGATGTGCAACTGCAGCTCATGCATTACCTTGGCATAATGAGACCCGAATAAGGCTGAAAGAGATTTCCTACACAGGGGCAAAGAAGGGTCAACCTGTCTCTAAGCAAACCATTGCACATCGCTTGACCTCTGGTATTTTTGTTCCACCCACCATAGCAAGGCAAATCCAGGAAAGGTCAAGACAGATTCCATCAGGGCCTTTTCCTCTTCAGCAGCTTATCGAAAAGCAGTGGTCTGTAGAGGTATACTAGAGGCAGCAACTTGGTCCTCTTTATATACCTTTTATGAAGCACTACAAGTTGGATGTCCTTTCTATATCCAGAGCAGGTTTCTCTAGGACTGTTTTCCAGGGGCTCCTGGACACATCCATGTACAGTGGATACACGCCTCTGTTAAAATGCCATTTTTTGTGATATAAAAAAATGAGACCACAATAAATAATTTCAAAACTTTTCCCACCTTTAATGTGACCTATAACTTGTACAGTTCAAATGAAAAACAAACAAATCTTTAGTGGAAAAAATACAAAAAATAGAAAATGTACAAATATGCTGGTTGCACAAGTGTGCATACCCTTAAACTAATACTTTGTTGAAGCACCTTTTGATTTAATTACAGCATTCAGTATTCTTGGCTACATACCTGCCATCAATTAGAGAGACTGATTAACCCCAAGTAGAGTTCAGCTGTCCTAGTAGGATTTTCTTGACATTTACTCAGTTGCCTGCTACAGCAAAAGCCATGGTTCACAGAAAGGTTACAAAGCATCCAACAGATTTCATTGCAGAAAGGTATCAGTCAGGGGAAGGGTACAAAAAAGTTTTCACACCATTGGATATACCATGGAACATATTGAAGACAGTCATCAAAAAGTGGAGAAAATATGGGACAACAGTGACATTGCAAAGAACTGGACGTCCCTCCAAAATTGATGAAAAGATGAGATGAAAACTGATCAGGGAGGTTGCCAAGAGATTTACAGCAGCTCTGAAGGAGCTGAAGGAATTTTTGGCAAGCACTGGTTGTGTACTACATGTGGCAGCAGTCTCCCATATTCTCCATATATCTGGACTTTGGGGTAGGGTTGCAAGACTGAAGCCTTTTCTTACACACAAAAACATCCAGGCTCGGCTAAAATTTGAAAAACAGTACATCAAGTCTCCCAAAAACATGTGGGAAAATCTGTTATGGTCTGATGAGACCAAGGTTGAACTTTTTGGCCACAATTCCAAAAGGTATGTTTGGTGCTAAAACAACACTTCACATCACCAAAAGAACATCCCCACGGTTTAGCATGGTGGTGGCAGTATCATGCTTTGGGGATGCTTTTCTTCAGCTGGAACTGGGGCATTAGTTAAGGTGGAGGGAATTATGAACAGTTCCAAGTACCAGTCACTTTTGTCCAAAAACCTTCAGGTGTCTGCTATAAAGCTGAAGATGAAGAGGAATTTCACCTTTCAACACAACAATGACCCCAAGCATACATCCAAATCAACAAAAGAATGGCTTCACCAGAAGAAAATTAATGTTTTGGAATGGCCCAGACCTAAATCCAATAGAAAATCTGTGGGGTGACCTGAAGAGTTCTGTGCACAAGAGATACCCTCGCAATCTGACTGATTTGGAGCACTTTTGCAAAGAAGATTGGGAAAATATTGCCAAGTCAAGATGTGCCGTGCTGATAGACTCCTACCCAAGAAGACTGAATGCTGTAATTAAATCAGAAGGTGCTTCAAAAATGTAATAGTTTAAGGGTGTGCACACACAACAAAGTATTTGTTTAAGGGTGTGCACACTTATGCAACCAGCGTATTGTACGTTTTTCCTTACCCCCCCCCCCCCAACAGATTTGTTTTTTCAATTGAATTGTACAGGTTATAGGTCACATTAAAGGTGGGAAAAGTTTTGAAATGATTTATTGTGGTCTCATTTTTTTATATCACAAAAACCTGGCATTTTAACAGGGGTTTATAAACTTTTTATATCCACTTTTCTTCCCAGGTTGGATAAGCTTTAGAAATCTACCCATATGCAAATAAGGCAGTGTGTTTGTTGAACATAATGCAGTTGCATTAAGTCCTACTTAAGTGTAAAATTAGATGTTTGCAGAACACACAGCCTTACTTGGCAGTACTCACCCACCATCCACCTTTTTGGATGTACATGGTTTGGTGTTGGAGTTGACATTAAGTTTTGGTCAGTAGTATTTTTTCTTGTGTGTATATGTTTTTGGTTTGGAACAGTTAGGGTTTGCAAACTTGCATTTTCATTTTCCTCTTCCTTCTGGACCCTATAAAATGGATTGAGGACCTGTCTGTGAGTGTGTAAGGCAAGCCCTGTCCTTGCAGGTGATTGGTCCATCACAGCCACAGATAGGCAGTGAAATGGGGGGAGTTCAGTGCTTTGATAGACTGCTATAGATAGAGGAGCCAGTAAGGCTGTGTGTTTTACAAACATGTACTGTTATAGATAAGTAGGACTTACTTGCAGCTGTATTTTGCCCAGAGCTGAATCCACATATGATGATCCATGATATACTCTAAATTGTCACTCACTTCAAAATAAAAATGTTCACATAAAACTATTATCTCCAATGTTATAGAGGGATATAGCCCACACAACTGCCTAAGCAACCCATGTTTCATTTGTGGCTTCTGTGCTTGACTGTGCTGACACTGGAGGATGATGTGACCGTCTTGGGTGGGGAGGGGGATAGAATAAGACACATACTGCCACAATCTGTCAAAGGAGGGACAGCATAGTGTAAGCATTCAGGGGGCAGGCTTTTGTCCCACTAAAACATTCTCTGGTGGCAGCCCTCATTTGCATGTGAATAGGAGCATGAGCTCACAGGAAGAGGGCATTGTAGAGCCTCTGTCACCTCAGCCTTGCAGATGGGGTGCAACCATTCAAAAATGCTCTCACAACCAAGACACTGATGAGAGCAGAAACAACTCTTTATGTGTACCTGAATAACACCCAGATGGCTGTGGTCTCAGTGGTTGTGGGGTCTCCCCCTACAGTTAGGGGTGGCTTAATGATTGGTAGGCCTGGGGGGGGGGCAAAAAATAGAATAGGAAGAGTCACCATGAAGAAATTTAAGGTAGTAGTCCTGAAACCTTCCCTACCTTGATATATCTTCTGCAGCATCAAAGTCATGGACCCGGACCAGATTTGTGATTTCTGTTTTCACATCCCCAAAGTTAAAAGTCTTCTCTATGCTGGTTGCATAAAAAAACTCACATAAAAGATCTATGGCTTCTACAGAGATATTTCAGTGGTAGAGCTCTGTTCCTGATGGACTCAAGCCAGTGACAGAGCATAGAGGAGAAGCTCATCCCCTCTCACTTACACCTGTAAACATTAGTTTGTGTAAGCATTGTGGAACATTTTGTCTCATCCATGTTCAGAGAACCATTTCTGGGATTCACTAGCCTTCCCCATAACATTTCCGTAGTCAAAGACTCGCATCAAAAACTTTTGTCCAACATCAGTTGTGCTGACTTTTGGTCATTTGTTACCGTGGAGACCCCTTGTTCCAATCACTCACTCTAGTCCATAATTAAGACCAGTGGGCCCTATATCACTACAGTCATAGTACATATCATCAGTAACACAACCTCAGCTACAAGTACCAAAGTACTTGTCAGTTCCTTACACTTCAGGGCCTGTGCCTGATGTAGTGCTAATCTTCTGTTATTGCCCACTGTTTTCAAATGAGCTATGACCATTGTTTCATTAGAGGTTACCAAAATCCAGGCCTCGGCAGCTTCAGAGGACAATTGGGTCAATGTTGCAGTAGTTGCCATCCCCCCAATCAGTACTGAGCTAAATATAATTCTGTTATAATATGAAGAGAAAGTTGCCAAGATCGAAAAATATTTCTTTAGTAAAATGAGCTCAATAAGCTTTTGCAAAAGTGCTTTTTTAAGTTTTAAACACAATAACAATTACATAGCATTAATAGATGATAAATCATCACATGACCTTAAAATAACTCATCACGTGACTTTAATGCATGGTCCATGAATTAACACTCCATGCAATTCAGCAATTAAAAAAAAAATATATATATATATATATATATATATATATATATATATATATATACTTTTCTTGATAGAAATTTCAAACTCTCAGACAAGAAAAGTAGAAAACCCACTTAAGCGAAAGTGCACAACATCGAAAGTGCACTTTCGCAAAAGCTGGTTCAGCAAACCAGAAAAAAAATACTTTAAATGCTATTTTGCAGGGGGTCAAGCCCCCCCTGCACCCCTCATGTGGGGGGCTGTGCCCCCACACCCAATACTTAAATATACTAACTCCGAGATCACACTACAGTGGGGAAAAGGATATATTTCCTTATCCCTACTGTAAAGTGCTTCTCCGAACCAGCTTTTGCGAAAGTACACTTTCGATGTTGTGCACTTTCGCTTAAATGGGTTTCTATTTTTCTTGCTTGAGATTTTGAAATTTCGATCAAGAAAAGTAGACCTCTGTGTGTGTGTGTGTGTGTGTGTGTGTGTGTGTGTATATATATATATATATATATATATATATCACACACACACACACACACGTATATTTAGACATAAAAAAACTTTTAAACTCACTTTCAATACAGTCTGTTGTCTAAAATGTCTTACTTTTAACATTGGTTTTAAAGAAACAGCATAATTTATACTGGTTATTTATCAGCTTTAAGTTCATTAATCCGTCTGTATTCTCTATTTTCTAGTGTGAATTTCATATCACCACCCATTTTGTTTTCTAAGATAGTCTTTAGTACTGCAAATGTAAAAGTATATTCTCCTTTTTTGTCTCTTAACATGTCTGTACAAAGCATTAGTAATTTTTGGGTCCTAATATCAGAAAAATGTTCACCTATTCTTTCCATTAATTTTAGTGTAGTTACACCAAGATAAAATGCTGTGCATAAATCATATCAAGCGATATATATATTACACATGAAGAATCACAATCTGCATACTTGTTAAAAAATTTGTTACTTGAAGGATGTATAAAACATTTATCTTTATGAATGAAATTAATATATACATTTATTACAGGAAAATGTACCCTTCCTAACAGTTTATCTTTTATATTCTACCTTTTGCCATTGTCATTACCCTTTATAACAAAGTTGTTGCTTTAAATTTTCTTTTATTTTCTTTTATAACTAAACCTTGATCTGATGTTGTCAGTCTTCATTCATTCTTGACTGATGGGTTCAATTCCAACCTCTCGGAACTGACTCGGCCATTATACATAGCTCATGTCTGCCAAAAACTCTAAAGCTAAGGCTCTACTCACAATGCCTGTCTTCCCATTACCTCAGATCTGGTTTGCTGATAGAAAATTGGACACTTCAGCCGATGTCCTCAGCTAAGTGCTTTAACATTTCTATTTTTATTGTCGTTTCTAGCACTATTTGATTAAAACTCTCTTTTTCTTTACTGGATAATTTTGCTACCTTGTTTTTGAGTGTGTGACTGTTTTCTGACTATTTCTACCCACCCCATTTTTCCTTATGGTAATTCTTATTACCATCATTGGTAACAGGCCTCCTCCCTTTCCTTGTTATCGTTGGTAGTTTTGGACACCATTGTTGGTATCTTCTCTTTTTCTCTTTTACCCATTTGGGTATTTTTTTTTATACTATTGTTGGTATATCTGTTTAAAAAAAAAAAACTCTTTTCTTTTCCTTTCTTCTGTGTGTGTGTGTGTGTGTGTGTGTGTGTGTGTGTGTGTGTGTGTGAGTGAGAGAGACCATTTTTGATATGGCGAGAAGCAAAAGGGATATCTGGCTTCAAGCAGTGTCAGGACTGTTGCAGAAAGATGCCCAATTCTGATGGTCATCTTTCTTGTGTGTACTGTTTGGGTGCCCCTCACTTGGTCTTAATTCTTAACATTTGTCAGGGCTTTAGAGCCCGTAGTTTAGCAGAGAGGCACAATAAGCTTATCTTAAAATGCTTGTTGAAATATCCTTTTACTGAAACCCTATGTAAGGCAGTGACTTCAAAAATCTCCAAAGCTATATTTGAAGAAAAGAAGCCACTCTGTGCCAACCTCCCCTGCTACATATGAAGCAAAGTTCCAAAAATCACAGGTTCCAGTGGTTTCTTCGGCACCGAAAGCCAAAGTACAAAAGTGACAGTATCATCTCCTCCAACACCAAAAATGATTTAATCCACAATTGAACTAACTCAAACCTCTTCGGCACCAACCATTTCTTTGGCGATGATGACCTCTTCAGCTCCGACAATAGTTTCTGCACAACCATCACTATTCTCTTATTTGGTTCCACATTACCCTTTCATACAATAGCCCATGGTGCCGAAAGTCAATCTGATAGTTATTCACAGGACTAGATATTTCCCTTCAGTAGACCCATTTTTGCGTCAATAACCAAGCCCATTTCTGGAGACCTATCCTGGATCTCAACCTATTGAGCAAATTTGTACAACAGACAAAATTCTGGATGGTCACGGTTCAATTTATCCTTCCCTTTCTAGAGAAGGACTAGATGTGCTCTATAGACCTTCAGAATGTGTATTACCACATAAAAATGGACAAACGCTCCAGAAGATATTTCCCCTTTGGGTTAGGAGCCAGTCATTATCAATTCCAAGCGCTGCCCTTCAGTCTCACCACAGCCCCCATTGTGTTCACCAAATGCATGGCAGTCATAGCAGCTCATTTGAGACTACAGGAATTCTGTGTGTTTCCATATCTATACCACTGGCTCCTCACTGCCAAGTAAGGCATTGACTGCTTTACACCACAGACTTCGTTCTACATCTTGATGAAACACTAGGCATTTTAGTCAACAAAGAAAAGTCACAATTGACTCCCACACAGGATCTGGAGTTCATCTGAGCAACATTAAATACAGCATCCTGTGTAGCCTCCCTTGCTCTCCACAGGCTGTTGAAGCTAAGATCACAAGTTCAAGTAATCATTTCCCAAAACAAAGTTCCTGCTCGTCTGGTACTACAAGCTCTGGGAACCATGGCAGCAATGATAATGTTAGTTCCCATAGTGAGGTATCACATGAGGCTGTTTCAATGGCTCTTGGCATCACAATGGTCACGTCTAATGCACTTCATGTCCCATCCAGTCTTGGTGACAAATCGCTGCAAAAAGGATTTATCTTGGTGGATGAAGCTAGAAGAAAATTTATGGGATCATTCCTTTTCCCCCTCTCAGTCCAAAGACTGTAGTGACCACAGACACTTCCCAGCTAGATTGGGGGGGGGGTCCATTTTCTGGGAAAGACTGTTCAAGGCACTTGGTCCCCACAAGAAGCCAATTTACATTATCACCGTACTAGAATTGAGGGCAGTGCTTTTAGTGTTGCAAGCATTCCAAGCTATCCTTCCTTCGGAGACCGTTGCAATCCATTGAGGCAACATGTCCATAGTCTGGTATATCAACAAACGGGGGGGAACCAGATCCTGCCCTCTATGTCTGGAAGCTCCAAGGATTTGACAATGGGCAATCGCTTCCAACTGCTTTCTGATAGCAATGAATATCCCGGGGGAACTCCAACATGATTGCGGACAAACAGAACAGATGTATCCTTCTGCCTCACGAGGTTTCTCAGTCCCAAGATACCGACGAAGGTCTTTCATCAATGGGGTCAGCCATGCTGTGACCTGTTCACTTCTCCCATAAAACACAAATGCAACAGCTACTTTGCCCTAATCCCCCATCACGGGGAGTCATCGAGAGATGCACTTCTAATTGATTGGCCTCAGTACTCCTGTATGCCTTTCCCCCAATTCCATTCATCCCCCAGTTTCTGCGGAAAGCCCAACAGTTGGGAAGTAAGGTGATTCTCATTGCACCTTACTGGCCCCGTCAAGTCTGGTTCCCCTTTCTTTGGCCTCATCTGGTTCACCGCCTGTGTGCTCTGGACCTACTTTCTCACCCTCAGGGCCTGGTGCATCCCAGTCTTCAAAATCTCAAGCTGACTGCTTGGTTTCATTAATTCCAGTAATTGCCAGGCAGAATAACTTGTCCTCTCCAGTGCAAAAGGTATTTCTGGTTTCCCGTAAACCATCCACCAGGAAGCTTTATCTAAGCAAATGGAGAAGATGTTCATTTTGGGCATGTACAGTGTGCATAGACCCTTTCTTGGTGCCAGCTGATAAGGTCTTGGAATATTTAGCTACCTTATTTGAAATGGGCGTCTACAAGTAAGGTTGATTTGGCTGCCATTTCAAATTCTCATAACTCTGTGCTCTGCATTTAAAACCGTCTTTCAAAGATCCTGCAGCACCAGGGGATTTGACCTTAGTCTTACAGTTTCTATTTCAACAGCCCTTTGATCCAGCAGCTACTTGTGACCTCAAGTTTATATCTTGGAAGACCCACTTCCTAGTAGCTATCACATCTGCTAGGAGATTTTCAGAGTTACAGGCTTTGTGTGAATCATCCCTATATCATTTTTCAGAAAGAAAGAGTATCACTCGGAACCAATCCCACCTTCCTTCCCAAAGTGGTATCAGAGTCTAATATCAATCAGTTCATAAATTTACCAGTCTTCTTCCCAAGTTTTACAAACAAAGGAGAGTACTGTTTACACTTGTAGGATGCCCACAGACAATTAAGTTTTTACTTGGACAGAATGAAATCTTCTAGAAAATCAGACCAACTATTTCTATGAGTTTCATGACCCATTTTGGGCACACCTGTATCAAAGTTCACCTTGTCAAAATGGCTAAGAGACTGCATTACCTTTATATACAACCAAAATAAACTCAACTACAGTTAGAGCTCATTCTACAAGATCTGTTTCCACTTCATCAGTCTACCATTCTAGGGCTTCTATGGGTGACATGTGTGCAGCTGCAACTTGTTCTACTCCACATACCTTTATCACTCATTACAAATTAAAGATGGTCTCCAGGGGAAGAGCATCCTTTGGCTCTATGGTGCTCAGGAATATCCTTCCTTAGGGCCGCCTAGGAACTAAAGTAGCTAGTGACTCTGTCCCATCAGTCAAGAATGATTGAAGATTGACATCAGATAAAGAAGTTATGTTCTTACCGTAATGTTCCATCTGTGTTGTCGATCTTCATTCATTCTTGACATCCCACACTCCTGCCCCCTCCAAAAGACTCCTGGAGGTTCAGACCTTGTCCTGGGTAATTATAGGGTTATACATTAGACAGGGCTTCTGTATTTTCTTAACTATTAGGCAAACTCGATCTGAGGTAATGGGAAGAGGGCAATGTTTGGCTGGCATGAGCTATGTATAATGGCCAAGTCGGTTACGAGAGGTTGGAATCTAACCCATCAGTCAAGAATTAATGAAGATCGATAACACAGATGGAACATTATGGTAAGAACATAACTTTATTTTCTTGTACATAGTTTGTAGCTTCTTCTAAATTCTTTAAAATATGCCAGTATTTCCTAATAACATCTTGTACCTTATTGGTATGACTATTATATGTCATAGATATCTGTAGTTTTGTTATTGTTGTTGTCTGTCATTTGTCACAGTATTTGTATCACCAGAAGAAAAATAAATATAGATTCATAGGTTCATACTAGGCTATCTGCCCTAGGGCATTTATAAGCCTAACCAGAGTGTGTTAGGCTTTCGCCACCCATTTTAAATTAATTTTGCTATGCCCTTTTTCGAGGTTAGTATACTGTGCCTCTGTCTAACAGTGACACAGAAGTGATACCCGGGGTAAACCTACGATCTCCCATCCACTCATCAAGATTCCTCTTGAAGAGAGTCAATGAGGGACTCTGCCTAACCTGGACTAGGATTTTATTCCAGAGTGAAGGGAGCCTCTGGGTTATGAATCTGTGCCTCCAGCATGTCATATTTATTTCAATGCTGAGGTTCAAGTCTCTCGAGCGCGTAGCTCGATGGGATTTGGATTTTCTGAGGTGCAGCATGTCCATTAATTCTGGGTCGGACATGGCTTTATACGTCAGGCACAGATTGCCTCTGAGCAGGTGGTATGCCACTGAGTAGAGCTGGAGTTTCTTTAACCGGGCAGCATATGGCATCTGTTTGAGCCCTTTGATCCTCTTGGGGAGGTACTTTTGGAGTCTTTCCAGTTGCTGCAGGTGTCTGGTAAGGTACATCCCAAAAGGGGCATTGTACTCAATTATGGGCCTGATGAGGGATGAGTAAAGAGGCACGATGACCTCTCCTGATCTAGATGTGAATCCCTTCATGATTAGTTGGGCTATATAAAATGTTTTTCTAACCACTTTGGCCACATGGTTGTCAAATTAGAGATTGCTATCAACTTGGGTCCCCAGGTCCCTAATTACTTCTTCTGTACTTAATGGATTACCACCTATGTGGTAATTTGTGGGCACTTAGTTTTTGCCAAAGGGGATGACTATACACTTTTTGGCGTTTAGCTTGAGGCCATGGCTCTGGCACCAGTTGTCTGTTTCTA
Source organism: Protopterus annectens (assembly GCF_019279795.1). NCBI lineage: Eukaryota > Metazoa > Chordata > Ceratodontiformes > Protopteridae > Protopterus > Protopterus annectens. The sequence goes on from NC_056748.1 coordinate 799,339,830, forward strand.
TGAGGCCCTTTTGGAGGATGCTTTTGTCGGCTGGAGAGTCGATTATGGTGCCCAGTTTGCAGTCATCTGCGAACTTGGTCAGCCACAGTCCTTCTGTGTTGGCCTGTACCTCCAAGAAATATATACCGAACAAGAGAGGTCCCAGGACTGAGCCTTGTGGGACGCCACTTATAACTGGTTTGGAGTCTGACATGGCTCCAGCAATTCTAACCATGTGGGTTCTGTCCTTGAGCCAGTTTGCAACCCATCTAGTGACATAGGAATTTATATTTAAGCTGGTGAGCTTATCTATAATGCCTGAGTGGGGTATTGTATCGAAGGCTTTTGTGAGGTCCAGGTAGGCTGTGTGGACCACCTTCCCCTCGTCAATGGCCTTGGTGACTGTTTCAAAGAAATTGACCAGGTTTAAGAGGCAGGATCTGCCCTTAACAAAGCCGAACTGGGTAGGATCCAGTGTCTGTAGGTCCCCAATATCTTTATTTATGAGGTCCATGATGATCCTTTCCATAGCTTTGCAGACCAAGCTAGTCAGGCTTATGGGGCGATAGTTTCCAGGATCCGTTGAGGCACCACCTCTGTGGAGAGGGACCACTGTTGCTGTACGCCACTCTTTGGGTCCATATCCTGTAGTAAGGCTGAGATTGAACAGTAGTTTTATGTTTGGGTTTAGCTCTTCTTGGAGTTCATGTAGGATGCAGCCCGGGACACCATCTGGTCCCATTGATGCTGTGTTTTTTGCTTTGGAGAGGGCGTCTCTTACCTGAGCATCTGAGATGTCAGGGGGGCAGCACTCTGCTGGAATAGATATTTGCCCTTTTGGTGGGGAGGGGGGGGAGAGAAGTTTGCGCTGAACCTGTCAGCTAGGATGTTGGCAATGTCTGTGGGTTTGGTGTATTTTTTGTCATTTTGGACTAATTCTGAGCATATCTGGGAATTCCCACCCAGGTTCCTAACATAACTAAAGAAAGCCTTGTGATTATCCTTAGTGTTTTGTGCAATTTTTCTCTCAAAGCTGGCCTTAGATGATTTTATGAGTGCCCGTAGTTTTTTGCTAATACTGATCAGAGATGCCTTCCCTTTTTGGGATTTTGCTCTGTCATGTAGTAGCTTCCTCCTTCTATTGTATAGTTTGTTTATGGCTGGGGTCCACCAGACAGGACGTCTGCCTTTGGAGGATTGGGTCTTGGTTTTATTTGGGATTGCATGATCCATGCATTCCTGAAGGTGTTCATAGAATGCGTTTATAAAGGATTCTGTGGTCTGGGCCTTATTTTCCACAGGCCCGGGGGCTTTGAAGGATTCCACCTCAGTTTTGAGGAGTGTGAAATTTGCTTTAGAGAAGTTTTTCACTGTGGTTTTCTGGGCAGGGGGTGGGGTCGGGATGTGAATATCCAGTGAGATTAGTTTATGGTCTGATCTTACCAGTGAGGGATACGCTTCTGGTCTGGAGCATAGAGTCCCCATGTTGGTGATGATCAGGTCCAGTATGTTTTCCCCTCTTGTCTGAGTGGTAACAAGTTGTTCCATAGCGTTTGAGTTTATAAATTCTAGGAACCTTTGGGCTAGGGTGTTGGAGCTAGAGTAATGCTCCCAGTCTATGTTTGGGTAGTTGAAGTCGCCCAATATAATGGTGTTTGGAGAGACCTTCATATTTTCCAGTGTTCTCAGGAAGGCCGAGTGGGTTTCCTGGGTTTGGGAGGGTGGTCTGTAGCAGGCTATAAACTGGAAGGCAGTTTTACCCACTGTTAGTTGCACATGGATAGTCTCTGATGCTTCGTGCTGTGCCACCAACCTGGAGGTGTGGGTATCTTTGACGAATATTGATACTTCCCCTCCTTTTGTGGTTCAGTCCAAGTTTTGGGGCCGAAAAGCATGGTGTGAGGTATAACCTGGTAGTGCTGGGGTGCTCTCGGAAGCCTTGAACCAGGTTTCTGTTACTGCACAGATATTGATGTTCTCCATGCTAAGGAGAGTTTTGAGTGCATGCATCTTGAGGTTTAGACATCTGGCATTGAGTAGCATTACTCTTAGTTTCTTATCCCTTGTGATACCTATGGAGGTGTGTTTGTCTTTTGAGCCTTGCCTAAAAAAGGCACTATGGGGTAGCAAGAGCCTTTGCCAATATCCGAAAGCCCAGGGGTGACAGGTGCAAGCTGTCCCTAGTGAAGCATCGTGGCTTGTCAAGCATGTCATCCCAGGCTGACAGGCATTGGATCCCCTTTGAATGACACCAATACTTAAGCCAATTGTTGAAATTGATCATCTTGTCTTCATATTGTGGCATCATTCTTGGTGAGGGTAAGATGCTACTCAAGGTCAGGGTCATACCGGCCTTGGCTATATGCTCAGAGAGCTCCTCTATGTCTCTTTTCATGTAGTCCAGGGAGGTACGTCTCAGGTCATTCACACCAGCATGGACAATGACTGAGTCATATTTGTACTTGCCTTGGAGTGACCTGAGTGCTTGTGTTATGTGGTGGATCCTAGCGCCCAACAGGCAGCTCACTGTGACCTTCTCCTTGTTCAGCCTGGTGAATATTTCTTTATGAAATCAATTTCATAAAGAAATATTTTTAGATTCTGATGGCCATTTCTCTTCATGTTATACCAATGGAATTATAATTAGTTGGTACGTTTATGTTTATCTGCTGGTATTTTACCAGTTTTCTGATCATTGCAACTGTTTGCAATCAATACTCACACAGCAAATGCTATCAGCACAGATGCCAATGCAGGCACCAGACCTAATAGTCCAGAAACAACATAGTTAGGCACACTGTTTCAGAAGGCCCCTTGGAATACCTCAACAACTTTCTGTGACACAGTTGACTGGCAAATGCCCTCCATCATCAGACTTGAAGCTAACCCTAAAGTTTCCCAAAAGGCCAATGCTAAGACATGCACTTGGATCCACAAGATAGCAAAGAATTTCCCACTTGGACAATGAAGAGGAGTTCGTCTTCCCTTGGTCACAAACTGATTGTCCGTACTTGGAAGTATTTGTCTGACTCATAAGAAAAATGTGTGCCCACAGACTCCATTCTTTCTCCCAAACAAGGATAATAGGAGACATGCAGATTCACTCATGGCCTTTGTATGTCTGAGTTCTCAGGCTCATAGCAGCAGCACCTTTTCCTGGTTCCCATTATTAGGTACTGCTTGTCAGCTCATTGAACACTGAGGGTACAGTGGTTGTAACATGTTGACTGCATGTACCCTGCACTTGTGGCAGAGAGAATCAAAGTCTTTAATATGGCTCAGGGAACCTGAGTTTGATGAATGACATCAGCACTTGTTTACACAGACAGGGAGAATGGGCATGCCTGTCCTGGGGAAAAGGTTCTTGCATGCCTCATGCCACTGCTCTTGATGACAGACTTATTGGGACAGAGGCTTGTCATGAAATTATGCAAGACTTCCTCAGCTAGTAAAGACAGACTTTTGTCTACACGTGTAGTAGCATGCTTGCACAGATAGTGGGGCATGGACAGTCATGTGGTGGTAAAAGTGCTCATGTCACCATTAGTGGGGGGGTAGGCCAAGAGTAAATGTTCTCACTGCAAGTCTGCTGGCAAAAATACAAAACTCCCTTATGGGTGCCTGAATGATAGCTCCTTCCCTTAGGGAGCTTTCACTTCTGAACTGGTTGGAATTCCTGTTGTGAAGGAATGAAGGTGTAGAAAAATATATCAAGTGTTGACCCTTTGCTTCTTCCAGTCTGAATTTCTCTGGTTTATCATCAGCATCTGCAGTGGTGGTTACATCATGGATGTATCTGTCGTTGGTGGGGGTATTGTTTAGAGCTAACAGTGTAAGGGACTTGGTCACAGTAAGAGCCATGTTTGTACATAAATGCCCTGGAGATGAGGCTTGTCTTCCTAACATCACAAGTTCCACAATATGTTCTTCATCAGGGTGCTAGTGTCATTCACTGTAATAATGCAGTAGTGATTTATTATGTCAACAAGCACAAGGATCACATTAGTTATCTCTGTTCCAAGAGGCCATATGATTGTGGAAGCGGAACATGCCTAGTTTGCTGTTTTTGATATCATTATGCTTCTCAAGTCAGGCTAACTCAATTACACACCTGCGCATCCAGGGTCTGCTGATGCTCATGAGCGATATCCAAGTCAGTCTATGGAAAATGTCCTTCTTGTAACTGGGACAAGCTGTGCTGTACTGTAGTAGTTTACCCTACCAGTGCCAAATGTAGCAGCTGTTTCTGTCTCATTTCTCTTGAGGGAGAGATTCCCTGAGATACTGTAGTCTTCAAGGAGTCTCCAGGATTTCTTTTCATTTTCCTCTCAATTGTGATGAAGTTTCTGATGACAAACAAGCTGCACAAGGTCATTGTCATTCTCTTAGCTTCATTCTGGCCCCAGCACATCCGGTTCCCTCTGCATTATGGCTTTACCTTTTGGAGAAATGTCTTATCATATCGTATGAATGCCTCTTATCCTATCTGTCCAGCATCACCTGGATATTCAGTCCCTCAAGTTGACTGCCTGATTTCTCATGTTTCAGTAATGGTCTGGAGCCTTGATTACTTTTCCATGGTGGTCTTACAGTGGTCTTACTGTTGCCCAAAAGGTGGCCATTAGATATGTTTATAAAAGTAAATGTAGAGTTTTCTTTACTAGCCACCGGTAATCCATATAAACTGAAATGAAAATGTAGATTCTCTGAATAAATACTGTTTTATTTAAAAGGTATACTGCTTTTGACTTGCAACAGATTTCTTCAGAAAAAAGTTCTAAGCTTGTTTTCTACGTTTCCTGTTACTAGAGTAGTCCAGATACAGATTTGCTGTATCCAGGACTGTTTTGTAAGTTTCTGAGTTCCCCAGACCTTTCTTTATTAGAAGGAAGCCTTCCAGCTTATCAGTGGGAGTGGTAAGCACAAGGTAGTCTATGTACCACTTTCTCTTGCACTTCAGTTACCTTATTTACCTAGCACTTCATCAGGCTTTTTGCAGCAATTATTGTAGTACACGTAAGTACTATCAGCACTAGACATCCTATAAGGAAACAATTCCAGTACTTGGTAATGATGACCATCCCTCCTGGCATGTCTAAAGCTCATTTTCCTGTGCTTTCTCCGATTAACTTGGGCATTCTGAGGCAGTATAGCAACTGCCTCATGTACACAGACAACCCTCTCCTCTTACCTCTCAACATTCAGACTTGTGAGAGATGCACTTATATCTCCAAACTGGAAGCCATGCACTCTCCAGCCAAGACCGGAATAGCTTGTCAAGAGGAGAAGGTTAACACTTGCACCACACCACATGGAAAACATAGCCCTTCAGAACACCCACCATCACAGCCCTCGCATAAAAACCCAAACCACACACCCACTTTTGCGGAGGCTGTCAATAAAAATATACCCAAACAGCAGAGACCTCCAAGGCAGAAACTCACTCGATCACCACAGCACAGCACAAACCACAAGACACACAGCTCACCTACACAGTGTGCCCCTCAACCTAAGCACCTAAGGCAAAACAGCTTGCCCAGTACAATAATCATAGGTGACTCAGTAGTGAGGCACACTGATGTCCCACTCACTAGATTGAATAAGGAGAAGGTAACAGTCAGCTGTTTATCAGGTGCCAGAATCAGTCACATAACACATGCGTTCAGGTCAATCCACAACAAGTACAAGTATGACTCTGTCATTGTCCGTGTGAGTGTGAATGACCTGAGATGCACCTCCCTGGACTACATGAAAAGAATAATGGTGGAGATCTTGGATTATGTGGCCCAGGCAGTTATGACCCTAGCCCTGAGCAGCATCTTACTGTTGCCCAGAATGGTACTGCAGTACAAACAGAAAATGATTGACTTCAGCAATTGGCTAAGTTTCTGGTGTCATTCTAAGGGGATGACATGATTGACAGACCTCGATGCTTTGTCAGAGATGGCCTGTATCTGTCACCCTGGGTTTCAGGGTACTGGCTAAGGCTGTTGCCACCCCTATAGTGCCTTTTTAAGGTGATGTTCCAAAGACCAAATTACCACTGTAACAGCTATAAATAAATGCAATCTGAGGGTCATGCTGCTCAATGCTAGAAGTCTAAATCTCAAGATGAACTCACTCAAAGCACTCCTCAAAATGTAGAACATCGACATTTGTGCTGTAATGGAGACCTGGTTTAAAACTGCCAAAAACACCCCTGTGCTACCAGGCTGTAACTTATTCCACACCTTTCGGCCCCAGAACATGCACCAAAGCTCCAAAGTCGGTGGTGTCTCCATATTCATAAAAGATATGCACACCTCTAGACTAGCAGCCCAGCATAATACATCTGAGATACTCCAGGTTCAACTAACATTGGGTAAGATCGCGATTCAGGTCATAGCCTGCTGTAGGTCCCCAACCATGTCCCAAGACTCTCACTCCATAATCCTAAGCACCCTGGAAACTAAGATACAACCCAACACTCTCATACTAGGTGACTTCAGCTACCCCTCTATCAACTGGGAAAACTACGCATGCAGCAGTGCACTGGCCCAACGTTTCCTGGAATTCATCAATTCCAATGTCCTGGACCAGCTCATTCTTACCCCCCACTAGAGGAAGTAACATGCTTGGTCTGGTTATTACTAATATGGGCAGCCATTGCTCTACACCAATAGTAAATTCCTCCCTGGATAGATCCGACCACAAACTAATCACCATGGAAATCCTCATCTCACCCACACCTCCTGCAAAGGTATCCACCATGAAAAACTTCTCCAAAACTGACTTTAGACTCCTAAAAACAGAGGTGGCTAACTTCACGGCACCCATGCCAATGGAAAATAGATGTATGACTGCCAAATCATACACCAAAGCACTGTACAAACATAAATAAATGCATGGAACTAGCCATTACCAACAGAACCAAGATGCTCTCCTCAAAAAAAAAAAAAAGGAAGCCAACCTGGTGGTCCCCTGCCATTAATAAACTCTACAACAGAAAGAAGAAACTGTTGCAGAAAAAGGTGAAGTCCCAAGACTGGAAAAATTCCCTTATTAGCCTCAACAAAAAGTTGGGATCCCTCATCATAACCTCCAAAGCCACCTATGACAGTAGAAGTGTCAGACACTAAAAGCAACCAAAAACGTCTATAGTTATATCAAGAATCTCCACTGCAATACCCAGATTTGCTCTGAGTCACTGCACAATGGTACCTCCTATACTGAGCCAACAGATATTGCCAACATACTGGCCAACAGATTCAGTGCCAACTTTGCTCCTCTGCCCCCCCCCCCCCAAAGGACCAATCTCAATATCGGAAGAATGTCAGACACCCATCATTACTGCAGCACGGGTTAAGGTTGCATTGTCCAAGGCCAAGAATACAGCTTCCGTGGGACACAACAATATCCCTGGCTGTGTTCTGCATGAATTACAAAGTGAACTGGCACCACATCTGTGTGCCCCTGTTCACTCACAGCCTCACCTCAGGCTTTGTCCCTACTGAGTGGTGCGCTGCTACAGTCATCCCTCTCCATACAGGAGGAGCAACTACAGACCCTGGAAATTATTGCCACATTAGCCTAACGAGTCTGATATGTAAGGCTATGGAGCGCATCATCATGGACCTAATTAACAAGGATATAGGGAATCTCCAAACTCTAGATCCCATGCAATTTGGTATTGTAAAAGGTAGATCATGCTTGCTCAATCTGGTTGACTTCTTTGAGTCAGTCACCAGACCTGTGGATGAAGGTAAGGCAGTTCATACAGCCTACCTCGATCTGGCCAAGGCCTTTGATACCATTCCTCACTCAAGAATTATTGATAAACTCACCAAACTAGGCATCAACCCCTGTATCTTTAGGTGGGTTGCAAATTGGCTTACAAATAGAACCCACAGTGTGAAAGTAGTGGACTCCAAGTCAGACTGCTGACCAGTCATGAGTGGAATCCCACAGGGATCGGTCCTGGGTCCTTTCCTGTTTGGCATCTACTTCTCAGAATTCCAGGCCAACACAGAGGAACTCTGGCTGACCAAGTTTGCAGATGACTGCAAGCTAGAAGCCATTATTAACTCCCCAAGTGATGCAGACATTCTACAGAAAGGTCTCACTGAGACCAATGACTGGTGTCGAAACCATGGCCTTGAGCTTAATGCCAAAAAATGCGTTGTCATCCCCTTTGGGAAGAACTCAGTTCCCACTAATTACCACATCAATGGGAGCCCACTGAACACTGAAGGCATTATAAGAGATCTGGGGACACAGGTTGGCAGCAACTTCTCCTTCGACCACCACATTGCCACTGTGGTCAGAAAGTCCTTCTGTGTGGCACATCTCATTACCAAGAGTTTTGCATTCAGGAAGAAAGAGGTCATTGTTTTTCTCTACTCTTCCCTCATTAGACCAATCATAGAGTACAATGCCTCATTTGGCATGTACCACACTAGACACCTGCAATAGCTGGAGAGGCCACAAAAGTACCTCATGAAGAGGATCCTAGGCCTTAAACACATGTACTACATGGACAGACAAAAAAAACTCCAGCTATTCTCTGTCTCATATCGTATACTAAGAGGCAATCTCTGCTTGGCTTACAAAGCCATGTCTGATCCAGCTCTGTTAGAAATGCTACATCTAAAGAAATCTCAATCCCTCCGCACCACACACTCCAGAGACCTCAACCTCATTACCACAATCAACAGAACATGCTGGAGGGACAGGTTCAAAACCCAGAGACTGCCCATGCTCTGTAACAGACTTCCGATACATGTCAAGCAGAGCACCTCACTGCCCAATTCAAGAGAAATCTTTGAGTATATGGGAAATAGAAAGTTCACCCCAGGGATCGCTCCAGTGGCTCTACTTGATGGAGCACTGGGAACTAACGTCGGGCGGCACAATGCCAGGCACTTCTTATGGGCTAGGCTTATAAAGGCTCCAGGGCCATTAGCCTAATATACACCTAAAAAACCTCTTTCCTCTTCAGTATCCTCTGGTCATTATGTCTAGAAACTGTCCCACAAACTGGCCTGCAACACCCCCATTGGCAAAATATAGTCTCAGATTCTTGGGTGCTAGGAGGGTTACAGATGGCACTGGATACAAACACCTCCTTTTAAGTGAATTCTTCCCCACTCTCCAAACTGAACAAAGCATTTTTCATTGTGTTACTCCATCCTTATATACCGAAAGAGCCCTAGAATCTGTGCCCCTGTAAGTCAGTGGGGCAAAGACTCCTGTTCCAGATTGTTTCTTGTACCAGCAGAAGAGGTCTCTTAGAGACCAGTACTAGATCTTTCATTTATATATTTGCATATGAAAGTATCAGAATTCAAAATATTAACCTGACAGAATCTGTTACCTCCATCTGTTGTATGAGTTACATGGTAACACTAACAGAGTTACGTGGTAACACTAGACTTATGGCTATTACCACATTCCCTTAGTCATAGGCTTCAGGAAATGTCTAAGTTTATCTCTTTCTAGGTTACATTGTCAGATGTCTGCATTACCATTTGGATTATCTACGGCTCCTAGGATGTGTTCACAAAATATCTAGCCCCAGCCATTGCTTATTGCAAACTAAATAGCATTCACATATTTCCTTCTTTGGATGACTTGCTTATCTGTATGGAGTCTCTATCCAGATGCCAAGTCATTAACATGGTTTATATTTCTCTTGATGAATCTGGGCTTCCAGATAAATATTGCAAAATCCTCCTTGACTCTGTCTCACAGGATTGCGCTTCTTGGTTGTCTTTTACATACTTCTCTTCAAAAGACTTTTTTTTAACACCAGGAAGGTTTTCCCCTTGATTGTTTCCTGAACTTTTCCAGTCACACTCACTTCTGGGAGATGATTACTCAGAGTCATAGGGGTTCATGCCTTCTATAATTCTCCTCTACAGGTTACACATGAGAAATATGTAATGGTTTCTATATTATAGACGGACCCAACATTTGCATTCTCTGTAGTATCATATTTCAGTTTTAGGCTTTCTGAAAAGAGAATTAGAATGGTGGAGACAATCTCAGTTAACAGAAGGTCTCCCTTTCTCTCAAAAGACCCCAGTCCAGTCTCTCACCACAGGTGTGCCAGGTTTTGCTTAAGAAGCAGTTCCAATTGTGGGGTGGGGGGATAAAGGTGCAAAGCCTGTGGAGTCTTTCAGACAGAGTAAACCACATCAGCATTTTTTATCCTTTCTTGACTGGGTTAGTTCCATGGGGCTATAACATTTTTTCAGGGGACACCTGAGGTGGTTTTTTTGTACTACTAGGGGAAAATTATAGCCAAGGCATTGAGGAACGTTCCCTAGTCTTTGTAGCTGTTGGATGGTGCTAGAGGGCTCTTGCAGTAGCAAGGAAGAAGAAGCTAAAGGTAAGCAAAAGCTTGGAGGAGGACAGAACATGTAGTGAGTTTGGAGGTGGAAAAATGAGAATTTGGAGAAAAGTTTGTTGGACATAGGGTCTCAGAATGTAAACAAAGGTTCCTTTGTTGTGGATGTTATGAATGAGCAGAGTTTAGCTTTCTCAGTCGAGAATGATATAAGTGAGTCTGTTAAAGTGGTGAAGATAACAGAACTGGAATCAGGGGCATACCTCTCAACTGTACCGAATTCCTCTGTATTTCCCATTTTCAGGAGCAAAATGATAGGGTGCCATGAATTCCTGAGTGACCTATTCAAATCCTGATTTTGTTTTTTTGCTCCCACAAGCTTCTCCCCTTTATTGCAGCTCAGCTTTTCTGTAAACTCTCATTGTCATCTCATTCACAAATTGGCAGGTACATGTATACCTCTGTAAGAAAACTCATGAGAAAATGCTTTTTTTTTAAGACCATTAATGTGCACCTATCAAATATATATTTTCCTTGTCTTCACATATTATATGAGACTATAAAATAATGATTTGGGCTGACGTGGTTAGATGTACATGTAACTGAACAAAGATGATCAACTAAAATTTGATATACATATCAATCAATGCATAAAGAAAACCCACCAAAAACTTGGCCTTCTGAACCGTAATCATAAATTTCTTTGTCCCTCCTCCAAACCATTCCTAACTACATCTCTCGTCTTACCCTGTCTTCGGGTTGCTGCTCCTGTCCTTATTAACCTCCAGTCATTTCTTCTCAGCAAACTAGAACACACAATAAAATAGCTAAGTTTGCCTCCAGACACCCATATAAATCCCATCACTGCCTTGCCCCCTTCTCCTTAAGTCTTTGCAATGGCCTGAATTCCTCAAACCACTGCATATAACACACACTGTTATCTATAACCCCACCTCCTGCCCCTCTGTCTCTAATATTGTAGCACTATACAGTCCAAGACATCATCTTTGTACATCTGATAAACATCTTCTGGACACCTACAAACCCACAACAAATATTGGGATGTCACTATACAAATACTCAGTAGCCCGCTCCTGGAACCTCCTCCCACATAATATACAAAGTATCCCTCATAAGTCCCAGTTAAAACCTGAACTTAAACGCTATCTTCTAAATACCTGGTCCCATCCCTGTCAAACTTCAGCTTGATACTAGCTACCCTCCTCCTAAATCTACTTTTCTTCTCTCATATCTTTCTCTTTCCCCAACATCTTTCTCCTGTCTAGAGGCCTCATACTACTACACACCAACACTCTCTCCAGAGCACTAATACTACTACACACCAACACCCTCTCCAAAGTACTAATACTACTACACACCAACACCCTCTCCAGAGTACTAATACTACTACACCCCAACACCCTCTTTCTTCTAAATAATTATTTGCAGCCAGAATAACTTGCTGTTAATACATATATTTACACTGAAACCTATACAAATTGTTAAATTCAGTCATTTCACCCTGATGTATGTATATTTTTTCTTGTTTTTTTTTCCATTTGTGATGTAAATTTTTGTCTTGAATGATTATAATTGTAGCTGGTGCTTTTCTCCTTGGGTCTCCACTGAAAATGGGCCTTTGCATCAGCTGGACCAACCTGGTTAACAAATGACAATAAACAAATAAAAGGAGTTTTCTGTTCAGGAATTATATTATCAGAATCACAAAAACCCTGCATGAAATTGTCCTTTTTCCTAGCTGAGGCAGTGGATGGTGGACATCCAACATGCGCCTGAGTTGGCAGATGACAACATTGCTACTGATAATTTTCACAAGAGTTGTGGATGCAGACAGTACATTGCAGCTAATCTGAAATAATGAGAGGTACATACCTGTGGCAGGTCGACTTAGTGTTTCCAAGTTAGAGCTATCCCCCACCCGGTTCAAAACAGGTGTGGCTTAGGGTGATGGGAGTTGTAGTTTGTGGTGTGACAGGGAAGAGCTAATTTTAGTGATAAGCAGGGCATGTTCTTGATGGAAAGGTGTACCTTGCTTCACCATTATTCCCGATCTGATGTTGTGAAATATGTCAAGTTATTTTTTGCTGTCAAAAAATCAGCCACATTTTAAGGAAAAAAGTGTTTGCATTACTCAGCAGTATATGTTAATACATGATGGTATAATAATTATATTTTACTGTACTTAGTTCATGCTTTGTGTAAGTTATAAACATCGGTTATCGCTTGTATTAGTAATTGAAGAATCCATTACAAGGTGGATGTCTTCCTTTAAGTTAAATTATAGGCATTGGACATTAGAGCAGACGAAAATAACAAGCTTTAATTTTAAGTTTTAAATCACAGGTCACAAAGGAGAACAGCATGAAGCCATGTAATACTGTGCAACCTTGTTTGCTTCAAGCCTAGCATCAGCCCATGACTGAGTTACACTTAGTAAGTGGACCCGAACTTGTCAGGTGCGCACATGAGTTCCATGTCCTCCCTTGGTGACCTTACGGTGTTTGTAGTGCTAGTCTGACTAAATGTGAACATCATCAGCACTAAAGTAAACAAATGCACAAGTACAATAATCTAAGAATGTAATACATGCTTTGTATATATTAAATGGTCATCAGTGCTCTACCCTGCAAAACAAAATAAATAAAATATTTCCCTGTGTAGTGTGTGCTAAATCATTGAAAGTGAGAACTAAATTCTTTTGCAAAGTTTGTTTACCTTCCCAATACAATAAATAGAATTGTATTTATTTATGCTTTGTTGTCTAGGCTAGTCTCACTGTGCCAATGGCCTGTTGTCAGGGGAGTCCCAAAGTGCTAGTTACACTATTAGTAGAAATTTGGCCAGGACATCAGGGAACATCCCCTACTGTTTTCAATAGGTGCCACAGGATGTATTACATCCTCCTGAGCTACCACCAAGCAGATGGGGCCTCGGTTTAATGTCTCATCCAAAGGATTTGGCTTAATAGTGCGCAACTGTCATGGACCTGTGATACACTTTTTTGTTCTTGTTCCTTGGGGGAAGGAGGGCGCACTGCTAACATTCCATACGTTTTGGATACTGACATTTAGAGGAAAAGAAAAAAAAAGAAGAAGAAAAAAAAGTTGGTTACTGAAACTGTGTCAACAAGAGCATTTCATGCAATGTACATTAAACTTAGCAGAGCTGAAGACCCACACAGGATTACAAGAACTTTATGACAAGTACTCAAAATTCAATCCTTGCCTTTGGTTAACAAAAATAATAAAATGACCTCACAGGCTTCTGTAGTAAGGCAGGACTTTTAGTTTCTATACAGTAGGAGGTAAAGTTGAAAAAAGTGATGTGCACACGAGCAATTTATTCAAGTAACATTTTATAAATATCGAAATATAGACAGAATTATTAGAGATAATTCAAGTTACTTTGAGGCTGGCCTGTTAGAAATGTAGACCCACCAGATCAAGGTATGCCAGGTGGAACTAAACTAGTGGGCGTTTCATATTGAAAAGGGGCTGGTCTAATTAAGGAACACAACAACACATTTCAAGTTTTCTCATTAAAACAATGAGTGGGTAGAAGTTGCGACAAGCTATCAGACGAAACTGCTCAACTTAGTGGCAAGTTCAGAAATTATTATATTGATGTAATGCTACAGACTGCCACCAGTAAATATGTTTGTCTTTTAAGTGTTATCAATCACTATTCAAGAATTCTGTACAAAGCCAACTTAATTCTGGTCAGTTGAGAGATACACAGACATTTTTAGAACTTAAATGTGTAGGGGGTTGAGAGAGGGAGAACCCCAGTAGGAACTGTATTACACAGTATTTTAGCATATTATACTGATTTCATTATGCTCCTCTCCTGTGCTGTACATGGCTGTTATGCACATTCAGTGACCAGTGAAAGAGTCTTATTTTGTAGCAGAAAACTGTTTCCCTTGATTTGGAGTTCAAATTGTTGTACTAAACAGGAGCCACCATTGTTTGCTGTGTGGTTAATATACAGAGATCAGAAATTCTAACGTGCATCATAGTGAAACCTGCTAGATAGATAAGAGTTCATACATATTTTAAATAATTTCAGTTTACCACTTAAGTATAATTACTGAATGGTAGAAAATAAACCTATAAACAGATCAATTTTATATTCTGCCATACAGCTACACACAATAAAAATGTTCCGTGACAATCGTCTCACTGTATAGGTAAACCTGTACCTTGCTCCTTCAATCAAAAATGACATACAATTGAATCAGTTAGTAGGAAGCTGCTTCTGTTTTGTAGACCCACTGACATTACTGCTGCCTGCATTTCTGAAATGCATACTTTTAGCTGAATACATAAAGTTTTCAGTTTATTATTCACAAAATTTAATTGGCAATCATATGTTTATATAAAAGAAAACAAACCATATTGAAATAGCCCCAGTTGCAAGTATTTTACATCACAGACTGTACTGGCATAATTTTAGTTGCAAACATTATACATCATACATCATAATTAGACTCAGGAAGGTCATACTCTGTCTAGGCAATTCCAATTCTGTGTCATAGCTCAGAAAAATCATTTTCTTAGTTACACCAGTTTGCTCACCCAGTATCTCTGATTGGTTAAAGAAAAAGACAGCCAGGTATAGATACACGTTTAATTGCGCTTGTAATTAAACTTAGATCTGTACCTGGTTGTCTTTTTCTTAATCTCTGATTGAGTAGTCTGCAGGGAATCGTTAAAGTCCGCCAACTCATTATACACCCAGAAGATATGTTCCCAATTACCTCTTTCTTCCCCATCATACTTCTAACATTTGTTGACTACCTGAGGAAAAATACTGTGGAGTTTGCTTATAAGAATCAGTCAGAGGAGGTTAGAAAGGACTGGGAAGATAGACTGGATTAGCAATTCACAAAAAAAAAAAAAAAAAACTATGGAGGAGTTTGTCTCCCAAATATCCAACAAAATCTAGAAGGTTTAGGATTTTTGTTTGAAATGTTTACGTAGATATTTTTATAGCCCAGATGGTGATATAGCTGTGATGCGTTTTTCAGACCATTTAGCAACATGGGTGGAGGCGATGGAAGAAAGATAGTAGATTAAAATAGGAAAGAGAATAAAAACAATAAATAGGAAGTTATGGGATGAAATTGTAGAGTAGGAAGCACTGCACTCAAGGAAGGGTCATATAACCATGAATGACTTGTATAAAAACTAGTCTGAATGGTGGACTGAATTTAAAAAGGAAATATACAAAGCATTTTTTTTTCCAATGGCAGAATAATGTGAAAAAGGAAGAGAAATTGAAGTATGGAAAATGCATGGAATGTATTAGAGAATACAAGAGAGCATTACATGGAAAAAGAAGAATATAAAAGAAATCAAGAAAAAAATAAAGCATTACTGTTTAGGCAGATAAGTTATTTACAAGGGAGGGAGAAGAAGCAGCTGCATATTTAGATAAAATAATAAAAAAGGATATTAATATAATGGGGGAATTGAAAATGTAAAAGGAGGGGTATAAAGAACATAAGCAGATTATGATTATTATATTACAGCATGTGGAAAATACTTATAAGAGTAAAAAGAATAAGAGAGAATAGAAAGTAAAAAGAAAAAAAGTTCAGAATAAGTTGAAGAATTTGAAAAATAAATTACTGTTAGTCAGGGGCGGCTCATGCTATTGGGCTGCAGGACTGCAGCCCTCCCAGCTGTAAAAACAAAAAGAAAAGAAAAAAGCAAAATAAACGTAAAAACTAAATGCAAATCCCTGAACTTCGCACATGCACACTCACAGCATTTCCCAATATCTGGACTGCTGGTGAACCAGTCCAGGGCATGCTCACAGAATCCAGACTGCTGCTGAGACTGTCCAAATTAGGATGACAGCATTCAACAGCAGAGATCCCAGAAGTCTATGCAGTTACAACTGCATAGACTGGAAGGGGATCGGACTGCAATGTCTGCAGGCTGGGTAGCAGCTTGCTCTCACAGACTTTTTACTGCAGGAATGGACAAATTAACTTGGATTTTACTGCAGGAAGGAAATTAACTTTGCAGCAATGGAGCTGGGCACAGAGGTAGTGTATGTGTGTGTGTGCTGAATTCCCTACCCACTTGTGAAATTTTTGCCTCATATGTTTGTTCTTGTGAAATTTGTGGTTTCCTGGATTTTTGAATTCACTACATAATGACAGGCATTTGAATTTCAGACTTCATATTCTTCAGAAAGTACATGGTAACACAAAACTTTTTATTCTAGCAATTTTTTGTTTATAAGATCAATATTTGAAATTTGTCCCTATTTTTGGAGCTGTATTCCCCCATTATTGGCTTTGTCCAGGTTTTGTGTGGTAAGAGGCTGAGAGCTATGGTGAGAACCGAATTCACTAAATGATAGCAACCTAAGTTTCAGTCTACCTGTCATTCAAGAAACAGCTGATTTGGCATAGTGGTATGTTGCTCTGACTGTAGTGGACAGGGTCCAGGGTTCAAGATTTGGTAGTGAAATGCATGGTGGTAAAACAGCATTTTATTCTAGCAACCTTCCAAGATTATACAAGCAATGTTTTAAAATGTATCCCTAGTTTTTAGACTTTTGTCCCCCCCTCCCAAACAAATTTTGGCTTTTTCCATATTTCTTGTGCTTCAAAGTTGAGAGATACAGACAGTTGAGTGTCAAGTGGATTTTACAAGGAGCTGAGAGTTTGAAGAGAAGTTTAATGCTGCTTATGCTGAGTCTGCTTGTATTGTTAATATCACAACAGGTTGTGTACTTGCTTTTGATGCAGAGGGCTGTGGGTTCTAATCCCACAGTATATAGATGCATTGCTGATACTGTACTGTGTTGTACTTTTAAAGGGGGTGGATGTTGCAGTCCTGAAAATGTTTTCTTTGGCAGAGATACCTAGTAATGATGAACCTGTTATCAGTTTGCCATCCATTCCCTATTGCAATATTACTAGCTTATCATTTTTTTTTTAAATGTAACATAGGCGATTTATTCCACAACTGCAACAGGCACTTTATTTGTAGATGAAACAATGAAATATAAAGTTGTTTGCTAGCAGCATCCTCTTCATTAGTTACAGATCTCTTTAATGTGGAATTATTTAGATGACTTTTACTTCTGCAGAGATTGTGCATATTTACTAATACTGGTGGATTGTGGAAGTTTGAGTAGACTTTTATGATGGAAATGTTCTGAACTGGGCACTTTTGTCATTATTGGTGCATGCATTTTGTTTCGTTGTTTACTGGAAACATTTTCAAAACAATAAATTTAAAATGCCTTCTCACAGCTGTACTGTATTATACAAGGAAAATAATTTAATACAATCAGGAAGGTGTATCAAAGAACACATGTATGTTTCCTGTGCAAGGGGCCTATGATTTGAAACAGCCTAAAGTTAATCTTTATCTGCCACTGGACAGATGTATTTTCTTTGAATGTGGGTTTCAATGCTATTTCAATGAATGTGAGTTTCAAGGGCAGAGCAGTTTTCATTGTGAGACTGCACTACTTTGTTTAGCAGATGTCTATTAGTGTTTGTGCTTTAAAATGTAAAATAAAACGTTTAAATGAAATCCAAATCAGCGTAGAATTAAAGCAGTATGCACATTACAGTGTTTATGTTAAATGGGGCAAAATAGCCAAGTAATGGGACATTGGAATAGCTGGAGGGGGGAGGCCCCATTTGACCATGATTTTGTGAGCAGGAAGGGTGGCAAACTTAGACAGCCCCAGCTGAACTATACTTCTTAACTGTCCAGATGTTTGCAGAATTAAGATATTTTTGCTTCTTATTTTTGGTTTGTTCCTCATAAAATTTGTGGTTTTCAGGCAAATCATTTAGGAATGAAGTCACTAAATAGTGACAGACATTGAGTTTCAGACTTCATACTCTTCAAAAAATGCATGCTAAAGCAAGACCTGTTGTTCTGTCAACTGACTAAGTTTACACAAGAGCAATTTTTAGTACTGTTTGTATGTTCCCTCAATATGTTTGGCCTTGTCCAGTTTTCCTACATTAAGAGGATGAGAGGTACATGCAAATAAATCACTTTATAGAATTAGGTATATTCAAACCTCTCAACTGTCCCTGATTTTGGCTCAAAATGTTGCTGTCCCCTTAACAGTCCCTACGCAAAATGGCAAATTTGTAAGAAAATGTGGAGGGTTTACAATTAATAAATAATTGTAATGATCAGAGTTATAGATTACTTTTAATTTCAGAAATGCATGTAGAGTCTCTTATTTTGTCAACTGCTCAAGTTAACAGTACTAATATTAAAAAGTGTCCATTCTTTGACAGGTTCCCAGCTGTATTGTGTGGCTATTTTATATTTTTGCATCATATTTTTGGTCCATTTTTCATAAAATTGTGGTTTTCTGGCAAATTTATGGCAAATCATTAAAGATTGAAGTTAGAAAATAATGACAGACATTTGAGTTTCAGATTTCATACCCTTCAGAAAATTCATACTAATGCAAGACCTACTATTCTATTATCTTTCTAAGTTTATAAGAGCAATATTTAAAAATGTTCCTTATTGTTGGGCCTGTGCCCCACTTCTGTTTATGACTTTGTCCAGATTTTTGCTCTGAGGCTGAGAGGTATGACAAATGCGTCAGGGCCATCACCATCAGCCAGACATTTCAAATTGTGACATACTTGTTGCACCCCACTTCTCCACACAGTGACTCTGGATGTGTCCAAGGAAGGCAAGAAGCAGTTATACAGTGTAAGTGTGCACAGTATTCCCCATCCAAGGTAGACACAAGTACTACAGTGGTTTTTCATCTGTCCTTGATTTTGCAGAATGTGCTGGTTTTCTGTCATATTTTTATACTGTTGGTTTATGATTATTCTTATTCATAAAATGCATGTCATTGCAGTGCTTTTCCTCTGTGTTTAAGTAGCAATGATTTAATGACCATCAGGCAAGCTTGTCTGAGACTGTAAGATGCAAGTAAGCTTTAATAAGCATACTGTTAAAGAATTCCCAACATTGAAAGCCTTTTTGCTGTTGCCAAGCAGAGAATATTCACATAACTAGATAATGTACAAGCCTTAGGTATTGAAATGCATATGACAGTATTTGTAATAAAGGACAGGTTTACAGTATTTTTCAGAAGCTCATTACTTTTGTTGGAGACTTGCAGTTATTTTTGCAGGCTTTACTCATATACTAAACAAAATGCCAGTCTATCATGTGTGGTCCATTACCTGTGCAGTAATCCTTTAAGCAGTTTATCTTGAGCTTGTTTCTTGTTTGCTATTCATTTTTTTTACTTTGATCATGTTTCCCTGTGAAACAAGTAGATAGTTGTCAGGCAGCAGGTCTTTTTTGGATAAAAAACATTTTTACAAGCTGGGGTATTGCTACTTTCAGCATGTTACTTTGTACTTTTATAAAGCTGAGTATAAATTGTAATTAGAACTACAGTGCAAGGAGAAGTGGTTTGAGGTGAGTGCTGCTTGGTTTTTATACTTACTTTTGACTGGTATTCCAGTAATGTATTTAAAAACAAATTTATTTTTTCATGCCTCGCAAACTTTTTGTTTCCATCTAGATATTAAGTGAGCTATCATGTAGCCAATGCATTGAATTTTTTTCTTCTACAATTCATTTTGTCTTGATTGGACTCTCATAATGACAGTTTGGCAGTGACACCCAAGGAAGCATATTTAATTAAAGTCCCAGTTTTTGTGGTTTTTAGCATAGCGCCACTCCTTTCTGGTTGGCCACACCCCTTCCCATTGGCCCCACCCATTCCGCTGTCTCCTGCAGCCCCTCTTTGATTTGAAGTCACCAGATGTCACTGCCCAACACCCTTCTTAAGCTGGTGGGCACCACTCACATACCCCCATCTGTCTCAACCCTTTATGCCCCCTAGCTTCAAAATCATCCTTCAGGTTCGCAATAAATTCCTCAAAATCCTGGTCTTTAACATGTAGCCTAGAGGCCCTTAACATTTGTCCCTTCATCACATTCTCAAACACATGGTTAGGATACATACTGCTTTGATGGACAAAACTCGGCTTGCAACAATCCTTCCTATAAAGGCTTGTGATAAGGCCCATAGTGTGCCCATAGCTATGCCATGCCTCTGATGGTAATATCTATTGTCGAATGTGAAAATGTTATTCTGTAAAACCATCTCAAGGAGAAATACAATGAAATCAATGTGCCTAGCATCCAAATTGCTTCTCATTTCAATAAAAACCTCAACCATTAAAATACCCAGCTGGTTAGATATCACTGTGAACTGTGATACAACATCAAGTGTTACCAAAAGGTTACTAGACGGAAACACATCATCCTTGAAAAACTCATACAAAAAAAAGAAATTGCTTTGTATCTTTTAACACAAAGACACGTGTCCATCATCGGTCTCAACTTTTATCTCTAGATAAATGAACATAGGATCAGTGAGCCATCTCCCCCAGCAACTATAAGTCTAAACAGAAGATGGCTCATGGCTACATGTTAAAGACCAGGATTTTGAGGAATGTATTGTGACCCTGAAGGATGATTTTGAAGCTAAGGTATAAGTGGACTGAGATGGCTAAGGGTATGTGTGCTTCCCGCCAGCTTAGGAAGGGTGTTGGGAGACCTTATTTTACGATCCCCACCCAGGACCTACATAGACAAGTTAGAAGGGACAATATTGTAAGAGTCCCTATGACTTTTTCCAGTGACATAAATATGGTCACCAATGTAATTAAAAAGAATTGGCATATTTTAACCTCTGATTCATCTGTTGAAGCATTATTTGGCACATCTCCTATATTTTAATACAGGAATATGGTGAATTTAAAGAGGTTGTTGTGCTACCCAGATAAGTTGGGTTATGGACAATGGGAAGAGGGTACCAAGAATTGTGGCACTTGTAATTTCTATCAGTATGTTAGAGAGGGTAATGAGTTTGTTCATCCACAGACAGGGAAGAAATATTTTTTTAGATGTTATGGCTGTGACACCATGAACACTGTTTATTTAGCCAACTGTGAGTAATGCAGCACATTTTATGTTGGCAAAACCAACCGTTGCTTTCATGAATGCATTAGGGACCATATATATGTTGTATAAATAAAGGTAACGCAGTCCGTGCCTTAGCTAAACATGTTCAGATGCAAGGTAATGCACACAGGATTTCTTTTACTGTGTTAGATGTTCTATATGAGAATGCTAGGTTGGGTAACATTGAAAATGAAACAGAAAAATGTGAAGCAAGATAGATAGCCAAACTACATTATCATATGGGGTTAGGTTTAAATAAATTTGTACCTTTGAAACCTGTTTTAAAAGCCAGATGGAAAAGGAAAAAGTAATGTCTATTTCCTTTTGCTGGGTTCACTTTTTTAGTGAGTTCAGCTTTAACTATTTCATTGTTTTATTAGTTTTAGCTTTTAATTGGTCTGTGTATTACGACAGTGTTATTTAAATGTTTAATAAAGATGTTGTTTCATTAGGGTCTGAAAAAGCTATGATTCCATAGTGAAAGTGCTTAACATTTTGTATATGCATTAAACTTGAATTTATTTACCAGCTGCCTATTTTACGTCTAGATATTTTGAACTGTGACTACTGTGCTTCCACACTGATGCTTTTCTGTGCATTTAGTTTTGATTTCTGGCTACTAGTGTGGTTTGTCTCCTGGTGGAATTTTTGTGTTTTACAATGTAATAAAGATGTTAAAAGATATATATATATATATATATATATATATATATATATATATATATATATATATATATATATATACACACACATACACACACACACACACACACACACATATATATATATATATATATATATATATGTGTATGTGTGTGTGTATATATATATATATATATATATATATATACAGCAAATCCTAAGAAATTTTGGAGGTCCATCTCATCATTCATCAACCCTGGTACCAAAACCAAACCCTGCCCTTTCCCTGAGAAAACTGCCAGTGAAATAGCTACCCTCTTTAACTCATATTTCATATAGTCAAACTCACCACCACCTTTCCCCAAACCACTTCCAATACCAACTTAACATCACTCACACACTCCTCTCAGGATACGGCTACCCCTTCCCCACCCTCCTTCTCTTTCTCCCCAGTATCTATCTCCACCATTACCAAACTTCTCCTAAAACTGAAACCAGGCTCCACTGCCCCCAGCAACTTACCCCCTGAATACCTCCAAATATCAGCCAGATCCATCGCCTATCCAATCTGCATACTTATCAACAGATCCCTCCAAGAGTCATATGTTCCCAGTATCTGGAAAAAAGCCTATATTCTTCCTCTCCAGCACCAACATGTCTAACTTCCAACCCATAGCTATTCTCTCCCCCATCTCTAAAATCCTTGAAAAATGCATCCACTATCAACTTCTAGACTATCTAATAACTAACCAGCTCCTCTCTTAAACTCAACACAGGTTCAGGCCTGGTCACAGCGCCATTACTGCACTTATTTCCTTTATGGACACAGTCAATCAAGCCAGAAACAATGGCAAACTTGTATCCTCACTCTTTCTTGACCTCTCTAAGGCTTTTGATACAGTCTCCCACCAACTACTCCTCAGTAAACTCTTTACCTTAGGTATCTCCCCCCAACCCTTAATTGGTTCACCAACTATCCAACAGGTAGGCAACAGTCTACTAAATGGCTTGACTTTTTCTCCACATTCCTTAACTCTTCAACAGATGTTCCCCAAGGCTCCATCTTAGGACCCCTTCTCTTCAGTCTCTTTATAAATTACTTTCACTCTACCCTTGATGTAGTACAATATGCAAAGGATTCGACCATTATTTGCTCTGCCAAATCAACATCTGAACTATTGCAACTAACTCGGAACACCTTCACAGTCACTGAAAAATGGATGGGCAGTAATCACCTAGCACTAAACCCTAATAAAACCAAATTAGTACTATTTGCCCCTAAGAAAAACCTCTTTGTTAATAAGACAGACTTTGCCATTCTTTCTCAAAATAATAACACCATAGAGGTAGTTGCCCACACCAAATTACTAGGTGTTATTCTTAATTATAAACTGACATTTGTCCTCCACATTTACAATACTATTAAAAAAAAAACAGATAAAAAACTAGGCACCCTTTACAGGCAGGAACGTTGTCTCAACAGCTCTACCAAGTGTACTCTTGCCACAGCCTTTCTCCTTCCATCACGCCTGTATGGGGCTTGTCTCCTCACCAGCATCCAGTCCTCCTTAAAAACCAAGCTCGAGTTTTCCTACAACAAGGTGGCCAAGTTTGCTACCAACAAAAAACACTCTTCATCTCACTGCACCTCCTTGATAGAGCTCAACTGGCTTGAACTCCCAAACTATCTAAACTATTTACAGTTGACTGTGGCACATAAAATGATTTACAAATCCTCAGACTGTCCAGCCCTTTCATCTATTTTATCCCTCTACCACCCAAATAGGCAACACAGATCTGAAAATCAGTTCCTTGTGCAAGTTTAGAAACCGAAACTCACAGCTGGTGACATGCTACTCCTTTTATGTTTCCAAACTATGGAACTCTCTCCCACTAGCTATCAGAACCACAAGCAATACCTCCTCCTTCAAAAAATACTTCAACATCTCTCCACCCTTTGGCTCTGCAGATGCTCCAAGTCCCACTCACCTATAACATGATCACCATACCCTACATACTACTGACCTTATAATTCCACTAATGCTGAATTTCCATCTATTATTGCCTACTGTCTGCTAATATATCAATTCCACTCTTCCCTGTATCTTCTGTGAGGGATGGGACTCCTCAGTTTTATTACAAATATCTGTATGCAACTACTCATCACAAAACTGCACAGCAACAATTCATTTCTCTTAAAATGTATACATAAATTAATATCTGTACATATTTATATGCATATTCCTCTATTCTGTTGTTTTGTTTAATATTCCCTATCTTTTGCTAATACTGCTTGCATCTACTATCTATTTTTTGAATGTTAAGTACCAATAAAATCTCTGTCTTGTGGAGCTTTTCTCCCCAGGCATCCACAAAAAATGTATTCTTTAGGTCCAGTGGACGTTCCCGGTAAACAAATGTCTATAAATATATATATATATATATATATATATATATATATATATTCTTAAAAAAAAAACTTTGAGGAGTGTTGTTGGGATGATTACACTGTACTCCCACTTTCAAAGGCAAAGGAGCAGCTGCATCTTGAATAGTAGAAAAATATTTAATATAATTTTACATGCAGTCATTTTTATACAGAAATACATATTAATTTTCACTTGAAGTCACAACAGCAGTATATATATATATATATATATATATATATATATATATATATATATATAAATATTTATTTTTTTACATTTGTTTACCGGGAAAGTCTGATTGGGATAAGACCAATTTTCAGGGGAGGCCTGGGGAGAAAAACTCCACATATCGAAATTATACAAAATTTGTACAAGAAATTATAGAAAACTTATACAAGAAATTATACAAAAATATTCAATGCATATACAGTACACCATAAATTATATTCTGTGCTATTATAACTAACATTTGTATTATACAATCATCTGATATAATTCCTTATTGTAGTGTAGACACTGTAGTTTCTCAAAGTAAGCTATGCCTCTTATATGTGTGAGTGTACCTAATTTTAATGAAAACACCCGTAGTCAGCTGCAAGACTATTGACTACATATGGTTGAAAACATGGGACTATACATGCACCGTAAAACAGCCTCAGTCCATGCAGTTTCAAACTTAAAAAAATATTATATATACTAACTCTGAGATCGTACAATCCCCAGGGAAAGGGAAAATTCCCCCTACTCTGAGATTGTAAATCTCACACACCTATCAATCAACTGCCTAGTCGACCATCTGCAGTCAACTAGACAGCTGTCAACCTTACACATACTCTATATTTTCAAGTAAATGATTATATCATAAAAGTTTAAAAACTCAACGAGAATAACAAATTCTAAGAAAGAAGCATAAAAAAAAGGGTGAATCATAATACATGTAATGACTCATAAGACCAAATCACAAAACACTGAAAACTTCTCTCCTTCTAAAAATGTACTATATTGATAAACTACAGCTGCAAAATTGAACTCAGGTGTTGTCTTGATGTGGTATATATAGGCAAACTGAATCTTCTGAGAACAACACTTTGTGTAAACATTAAGTATACCCTGGCTTAATATGGGGTCCGTTCATGGTAAAATAATAAAATCCCTAAAGATGTGAAAAAATTATCAAGTTAGGAAATTGGATATCATTGTCCATGTAGGGAGGATAATCCATCTACAGGAGGAATCTGAGGACATAGTGAGGGACCTTTGGCAAGCAACAGCTGTGGTTACATTTTTTGACATGCCACTTGTCCACACCATAGGTGACTTCAGTACATTTCATGTCATGAGTTAAAAAATTGTTGCAAAACTGATAACAGATGTTAGGGCTTTGGCTTAACTGAGGACTAGCGATCCCCTTGGAGTCTTGCAAATCTCTATAGGTGTGATGGTCAGTATCTCTCTGGGAATGGTTAGTTTCTTAATAAGTTTAAATGTTTCATTACCACTATTTATATCAGCAAAAGGTGGGGACAGAAAAGCGTCAGGGACATATTAGTCGCGCCCCTTAAATGTAATAACAGCTTTAGTGATACAGGCTTCATTAGTGAACAGAAAGAAATCATTAGTAAATAAAGAAGATGCAAAAATAATGTTTAGATGAATGAGGCGGCAGTGGCAGGTATTAGTACCACTGCCTGAACTAATAGCTTTTTAAAGAGAACAATGTTTAGCTGACGTGACAGTAACACAGGTACGATATATATAGGGAAGCATGACTGGTTTGTAAGTGTACTAATGTTCAGATTTATATAACTAAGAAAGGACAGCATGGGTAGAAGAGGTGGAGTTGCGGTAGTCTTTATAACAGTAAGAGGGATTAAAGCAACAAATGAGTAAACATGGAGGTGAGGAACCCCACGGGCCACACTGAAAAATGGAAAAGACAACAACCACCGCAAATGAGTTATATGCAGCGTGTGCTGTAGTCTACTTGAGAGTACTGTAAATCTTGGCAAGGAATAACACAACACAATAGTTATGACTGATTGCAGTATTTTACAGTGAGACCCACTTGTCTTTGAGGTGGATGATCCACATTCTTTTTAGCTTATCCCAAAGCTGCATGATACTAAGCGTTAAGTTATTTTACATGCACACAATACATTAGCAAGGTGGCACAGCAGTACAGTAGTTAATGTTGCTGCATCACAATACTTGTTTATCCTGTTTGATTCCCAGCTGATGTACCATCAGTGAACAATTTGCTTTTATTCCATAGTGTTACTTTTTTAAACAAGAAACATCTTTATTAAATTATCGCTTGATATAGGCAATAATACATTTATACTGTATAAATTAAACCAAACCATATTGACATATTTTTAGTTGCAAACATTATATATCACTGCTACTCTATCCAGTCATTGTCAGTCAAACATTACATAGTTCATTCAAATCCTGCCTTCTTTTAAACCTCATTCTTTCTCCAAAATATTAATCTGCATGTATTGTTCCAATTCATATTTTTCTATGTAATTTGCGTCTACCCTTTTCTGGAGATCCCGTTTCCAGTTTTATCTCTGTCAGTATATTCAGTACTTCTAGTACAGTTGGTTTAGACTTTGATTTCCATTTTCTAGTAATTGCTTTTTTTGGCAACCACCATAATTAGACTCAGCAAGGCTTTACTAAGTCTAGACAGTTCTGATTCCATATCATAGGTCAAAAAGGTAATTTCTTTAGTTGTACCAGTTTGCTCACCCAGTATTTCTTATACAGTAGTCTGCAGGGAATTTTTAGTCTGCCAACTCATTACATTCCCAAAAAATATTTTCCAAATTTCCTCTTTCTTCCTTATCACACCTCAAACATTTGCTATATACCTGATGAAAAATTCTTTGCAGTCTACTTGGGGTATATAAATATCTAAGTAAACACTTCCAAGCAAAGATCCTAAACGTTCTAGACTTTGTCGCATATTTGGGAGACATTCATATATCCCCCATTGTTTCTTTGTGAATTGCTTATCCAATCTCTCTTCACAATCCTTTCTACCCTTCTCTGCTTGATTCTTATTGTTATCATGCAATATTTTATATGGTCTACTCATTGTCCCTCTTTTAACAAGCAGCTTCTGTTATAGAGTCTACTAAAAACTACTAGTGCTGGTCTTTTGCTTATGATCCCCTTGTTTGTTTCTCTTCGCCTATACTCTGACAGTCCTTGATAGGAAAGGCAATCTCTGGCCTGCAGTCCAAATAAATTCTTGGCCTCTTCCCATTCTTTTACTTTTCTGTCTCTTAATTATTTGTTCCCAATATCTTGGTTCCTTTGCCAGTTTTCTTCAATAAATTCCAGACCCCTCTTGCCTATAGTCTGTATCCTTAATTGCAGTCATCCCTCTTGGCTGAATCTCCTTTCCCCATTCCCCTGTTGGCTTAGTTCTTAGAATACTTTTTGCTACTTTATGAATCTAATATTCTGTATGTTTTTTGTTATTCACTTTAAGGATCTACATCCAAAATCCCAGTTTGTCCTTGTTTCTTGAGCTTCTCCCCGGTTTCGTCATCATCCCTTTCCACTTGAATTATAGCTTTCCGCTTGTGTTATGTGTAGGAGTTCTAACTGTGTAGCTCTGAAATACCCCTTTAAATTAAGTAATCCCAAATCATCTTGTTTTATTGGATGAATCAGCTTATCCCACTTGACTCTTGTCATCTTCCTTCCTTTCAGCTTTTTATTAATTGCTATCCAAAACTTCTCTTCTCGTTGATAAAAATATGCCTGGCCTGTGTATAAAACTAAAGAGACTAAAAATATTTCACTGCTTGTGTCTTGCAATCCATATCCATGAAACAGAGCTTCCAGTTTCTCAGTTTTTGTATTATCTTTTGTTTAGTCTCTTCCCACATATCCTTAGCTGCCATACCAGAATCCTTTTTAATCCATACTCATAAGTACTTCATTTTATCATGTCCCCATAAATATGGATATTGCTGAACCAATTCATGTGTGGGTACATAGTTTGCAGCTATTGCCTTTGCTTATCTTCATTAATTTTGTATGCTCAAAAGACTTGAAACTGTCTCAAAATGTTCCACAACATGTAAATGTCCTTTTCTAGTTTTATCGGGTATAGGTTCATAGGCTGATACTAGGCTATCGACCCTAAGGCCTATACAAGCTTAGCCATAACAATTCCCTGGATATTTCTTCCCACAGTATTTACTTCCCTGGACCCCTGTCTAGCAGGGCAACTGACGTGATCC
Organism: Protopterus annectens; assembly: GCF_019279795.1. Lineage (NCBI taxonomy): Eukaryota > Metazoa > Chordata > Ceratodontiformes > Protopteridae > Protopterus > Protopterus annectens. The sequence continues at coordinate 799,368,493 of NC_056748.1, forward strand.
CCAGGGTGAATTTCTTATCTCCCATCCAATCGTCAAGGTTCCTTTTGAGGGGGGCCAAGGAGGCACTCTACTTGACATGTATGGGCAGTCTATAAAATAATATCATCTGCAAATAAAACCAGCTTTTCGTGACTACCATACCAGTTATATCCTGGAATTTCTGTGTCCCTTATTTTCTTTGCTGTTAGTTCTAAATATAAAGCAAACAACAAAGAGGAAAAAGGATACCCCTGCCTGGTTCAATTGCTCAAACAGAAATTATCATGACTAGGATTACCTAATTTAAGGGGGGTATTTTAGAGCAACACAATTAAGGCTCTTATACATAGCACAGGAAGAAAACTATAATTCAAATTGGAAAAGAATGAAGCTGACACAGGGAAGAAGCTCAAGAAATAAGGAGAGATTGAGATTTTGGATGCAGACTCTTAAGGAGAACAACCAAAATCATACAGAGTATTATATTCATAAAATAACAGGGAGTATTCTAAGAACCAAACCAGCACGAGAATAAAGAAAGGAGATTTTGCCGATAGGGTTGACTTTGTCAGGGATACAGATAATAGGCAAGAGGGGGCTGGAATTTATTGGAGAAAACTGGTAAAGGAACCAAGGTATTGGGAGCAAATAACTAGAAGGGGAAAGGTAATAGAAAGGGAAGAGGCCAAAAATTTATTTGGACTGCAGGTTAGAGATTGCCTTCCCTATCAAGGACTGATATCAGAGTACAGGCTAAGAGAAAGAAATAGGGGGCTGCTAAATGAAAGACCAGAACTGGTAGATTTTTAATAGAATCTAGAACAGAAGCTGCCATTAAAAAAGGAATAATTATTAAAGCGTATAAAATATTGCATGATAATTATAAGAATCAATCAGAGGAGATTAGAAAGGATTGGGAAGAGAGACTGGATAAGCAATTCACAAAGAGACAGTGGGGGGGATATATGTGTATCTCTCAAATATGCAACAAATTCTAGAAGATTTAGGATCTTTGCCTGGAGGGGTTTACATAGGTATTTTTATACCCCAAGTAGACTTCAAAGAATTTTTCCTCAGGTGGATAGCAAATCATGTAGGTGTAACAGGCAAGAAAGAGATAGCTGGGAACATATTTTTTTGGAGATGTGATGAGCTGGCAGATTTTTGGGATTCTCTTTAGATCGTGCTGTCTGAGATGATGAGTGAGCAAATTGGATTGACTGGAAAGATGATTTTTTTGAGTTATGCTAAAAAATCGGAATTGCCTAGACATAGTAAAGCTCTGCTGAATCTAGTGACCACCAAAAAAACAATTACTAGAAAATGGAAAGCAAAGTCTAGACCAACTTTACTAGAAGTAGTGAATATAGTAACAGAGATAAAACAACTGGAACTGGGATCGTCAGAAAAGGGAATGAGCAAATTACATAGGAAAACATGGTCATTGTGGGAACAGTATATGCAGAGCAGGAACAAGGTTTAAGAGGCAGGATTTGAATGAGCTATATAACGCTTAACTGACCATGATTGTTTATAAGTGATATACAGTGTTTACAACCACAGTTGTGTCTGTGATGTAAACTATTTGCAACTAAAATTATATAATTTTGTATGTTTTTCATTTATATAAATGTAAGATTGCCTTTGTTATATGTGTAAATTTAATAAAGATGTTTGAAAAAACCCAGAAATTATCAGTGAAGAACCCACTCCCTTTAATTTTTGCCTCTGATCCCTCATATATCCTCCTAATCAATCTTATAATTTTTGTCAGGGAATGCAAATGTTTCCATTGCCCTGCTCATAAAATCCCAACTTACTCTGTTGACTTGTTTATCTGCATCAAGACCCACCAACAATAATGGTATTTTCTTACAATTCTGCTTCCCTCTGGATTATCATTGTTTTATTAATGTTGCCTATTGTTAGGCTCCCCTCCACAAAACCACACTGATCTATATCTATCAATGTTTGACATCACCTTGGCCATTCCTTTAGCCGTTTTACACATAAACACTTTATAATCATGGTTTAATATTGAAATACACCTATATGAAGCTGGATCTGATATGTCTTTACCATCTTTAGGTGTTACAGCCACCACTGCTTTCTTCCAGGATGTTGGTGCATCTCCTCCTCTTAAAATTCTGTAAAACAAAACCTTCCAGATCTTTATTAGTTTTTCCCTCCTAGCTTCCAAACTTCCACAGGAATACCATCTGTTCCTGGGGACTTTCCTGTATCACCATTTTTATCTTAACTCATCTTATCCTGTTAGTAGTGAGCTTCATCTACTTCTAACCTTGGCACATTTAATTATTCTATAAACATTTCCATTTGTACCTTTTCTTGATTTCCATATTTCTCTGCTTTATACAGATTTTCATAAAATTTACAAAATATTTCTAATACTTCTATAGGATTTTATGTTATCTTCCTTGTTACAGGCTCCCTAAGCTTGGCAACAGTCCTTTCTACTTTATGTTTAAAGTTTTTGTTCTCTGGAGTTATTATCAAAAAATAGTTACTTAACAGCAGTCTTTCTAAACTCATGTATATTATTGAGGTAATCACTTATTTTCTGTTAAGCATTCTGCAATTGCTCCTCTTCTTGTTCTTTGAGATCTCCCCTATTCTGCAGTACTTTAACCTTTGTCAGTCCCTCTAAATAATTATTGTTACTTCTTAACCATAGGTAGGTACTAGGCTATCAGCCCAAAGGCCTATGTAAGTGTAGCCAACAAGGTTCCCTGGCTTACACCACCCAAGAAAGTTATTTTCCTGTGCCACTGTCGAGCAGAGACACAGAAGTGATCCCCGGGGTGTATTTCCTATTTCCCATCCACTCATCAAGATTTTTCTTGAAGAGTGCTAATGAAGAACTTTGCTTGACATAGATGGGTAGCCTGTTCCAGAGTATGGGAAGTCTCTGGGACAGGAATCTATCCCTCCAGCAAGTCCTGTTTATTGTGGTGACAAGGTTTAGGTCCCTAGAGCATGTAGCTCAGAGGGATTGGGATTTCTTTAGGTGTAGCTTGTCCAACAGCTCTGGGTTTGACATAGCTTTATGTGTTAGGCAGAGATCACCTCAGAGTAGCTGATAAACTACGGAGTAAAGCTGGAGTTTTTATGAGTCGGTCAGTGTAGGGAATTTGTTTGAGGCCAGTAATCCTCTTTGTGAGGTACGTCTGTGGCCTTTCCAGCTGCTGCAGATGTCTTGTGAGGTACATTCCAAAAGGGGCATTATACTCTATAATGGGTCTAATGAGTGTCAAGTAGAGGGGAACAATGACCTCTTTTTTCCTGGATGAGAACCCTTTTATGATGAGGTGTGCCACGTAGAAGGACTTCCTGACTACTGTGGCAATGTAACTATCAAAGGAGAGACTACTGTCCACCTAGGTCCCAAAGTCTCTTATCACAAATTCGGTATTAAGTAAATTGCTGCCTGTGTGGTAGTTCATGGGTACAGAGTTTTTACCAAAGGGGATGACACGGCACTTTTTGGCATTGAGCTTGAGGCCATGACTCTGACACCAGGTATCTATCTCAGTGAGGCCCTTCTGTAGGATGTCCACATCATTTGGGGACTTGACTATGGCTCCTAGTTTGCAGTCATCTGCGAACTTCGTTAGCCAGAGGCCTTCTGTGTTAGCCTGTACTTCAGAGAAGTAGATACCAAACAGGAGAGGTCCCAGAACGGGACCCTGTTGTACTCCACTTGTCACTGCTTTGAGGTCAGATTTGGAGTCTGCAACTTTTACAGTGTGGGTTCTATCAGTGAGACAGTTGGCAACCCATCTTGTGACATAGGGATTTATACCTAGTTTAGTGAGTTTAGCTATAATTCCAGAATGGGGGATGGTTTCGAAAGCCTTGGCGAGGTCAAGATAGGCTCTGTGAACCACCTTACCCTCATCTACGGCTTTGGTGACTGTCTCAAAGAGGTCGATCAGGTTCAGGAGGCATGATCTGTTTTTCACAAACCTGAATTGGGTGGGATCCAGAGTTTGGAGGTTAACAATGCCTTTGTTTATGAGTTCCATGATGATACGTTCCATGGCCTTGCCCTTGCGATAGTTCCCGGGATCAGTGGTGGTTCCCCCTTTGTGGAGTGGGATAACTGTTGCTGTGTGCTATTCAGTGAGCGCAAAGCCTGATGTGAGGCTATTATTGAACATGGTGCTTAAGCGGGGAGCCAGTTCGTTCTGAAGTTCATGTAAAATGCAGCCTGGGATGTTGTCCGGTCCCATGAATGCTGTGTTTTTGGCTTTAGAGAGTGCAGCTTTTACCTACGTAGTTGTGATTACAGGGACTCTGCATTCTTCCTGTATAGATATGGGCCCTTTAGGGGGTATGGGGGGTAAAGTTAGCACTGAACCTATCTGCCAGGATGTTGGCAATATCAGTTGGTTCTGTAATTTTCGTGCCTTTGTGCTATAACTCAGAGCAGATCTGGGTGTTGCCATCGAGATTCTTGACATAGCTATAGAATGCTTTGTGGTTGTCCTTGGAATTAGTGGCAATTTTGTTTTCGTAGCTAGCTTTGGAGGATCTTATAAGGGATCTCAGCTTCTTACTGAGGCTGACCAGGGAGCTCCTCCAGTCATGTGATTTTACTCTCTTTTGCAACAGTTTCTTCCTTCTGTTGTACAGCTTGTTTATGGCAGGGGACCACCAGATTGGCTTCCTTTTTTTGGAGGATACCGTATTGGTTCTGTTTGGGATAGCACGATCCATGCACTCGTGTAAGTGCTTATAGAGTGTATTTGTGTAGGATTCAGCAGTTGTAACTGTATTGTCCATCTGCATGGGTGTCATGAAGTTCACCACTTCTGTCTTAAAAAGCATGAAGTTGGCTTTGGAGAAATGTTTTACTGTGGTTTCCTTAATGGAGGGTGGGGGCGGGATGTGGATATCAAGAATGATTAGCTTATGGTCGAATTGGACCAACAAGGAGTTGACTTCAGGTGTGGAACACCGGTCACTCATGTTGGTAATGACTAGGTCTAAGATATTGTTGCCCTTGGTGGGGGTGTGGATAAGTTGATCCAGGGCATTGGAGTTTATGAATTCCAGAAAGCGTTGAGCTAAGGAGTTGGTACACGAGTAGTTTTCTCAGTTAATGGTGGGGTAGTTGAAGTCACCCATTATTAGGGTGTTTGGTTGAACCCTAATATTTTCCAGTACATCAAGAAAAGAGGAGTGGGAATCCTGGGGCATGGTGGGGGATATGTAGCAAGCTACAGTTTGGATTGCAGTTTTGCCCAGAGTTAGTTGCACTTGGATAACTTCGGATACATTATGCTGAGCAACTAGCCTGGAGGTGTGGATATCCTTAATGAATATGGACACACTTCTGCCTTTGGTGTTTCGGTCCAAGTTACATGGCTGAAAAGCCTGGTAGTGCAGGGGTGCTCTCTGGAGCCTTGAACCAGGTCTCAGTCACTGCACAGATATTGATGTTCTCCATTTTAGGGAGTGCCTCGAGTGAGTGCATTTTGAGATTTAGACTTCTAGCATTAAGTAACATTACCCTCAGTTTTTGCTTGCCTATTCCTGTTATGGTGGTGAATTTGTTATTTGAACCTTGCCTAAAAAAGGCACTATAGGGGCAGCAAGAGCCTTAGCTACTATCTGGAATTCCAGGGGTGACAGGTGCAGGCCATCTGTGGCAAAGCATTGTGGTCTGTCGACCATGTCATCCCAAGCAGACAGATACTGGATCCCCTTAGAATGACACCAGAAGCTTAGCCAATTGTTGAAGTCAGTCATTTTGTCCTTGTACTGTGGTATCATTCTGGGCAATGGCAGAATGCTACTCAGGGCTAGGGTCATACCTGCCTGGGCTACAAGATCGGAGAGCTCTTCCATGTCTCTTTTCATGTAGTTCAGGGAGGTACATCTCAGGTCATTCACACCAACTTGGACAATGACAGAGTCGTATTTGTACTTGTTGTGGAGTGACCTGAGTGCATGGGTTATGTGGTGGATCCTGGCACCTGACAGGCAGCTGACAGTAACCTTCTTGTTTAGCCTGGTGAGTGGGACATCAGTGTGCCTGATAGTCACCTATGACTAGTGTGTTGAGTACATTGTTTTGCCTTATTGGCTGTGGTTGAGTGGCACACTGAGTCTGTGGGCTATGTGTCATTTGGGTTGTGTTGGGGGATGGAGGTTGCTTGCGTTTCTGCTTTGGAGGTCTCTGTTGCTTAGACAGATTATTATTGAGAGCCTCTACAAATGTTTTTGTGTTACTATGTGTGGATTTTGGTGGTGTAGATTTAGTGAGACACTGTGATGAGTGTGGTGTGGTGCAAATGTTTACCTTCTCCTCATGACTGTCAAGTCCAGTCTTGGTTGGAGAGAGTTTTACCTCCAGTTTGGCTAGATAAGTGCATCTCTCACAGGCTGTAGTGTTGGGTGGTAGTAGGAGAGGGTTGTCTGTGTACATGAGGCAATTTCTACATTGCCTCAAGATGCCCGTATTCATCAGATAGACAGGAGAGGACACTGGTAGCTGACCCTTGGACATGCCTGAATAAAAAAACTATGTTCCTCTAGATAAGTGAGGAAAGTGAGTACAAGAGCTGTTTTTCTCTAAGCAAGTGAGAAAAGTAAGTACAAAAACTGTTTTCCTCTAGGTAATGAGGAAGGTTGAGTGCTATAGTAATTAGTAGCTTATTTAGTGCTTACAAGTTCTGAACAAGTGCTGAGCATGAATAAGCAAATTTAAGTGCTAAAACTAAGAATCTGTATCTGTACTAGACGAGTTACAGGACAGAAACAAGTGCAAATGCAGGCTTTCAAATCAGAAAGTTGAGAGAGATGGAAGAGATTGCCCAAACAGCCAATAACTACAATTTCTGGGCCAGAACAACTCCTTATGTGGTAGACAGGTTACCTAGTGCTTACCACTACCACTGATAAGCTAGAAGGCTTCCCTCCAACACAGAAAGGCTTGGGGGGCTCAGAAGCTTACATACAGTCCTGGATGCAGCAAATCTGTATCTGGAACACTAGTTACAGGAAAGGTAGGAAACAGGCTTACAGTTTTTTTTTTTTTTTTTTTTTTACAAAAAAGTAGTAAAAACAGTAGTAAAACAAAAAATCCACATGCAGTGTAAGCTACCACTCTTGAGTATGTAGCAATATTAGACCAAACACAGTTTAAAATGGAATTAAATTAAAAAGGACGAAAAGCAAGTGCAGAAAGAGTTTATTAGGTAGAATGTGGTAAAGAGATGGGACTGGGGGAGTGTCCCAGATCAAATCTACAGTGGGGTGGGCAACTGCAAAAGCCACCAAATTTAAACTACAAGCCAAAAATAGGGAGGATGGGTGGGACAAAACAGTTTCAACAGAGATCTAAGCAACAACTAACAGTACAAACTCTAAAACCAAAAATATATACTCAGCTCTGTATATTTGCAGATAGATTGGAAAGCAGTCTCAAATTAGGGAGACAACAGTTTCAACAGAGAGCCAAGCAACAATTAACAAACTCTAAAACCAAAAAAAAATATACTCAGCTCTGTATATTTGCAGATAGATTGGAAAGCAGTCTCTCAGAACACAGGTTCCAGCAATTAAACACAGGCTGTTACTAACAGGTCTAATTTTATGCAAGTGATCCTTGAGTTAGATAACACACAAGCTGTAAAAGCCAGTTATACCAATAGAAGACACGGCAGAAAATAGGTGTGGGGGTGGGGAAAGCAGTTTTAACAGAGATCTAAGCAACAACTAACAGTACAAACTCTAAAACCAAAAAAAAAACTCAGCTCTGTATATTTGCAGATAGATTGGAAAGCAGTTTCTCAGAACAGGGAGACAACAGTTTCAACAGAGATCTAAGCAACAATTAACAAACTCTAATATCTCTCTTTTTTTATTTCCACCCTATTTTTAATCTCAACTTTAATTTTATCCTACTCTCTAGCTATATTCTCAGAAGAAATTTCTGTCTTCTCTAATAACTCCTGAATAATTTCCACTACCCATGCCTTAAATTTTTTTCTTTTCAACAGATGGGTGGTAAAGCACCAGTGTCTCATTTTTTTCATTATCCTGCATTTTTATTTTAATTATTATTGACTTGTGATCTGAAATAATTATTGGATGTATAACAAAATGTTCAATTAAATGCACATGTTCCTGTGAAATATAATTAGTGTCTAGCCTAGCCCAGTTTTTGTATCTTGTGGAATAATATAAAAATTCAATCCAAGCTCCTTCTACTGAATTCACATATTCCATGCCAAATATATTTATAAATTTCTTCAAAAATATACCCTCTTTTGTTATATTTTCCCTTCTGAGCCCCCCAGATACATCCTCACTGCTGCAAATCAAATTCCATTCCCCACATACTGTATAACCAACATTCCCTGCTGAAAGTTGATTATTTCTCCCAGAATTTTCTTAAGCTCCATTATAGGAAAGTTAGGTGGAATATAAATACATGGTAGTGTAATCCTCCTCCCTTGACAGTAGCCCCTGAGTATTACAAATCTACCATTACTATCTTTTCTATCCTATTCTACCACTATATGAGCTCCTGTTACAATTAATATAATTATTCCCCTTTTCCTTTTTCCCAGATATTCCACTGAGTAACCATCCTGAAAACCTTTATTTTTCAAATTCACATTTTTTTTCAAATGTATCTCTTGTAGCATAGCTATTTGCACTCTACATTTTTAATATAGTTCACTACTCTTTCTTTTTTGTATATATCTGTGAGACCATTTACATTTAAAGATAATATAGCAAGTTTTGTCATCATGTTAAGAAGTTATTATTCTCAACTGTTCTGTGTAACAGTTTTTTAATGTCTAGTTCCAGCTTTTGTGTTACATGCATACACTAAGGTTTGACAGCTTGAACATTTATACAGTTGTTTCCTGTCATATCCATTTGTACCTATGTCACTTCTTATAAAATGTTTTGTTTTAGTAAAAACCCTAAAAAAAAAAAAACACACCCACAGAACACCCCTGCAACATATTAACCTGATACTAAAATACAAAATGATGTACATCTTCAAATCTTGAAGTTTAACCCTCATGATAGGAATAATTGTCCCCGACTGACACCCACACTGATAGACTTGGAATAACCTATAAGGAAGGTTATGCTTGCTAAGATGCATTGTGAAGACTGTGCTTCTACTAAGTGCTGTCTGTTTTTGTTTTATTTCTCTTCCAGATTGAAAAACATTTGGATGCTTTCAGAAGACATTATCTCCTAGCCATTTAATGAAAGAAGTATTCTGTTTTATTGACCCTAATCAGATTGCCTCCATGGTGACATAAGAACCAAAGACACAGTTGCCTCTACAAGCACTCACTTATTTGCTAGAAGAAACCCCTTTATTGAATTCAGTGTTCTTTTTTTGTTTATTTGCTTTCCATTAAAACTTGCTACTAGATCAAGCTAAGGGCCTTAATCCAGTCATTTCCCTATGTAAGACTATGAAAAAGCACATCAATTTTTTTGTAACACACTCTTTTTCCAGACTTTTCTTCATTTTTTTTTACAATGCAGTGCCTATATTTATTAAAACTGAACAAGGAGAATGAAAGAAAGAAGGAAGAAATAAAACAGGGATACCTGTTTACTTTAGTACCCTATTACACTTGAAAATAACTAAGAAAGTTTTACTTTATAGCATGCAGTATAAAAATGCCACATTTAAGAACCAAATTTTGTTTTACTTACAGTTGACTCTTTGGTTCCTCTTCCTCCTCCTTAATGTTCTTCTAAGCATTGATGACATGAAGTAGGGCATATACTTTGGAGTCCCCTACAAGTTTAACAAAGTCAGAAAAGCCCAATATTTCCAGGTTTTCTTGTTCTGTCGTTTCACAAATATAATTAATGCTTTGTAATCCCATATTTATTTGTCAATTTTCAAGCTGCTAATTTTTTCATGTTGATCTCTGTCTCCCAAATCCAGTCTCTGCTGCATTTCCAACATGCCCTTGGTTCTTTTAGTCAAGTCTTGTGATTTTTTTTCTGACTCTCAAGCATTTTTCTTTGGAATATTGGAAAAGGTTTCACTGGCATAGTCTGTCTATAGGCTTTATTACCAAAAGAACAAGAAGCAGAATCTCTTTTTGTTTCATAGCTCACTTTTTGTTGGACCAACTTTTGTATTTCCTCCTTAGCATGTTCTGCATCAAAAAATGATTTTGACCCGCTAGGAAATAATATTCTGAATATAGCTTGATACAACAGCTTGCATCTCACTCCTGCTTCTCAACATTCCCTGTTTAGTGGAATAAATGTACTTCTGTTCTGCCTGGTGTGCAGTGAGTAATCGTTTTCCACAAACACTCTATTGCCTCACAATTTTAGTACTTTGTCCTTCTTCCACAGTTTTGTCAGAATCAACTCTTTCTGTTGGTAGGAATGCATCTGTACTATTCTAAGTCTCTATTGCCTTCTTGTGGCCAGGTTTGGAGCATACACACAATGTGCTCTTTCAGTTGACAACAACTGCTGTGGAATACAAGTCCAGTTGCTTATTTGTGCTTTCATAAAAGTAGCACAGTCTGTTCCTTCCAGCTTCTCTGCTACACCAGAAAATCTCAGGTTTTCCCTACATGCCCTATCCTCTAATTCTATTATATTTTCAAACATCTGTTCTTGAGCTGTCTCATTTTCATTCAGCCTTTTCTTCATTTCAGTCTCGGATTTTTTAGATGTTCTTCATGTTTCACTGTGGCAGTCATTGCATTTGGGTAATCTGCTGGCAGGTTGCCCTCAGTCGGCCTGAATAACAAAGTCTTGGGTCCTGCATCAGTTCCTGTCTCCTCTTCCATGACGGCAGGTCGTCAGGGGTATAAAACATGCAGCCGACACCATTTCAATCAGTCTTTCTTGCTGTGCGGTGCCCGAAGCAGAAGCAGTACGCAAGTGCCGGTTGGCCGACTCCTGAAATTTTCATTTTCAGAACCATTGTCTTCAAACTAAAGCTAAGTACCCCATTGGGGAAACTTTTTCTTGCTCCTTACCGATGTCAGTAAAAGTTAATAATTGCATTACTTGTGGGAAGCAAATACCTCATAAGGATTTTCATTTGTACTGTATTCCTTGCCTAGGCCCTGATCACAACGTGCCTTGCTGTCATTTTTGTGCTACATTTAGCCAACGCACTATTAAGCATTGGTATATTTTTGCTTCTAAATATTGTGGTTTAAGATTTAACTACCCTTAAATGTCATTGGTTAGCAATCCGACTAGGAGATTTCACAAAAAACACAAGGAAAAAGACAGAACGTCGAGGTCCAAAACCGATGACAAAGCTTCTCCTAAGCCAGTCGCCAGTTCATCGATACTCAGTGAGTCACTTTCACAGCCCCTGATACCCACTACTTTTGAGTCGCAGGCCTCTACCGAGACCCATTCGGAGTCCAGTATGCCACGAGATTCTGCAAGTATTGAACCCGCGGATGTCTCTCCCTTGGATGGGTCCAGAGCCGCTGAGCAGGCACCAGCTTCTGAGTGTGTTTTCAGGCCTCAACATTTGCATATTAAGCTGACGCCATCATCAAAAACAAGGCCAAAACCAACTTCTATGTCTAAAAAACCAACGCACGAGCCATGTGCTCAGGCCCTTATGCCTAAAAAACAAATGATTAAAATGGCTGAGAATTTAATTACCTTGATCTGGGCACCCCCCGCTAAGAGGCCTAGGCAAGGCACTGATTATCAATCTTCAGATCAGGTTTCCATTTCTTCTGATTCCTCTTCTGATCAGGAATTTTCTATTCCACCTTATGAGGACTCTGATGCAGAAGAATACATCCGCTCTGCTTCTCCTCCTGAGAATTACTCTTTTGGAGAGACTTTGCATACTTTAAGGGAACATTTTCACTGGGAGAGTCAGGACTTCTCAGAATCAAAAAAGAGGCTTATGGATTTTCTTCTTCTTCCTCCTCAGAATAGGCCTTTGGCAATACCTCCTGTATTAGACATTGCTGATGATGTGTTCTCAGAATCAATCCTGATTCCCTGCCTCTGGCTCCTAGTAAGCCAGACAGATATTACAAGGTTCCTGACTCCCACAAATTTCTTTTCAAAAATCCTGCTGCTGACCCTGAGACTATTTCTCAGGGTCCCAAGGGTGTTAAGGCTTCTACAGCCAAAAATCCTACCCCTTATGATAGAGATTCCAGGGCACTGGATAGATGGGGAAAGAAGGTTTATATGTCTGCAGCCTTGGCAATCAGGGCTTTAAACTGCCAGTTTCATATGCTTAAATATCAACAGCATGTTATTGGCTTACTGAAACAGAAAATGATGTTGATTTCTGATTGTGTGGAAAATAAAGAGTTACAGGATTTATTGCATTCAGCAGAACAGGTTGGAAAGCATACTTTGCAATGTGGTTTTGATTCCTATTCCTTGGAGGCCTATTGCAGGGTCACCGTAACTAAATCTGTGATAAGAAGGCATGCCTGGCTCAAGGAGCAAAATCTGCCTGATCATGTTAAAGCTAAATTGTTGGATGTCCCTTTACAGCATGACAGTCTGTTTGGTAATAAGGCAGAAGAGGTTTTAAAGAAAATGGAAGACAAAGCTAAATCTATGCAAACTGTAAAATATTTCTTGCAAGTGCAGCCACCCAGGTTCAGTAGGCACTGGCCTACTAAGAATTGGTCCTTTCCTGTGTCCAGAGCTGCTCAGGGCAAACCCAGGCACTCCAAAGGCCCTAGATATCAATCACAAGGATCTTGCAGGTCAAAGCAATGGGGTGCCACCACCTCCAAATCAGGAGGTAACAAAGCACAACCCTACAGTAAACAGTCTCAATGACTTTCCTCTGCCATCTCCAAGCACTTATCTTTTGGCAGCCTCCTTGGGGAGAAAACTAGCACTTCATGCTCAAAATTGGCATTTAATTACCCAGGACAAGTGGGTATTAAAAATAGTATCCCAGGGGTACAGATTTCATTTCCACACGTTGCCAGTTCCAAACGGATGGCCAGATTTGCCACCAAACCAGTGGGCAGAGGCCCAGAAACAAGTCATGTCCCTCATGGATATGGGGGCTATTCAACCAGTACCAGAAAAGGAAAAAGGACAAGGAGTTTATTCACTTTTCCTGGTACCCAGAAAAGACAAATCATGGCGCCCAATTCTGGACTTATCAATTCTAAACATGTTCCTGGACATTCCAAAATTCAAAATGCTGACTTTACAGCAGCTACTGCCTATGCTAGGCAAGAATGCCTGGTTGGTAACTCTAGACTTAAAAGAGGCATACCTGCATATCCCAATAAGGGAATCTTGCAGAAGATACCTCCGCTTCAAAGCAGGCTTTTTGCATTACCAATTCTCTGCACTGCCCTTTGGCTTATCTACTGCGCCCAGGATCTTTACAAAGTGCCTGGCACCAGTAATTGCATTTTTCAGACAAAATTACATTCAAATTTATCCTTATCTGGATGATTGTCTCATTCAGGCAGAGGACAAAGACACCCTTCTTCAACATCTGGCATTTGTAAAAAGGCTTCTAGCGTGCCTAGGGTACACCATAAATGAAAAGAAATCACAACTGGTACCCTCTCAAATAATTACATTCCTGGGTGCAAGCTTGAATACAACTGCCCAGATGGCTTACCTCATGCCAGACAAACAAATTCAATTGACAACATACTTCAAACAAGTGGCAACAAAAACCCAGCTATCTGCAAGAAATATTCTGCAGGCTTTGGGGTTCATGGCATCCTGCATTCTACTTATTCCATATGCGAGACTGCGTATGAGGAAACTTCAATGGTATGTAAAAAGCTTATAGAGTCAACATTGTCACAGCCTGGAAACAATGATTCCTCTCATTCCCTGCCTGCAACAGGAGTTTCTTTGGTGGGCAGAGACATGTGACCAAAACATGGGACTTTCATTCATTCTACCCCCTGCCACCCAAACCCTAACTACAGACACATCAGTCTATGCTTGGGGGGCCCACCTGGCAGGGAGATGCATTCAGGGCAAATGGAGCCCAAACCAAATGCATTTACATATCAGCCAGAAAGAAATGCTAGCTCTTCAGAATGCTCTGACAGCCTTCAAGGACTTCCCTCATCCAGGACAAATACTGATAAAGACAGACAACACCACAGTTATGTGGTACATAAACAAGCAGGGGGGTATCCACTCCTACCTCCTTTGCAGACTAGCCATGGCTTTGTGGAACACAGCCTTGACTTACCAAATACATCTTCAAGCTCGATTCCTGTCAGGAAAGCAAAATACTCTGGCAGACTACCTAAGCAGAAATCTTATGGACCTGCACGAATGGAAACTGGATCCACAAATCTTCAACATGTTAACACAAACATGGGGGAGTCCAGACATAGATCTATTTGCCTCTCCCCAAAACTGTCAGTTGGACAAATTCTGCACAAGAACTCATCACAAAAAAGCATGGAAAGTGGATGCTCTATCCTTCAGCTGGAAAAACCGGTCAGTCTATGCCTTTCCCCCTCTGCCTCTACTCTCCAAGGTCTTACTAAAAATCAGAAAGGAAAAACCAAAAATGATTCTAATTGCTCCGGACTGGCCTCGCCAACACTGGTACCTGCTTCTAAGGAATATGTCACACCTTCCTCCATGGTACTTGCCTCAAACACCTCACCTATTGTCTCAGCAGAACTATCAAATTCTGCACACTCGGCTCCAAACTCTGAATCTTGCAGCATGGCTAATCAACTAATTTCACCAACCACATCTCTCAGTAAACCTGTGATGGATGTCATTTTGGAGGCCAGAAGGCCTAGTACTAGAAAATCTTATGCTGATAAATGGAAGAGATTCTGTGCTAGGAACCAAGCACAAGGAATAGACACAGCAAAGCCCAATATTCCTCAGATTTTGCAATACTTAACTGAGATGCTTCACAAGGGCCTATCTTTTTCTTCAATAAAAATCCATGCCTCTGACATCTCGGCTCCTTACAACACAGAGCCTCCCCTCTTTTCTCATCCCCTGCTAAAACAGTACCTCAGAGGGGCCAAACATTTAAGGCCTCCCAGGAGAGCACCAACTCCTGCATGGGACCTCAGTTTTGTGCTGGAAAAACTCACCCTACCTCCTTTTGAACCAGCAGCTACTGCGGATATAAAATTTCTTTTTTGGAAGACAGCCTTTCTTTTGGCAGTCACTTCAGCTAGAAGGGTTTCAGAACTACAGGCTCTCATGGCAGTGGAGCCTTTCATTATTTTTTACCCAGACAGGGAGGCCCTCAGGAACAATCCTTCTTTTATGCCTAAGGTGGTATCCAGTGTGGCTCTTAACCAGACCATTCATTTGCCAACTTTCTTCCCAAATCCACAGAACAAGGGGGAGCAGATTCTGCATTCACTGGATGTACACAGACAACTAAGATTCTACTTAAACAGGACAAAATCTCTAAGAAAGTTTGAGCAACTACTGGTGGCATTTGCTGCAGGATCAGAGGGGAAGGCTATATCAAAGCAGACTATTTCTAAATGGATAAGCCATTGCATTTGTTTCTGCTACTTGCACCATGGTAAACCTGTGCCCAAGGGGATCAGATCCCATTCCACCAGGGCTGCCTCTACTTCAGCAGCTTTTCTCAGAGGGGTCCCTATCAGAGACATTCTAGAAGCTTCATACGTTCACATAGCATTACCATTTACCTCTCTTTTCTAAATCCAGGGCAGGCTTTGCCACTGCAGTCCTGCAGGGCCCTATAGCTGCTCCTAAAGCTGTTTAGTTCCATCCTCCCATCCATAGCTTTGGGATTCTACCCAAATGTAATGACTGCAGCAGTGAAACATGAAGAACATAGCACAGTTGTGTACACTTACCATAAATGTCAATGTTCAAGTGTATTCACTGTTGCGGTCTGGATTACCCACCCATCAGCCGTCTTTCTATACCTTTTCTTTCCTTCACTATACTCAAAAGCCTTTGTGGTGTATTTGCTTTTAGTTGAAGGTAAATTTTATGTGTTCTAAACTGCATTTATATATTTATAGTTTATATATATATATATATATATATATATATATATATATATATTTTTTTTTTTGCTTCCCATTTGGGGGGCACCTGACATCTGGGGCAAGAAAAACTGATTAAAATGGCATTGGCTGCATGTTTTATACCCCCTGACGACCTAATGTCATGGAAGATGAGACAGCAACCGACGCAGGACCCTAGACTTTGATATTCAGGCTGACTGATGGCAACCTTCCATCAGATTACCCAAATGTAATGACTGCAACAGTGAATACACTCGAACATCTACATTTATGGTAAGTGTACACAACTGTACTTTTTATCACCTCATTTGAATATCTGTTTAAAAATGTTGCCATTTTTTCCAGCCTTTTGTTATTTGAGTTGATATACTCCTTCATTGTTTATTACCTCTGAGCACATTTGACTTAATTTTCCCTAGATTACTTGAAGTCATGTCTTGCACCAAAGCTGGAGCTTGCACTACTTTTTTGCTTGAACAGCTGCAGAATTCTTTCCCGTCAGTGTTTTCTCCTCATCATTTGTGATTGATTTTCTTGCATGATATTTAATTTCTTTTGTGCTGGCATCCAGGCAGTGCACTTACTAGCCAGTTACTGACATTTACCCAACAGGACAAGCTGACTGGCTTTCTTTTCTGAGTTGCTGTTCTCACACTGGGAGAGATGAAATTAAACTGTTAGTGTGAAGCCAGCTTGGAAGTCTTCCATAGTGTTGGTTTTTAATCCTAGGGGAAGGAATACAGAAGTTTAAATGCTATCATTCAGTAAATCATGTTCTCATTTTGTCATATGGCAAAAGGCAGTTGCATCCAGAAAACTTAAACAGACTTTTTAAGTAACATTTGTATGCGTTGTTTAATATATGTATGCTGTTATTCAATATGTACTGTGTATAGCTAGTACAATCACTGGCACTTTTACTACATCTGTGCTGTTTCATTCAGTGTATTGAGTTATGACCTCAAGAATTCTAACACACCAGGTCTGCTTGACAACAACTAATTTTTAAGTTCTCGCAAACTCATATTCATTATTTTAGTAATGCTGTCTGTCCATCTTAGCCTCTGCTATCCCTTTCTTCTTTTTCCTTCATTCTTTTCCAGCACAAGTGTCTTCTCTAGTGAATGTTGTTGTCACACTGTATAGCCAAAGTATTTGACTTATAATACTACTATCAGACCTTCTAATACACAGTCTGAGTTTTAATTCATTACAACAACTTGTAGTACATGGAATTCTAAGGGTTTTTTTTCCAACACTGTGGTCTAAAGTATTAATTTTCCACTGTATATCTGATGCTGATATCTGTATGTTTTTACTGAAAAACATAGCTTTGACTAGATGGAACTTTACTGACAATATTATGTTTTTGCTCTTTAAAGTCTTATTCAGATTTGCTGTAGCTTTCCTCCCAAGAAGCAAGTTCCTTTTAATTGCGTAGCTGCAATCACTATTTGCAGATATAGTTTTGCCGAGGAAATAAAACTTGTAACTATCTTCACTTCTTCTTCTCCTATTTGCAAAGAATACATAGAGTTATCTGAAGCATATATATATATTTATAGACTCACTTTATAATCTCGAAATACTGAAAGGTCGAATTTCAGTATCTCGATACCATAAAGTCGAATCTTCAAAATAGTGAAAGTGTATAATCGCGAATCCGACTA
Source organism: Protopterus annectens (assembly GCF_019279795.1). Lineage (NCBI taxonomy): Eukaryota > Metazoa > Chordata > Ceratodontiformes > Protopteridae > Protopterus > Protopterus annectens. Next base: position 799,386,164 of record NC_056748.1, read on the forward strand.
AGTCGGATTCGCAGTTATGGGTTTATGCTACGTGACGTGTAGTGTATTATGTGGATGTCATCCGGTGTAGTGTATGGATTTAGGTGGAATTTAAGGTAAGTGAGTGTTTTGTAAGGGTTTTGGGTAGGTGTTTTAGTGTATGTGAGTGTGTTTGTAAGTTGTACGTATGGGTTAGGGTAGGCAGGTAAAAGTATGAGTGTTTAAGTATTGGATGCGGTGGTGTGTGTGTGTGTGTGTGTGTGTGTGTGTGTGTGTGTGTGTGTGTGTGTGTGTGTGTGTGTGTGTGTGTGTGCATGTGCGCACACGTGAGGGACTGTAGAATGTCAGAGTGTGATTTTACTGTCTTTTTCTGTTTGTGTGAACTTGGAGTTAGCATATATAAGTACGAGGGTGTTGGGGGGTGCAGCCCCCCTCATGGGGGGTGCAGGGGGGCTTGCTCCTCTGCTTATATGTAGTGTGGGTTTGCAGATGTGCGGTGTTATGTTTGTGTGTATTTTTTTTTGTAGTGTGGGTATTGTGGTGTATGGTTTGTGTTCGCGATTTGAAGTTCCGTGGTTTTGGGCTGTCGGTTTTTTGTGGATTCGACTTTATGGTCTCGAGATACTGAAATTCGACCTTTCAGTATTTCAAGATTATAAAGTGTATATATATATATATATATATCTCCCAGCAAAGGGTAAAAGGGTTACACTGACACACCATTCACTAAAAACTACAAGAAAGACTCAGCAAATCTACCTTAATCTTCCTGTAGTTGAAGACCATGAGATACATTCCAACAAACTGGAAACCAGGTGACAAATAAGAGGCAAGTCCAGAAAACAAGCCAAGAATCTCCACACAAGTATAAATGAAGCTAGTAAAGCAATTTATTAAGCGCTTTCATCTATATATAATGATAGACATCCTCAGAATGAACATTACAATTGAAAACACACTTAAGTACTGTTCCTTACAAAAGCACATGACTTTATCGACCAGTAAAAACTTTAAAACAATTAGTAATATAAACTTCCTTAAACAAAACACTATAATTAAATCAAAATGAATGCTAAATAAAGTAAATGCATATTTAAAACAAATATATCCCTAAATGACCATGAACCACAATACTAAATAAAGTTTCATATAACATAAGGAATGCAGCATATACTAAGGCTGTCATTAAGACCAGGGCTCGCATGGGCATTAAATTTGACCTGCCAACATAATTCTTAAAATTCAAGGAAGTCAGCCCATGGACCACCTCGTGGATCTTTTGTGACCCCTTCCAGTACTACAAATTTAAAATTATGTGAAGGAAATTTTTCCACATGGTTATATAGGGCACTGTTGGTATGAGAATTTCTGATGTCCCTACAATACTCATATATTCTTTCTTTGAGCCTTCTGTTAGTTTTCCCTATATAAAAACCAGTGCATGATGTGCACAATGCTGCATAAATCATCCCATGTGAGTTGCAAGTAAATTGACCATTTGGCCTAATAAAACTGTGGTTAATTTTTACTTTATCTATGTTGTATATATAACTGCACTGTGAACAAAAGCCACATCTCTTAGTGCCTATACCTCATTTGAGTGTTAATGCAGACTCACCTCTTTCTAGCAGATTTTTGATAGTAATCCCTCTTCCGTAGACTATCTGGGGTTTAGGTCCTAATCTTTCTAAAATGTCACTTTGTCCGTGAAAAATCTGCCAGTTTTAAACTAAAAAGTCATAAATGTTGAGATAATCAACTGAAAATTTTGTAACAAAAGAACGTGTATTCTTTAACAACCATGTCTCTTTCTACATTGATGCTAGTGTCTAAGTGTACTCTGTTGTTATTAAAAAGCGGTTTTAAGGACCCTTTTTCTCTCTTTAAAAATACTTCTTGTTGAACAGAGGTCACTAATTCAAATGGGTACTCTCTAGCGATGAACATATTAAAAAGTATTTTACTTTGAGTGTAGAAATCCTGGTCACTATTGACCATCTGAGCTAGTCATACAAAATGGCCTTTAATAATCCCTTTCTTAATGTGGTCAGTATGGTTACTACAAAAATGTAAAAGGCTATTACAATATGTGGGTTTTCTATATAAGTCACTAACAAAACACTGTCCCTGCTGGTCTTTTTTGATTTTCACATCTAAATAGCTGACCTTGTGAAGACTATATTTGTGAATGAATCTTAAAAAGTCTGTAGTATTGTTAATGTATGATAGGAAATTGTTGACGTCTTCGGTGTCCCCTTCCCATAGAAAAAAATAAATTGTCAGTGTAATGTAAAAATTATTTACATTTGTGTGTAAAATGGGAGGTAAAAAGAAACTTCCTCTCCCACATTAACATTATAATATTGACAAAAATGGGGGCACAAGTGGCCCCCATAGCTACACCTGATTTTTGTAAAAAATATTGCCCTTCAAAATAAATGAAGTTGTTTTTTAGTACAACTTCCATAAGGGTTACTAGTGTAGCTACCTGTTCATTACTAAAAGTGTGTGTATCGTGCAGAAATACTTCAAGCCAATGAATACTTATGGAATGTGGGATCATGTTGAAAAGATAACTACATCAACAGTTAAAAATGTATAGATTTCATCATATTCAGCATTGTTGAGTTTTTTCAAAAAATCCCATGAATCTACACGTATATGTTCCTCATCTTTAAGTACATCTTTCAATGCAGTGTCAATGTATTTTCCAAAGAGTGTGTTTTTGATCCTCTTGCACTAACAATCAACCTCAAAGGGGGGTTGTGTTTGTCCTTATGTATCTTTGGGATCTCAAAGATACTGAGACTCGGGTATTTAGTATACAAGTATTCTTCTAAGTCATGGTTAATCTGCCCTTGGTCTTCCAAATCTTTAATAACTATGTCGATCTCTAAATTATTAAATTACAGGGTTTTGTTTAAGGAAGTTTATATTACTAATTGTTATAAAGTTTTTACTGGTCGATAAAGTCATGTGCTTTTGTAAGCAACAGTGTGTTTTCAATTGTAATGTTCATTCTGAGGATGTCTATCATTATATACAGATGAAAGCGCTTAATAAATTGCTTTACTAGCTTCATTTATACTTGTGTGGAGATTCTTGCCTTGCTTTTTGGACTTGTCTCTTATTTGTCACCATGGGATACATGCAAATAACCCCTGAAGGACATACTGGTGTTTCAGCTACATAGTTTCTGAATGCCCATGACTTTTTACTTTTTAAGTCTTTATGGATACATTCAGGTGAATAAAGACAAGCCTCACTAGCTGTAAACATGTCATATTTTGGACTTTTTGTGACCTCATCAGTACAGCATAAGAGGATGGTGTGGCTGCACTTTAGAAGCACAGTGCTTATGACCCACTAGGGTGCCCATAAACATTAAGACGCCTGCAGAATATCCCAAACAACATCCAAACAAAGGGTAAACATGTTACACAGATAAACCATATATATATATATATATATATATATATATATATATATATATATATATATATATATATATATATATATATAATTTATGTATATACATATGATGTTGAGCAGCAAGCCACCCCTTACACTTTATACTTTCATCTTCATCAGTTGGCTCTTCATAACTTTTTGCCATCAGAGTGGTATTGTCTATATATCTGAGTTTGTTAATATTTCTCCCAAAAGTTTTCATTTTATCATCTTATTCATGTAATCCCACAAAGGAAAGCCAAAAACCACTTGAAAGCACAAAATAAACAAGTGAAGTGGTAGGAAAAAGCTGGTGAAAAGGCTGGTAAAAAAGTCACGTTGTAATCACTGCAACCAAAATCATTTATTAGGTAAACGCTTTCGGTGGTGAAAATATCCCACCTTCATCAGACCAAAAACAACCTCAAATAGTACATTTATATAGTCTTATTACTCAATTGATTAATAATTTAATCACTAAAAACCAATCAATTAGTTAATCAATTAAAATACCAAGATTCATATATAAAAATAACCTTACACAATTTAAATACAATAATAACACACTATATACTATATTGACTCACAAATAATAATTTAAAAATATCTAATAGATTACATAGTAAATGCTGCTAGGAAACTTAGAAAAAAACCCTAATAATATATATTAAATGGAATAACACTCCCAAAAATGGCACAAGAACCACACATCTGTTTACATAACATATGTTTAAAATATATATTGTGAATACAGGTTAGCCTAAAACAACTATGCTGCAACGCTATTATATAAATATAAAAGTTAAAATTAAAGTGTAAATTAAAACTGGTTAATTATGCTAAATTGTTTTAAAAAAGCCTATATATATATATATATATATATATATATATATATATATATATATATATATATATATACTATATGAATATACTTATAAATGAAATTGCTAGCTTATCTATTTAATGCTTTCACTTTTAAAACACTTTTGATGGAAACATAATCATTTAATCCGGGAAAAATATATGCAGCAGTTTTAATTTGCCAATACAATTCATTCTGTTCAAGTAAAAGTCGCCAAGGCCCCCCTCTCGGGTCTAAAGGGGTCTGATGTACGACTAAAAATAAAAACTCATGAGTTGGAAATTGCAAAACATGCCTTGCAAGAGCATTGTTGACATCCCCTTTACTAACTGCATAGCAGTGCTCGTATATTCTCTGTCTTAATTTCCGCTCGGTCTTCCCTATATAGAATGAGGGACAAAATTGACAACATGCTATGTACACAAGTGCTTTAGACTCACAGTTAAAGGAACCATTAATTTTATAATCTTTATAATTAATGTTAGCAGTAGTGGTCACCTGAATATGTTTACACTGTGTACAATGCCCACATTTACACATACCTATATGTGCCTGTTGGTACTGACCATGATTCCTTTTCTTGTGATTCTCTAATAAATTTTTAAGATTCAGACCTCCCCTGAATGTGAAGTGAGGTCTGATACCCAGTTTAGTACAAATAGTAGGTTCTTCCAAAATAACTGCCCAATTTTTAATGAAAATCTCTTTGACCTTTATAGTGGTAGATGAAAAAGTGGACAAGAAACTGAGATAGAGTGGTTTCTCTTCCTCAACAATTGTATCATTCTGTGATGTAACTTGGTTAATGTTAATGACAATATCATCTGCCCGAGCCCTACTAGCCAAAATGGGTTTAAACACACCAATTGATCTCTTATTTCTTACTTCAGTTATTGTATCAAGAAGTAATTTATAAGGATACCCCCTACTCAGGAACATAGATTTTAACTTTTCACATTCCAAGTCAAAATCCACGTCCTCAGTAACCATCCTTGCAGCCCTTACCATCTGGCCTTTTACAATTGCCTTCTTCTGATGGTAAGGGTGTTCACTAGTGTAAAACAAGAATGCATTAGAGTAGGTGGGTTTCCTATAAATAGAAGCTTTATACTGACTATTGTACCTATCGTTAATGAGTTCCACATCTAAGTATGTTATACTGTCAACTCCTACTTCGTAAGTGAATTCAAGAAAGTCAGTTTTGTTTGTAATATGCTGTATAAATCCTTCAATTAGATTGATGTCACCCTGCCAGACCAGGCACATGTCGTCCTGGTATCTGGTATACTAGAGCACATTTTCTTGGTACTCACTATCTGTAAACAAATAATTGTGTTCCCAATAGGCCATAACACTATTGGCGAAGCTTGTGCCACAGGGTGACCCCATGGCCACCCCCTTGTTCTGCAAGAAAATATTTTTATCAAACATGATGTAGTTGTTAGACAAAATTAAATCTAAAAGGGTTTTGATTAAATATATTTTACCATGATCAACTTTCTTGAACAACATAAATTCTCTAATCCATTCAATACCCATTTGATGAGGAATTACCGTGTACAAATCTTTCACATCAATAGTCACAAAGATGTTATTGTCCTTATATTCCAAGTTATTAATGTTTTCCAAGAAGCTCCATGAGTTGCGACATATTTGTGTTTCTTGGTAAATGAGAGGTTTTAAAATATTATCAACCAATTTTGCACATGCAAAGGTAATAGAACCCCTACTGTCCACAATTGTTCTAAAAGGGGGGTCTTTGATGTCTTTATGTAACTTAGGAGCTCCAAAAATACTAGGAATTCTAGGAGCTGACATCGAAAGATACTGAAAGGTATCTATGTCAATGTAACCTTCCAGAAATAAGTCATCGAGGGTGCTTCTAATACAACAATATGCAGTATGAACCTGATTTAAACTAACAGGAGTATACACTTCAGATTCAAGATGCTCACGCATCTTATTAATGTAGGTGGACTGATTCATAAAGACTAAACCCCCTCCCTTGTCCGGTTTCATCACTCTAATGCCACAATCATTAATCAAATCAATATATTGCTTCTCTTCCATAGTGACATTAGTGTGCAATACTTGTTCAGGTGCATATTGATCTACCATCAACAACACCTTGGTTATTAGTTTGTGGTTGATTATTTCTAATTCTTTCACTTCTACGCAAAGGTGCATCTAAATTAGAATTAGAACTGATAACTTCATTGGTGTCATTATTGTTGTTACTAATAGAGACATTCTGAAAGCATTAAATAGATAAACTAGCAATTTCATTTATAAGTATATTCATATAGTATATATATATGGGTTTTTTTAAAACAATTTAGCATAATTAACCAGTTTTAATTTACACTTTAATTTTAACTTTTATATTTATATAATAGCGTTGTAGCATAGTTGTTTTAGGCTAACGTATTCACAATATATATTTTAAACATATGTTATGTAAACGGATATGTGGTTCTTGTACTATTTTTGGGAGTGTTATTCCATTTAATATATATTATTAGGGTTTTTTTCTAAGTTTCCTAGCAGCATTTACTATGTAATCTATTAGATATTTTTAAACTATTATTTGTGAGTCAATATAGTATATAGTGTGTTATTATTGTATTTAAATTGCGTAAGGTTATTTTTATATATATGAATCTTGGTATTTTAATTGATTAACTAATTGATTGGTTTTTAGTGATTAAATTATTAATTAATTGAGTAATAAGACTATATAAATGTACTATTTGAGGTTGTTTTTGGTCTGATGAAGGTGGGATATTTTCACCACCGAAAGCGCTTACCTAATAAATGATTTTGGTTGCAGTGATTACAACGTGACTTTTTTACCAGCCTTTTCACCAGCTTTCTCCTACCACTTCACTTGTTTATTTTGTGCTTTCAAGTGGTTTTTGGCTTTCCTTTGTGTGTAGTTATGGCAAGTGGGAGTGGAGATGGTCAAAGCGGGTCGCAACCACTTTTTACGCAACTACCTGACAACACTGATGCTGCTATGGTCAATAGTCAAGATTCCGGTGAGGCGAATGCCATTGGTAACTTGACTATTCTAGTTAATATGCTCCTTGGGAAGGTAGAAGCACTTTCCCAAAAATTTGACAATGGCACAAGAACAGAAAGGTATCTTAATACTCCAGGTCTGGCAGGCATGCCAGGTCAATTGCATGCGACTTCTCGCTTCAGTGATCCACAGCCTCGTTTACCTTCAGGAAGCATTAGATAAGGGGCACAGGAAGGAAACATTGTTCCTAGGCAGGATACGAATGCAGTAGGGGAGCGTTCGACTGTTAATAGTGTAAACGGAGTGGCAAACACTGATAACAGCATTCCTAGCATGGTGGGTTTCCTAGATCATAAGGATTTCTTTGCTAACTCAGCGAACGAGCAGAGCGGATCTAATGAACAACGCAATGTGAGTAGCATAACAGCTTTGCTCAGTTCTTTTGACCAAAAGCTATTCAAATGTCACAAACTTCAGCTTGAGGTTGCCTATTTAAATGAATGCTTAGATAAAAAAATTATCCCTAAAGGGCTACGACAGTGGCAATACCCTGCGGGGTTAATTGCTGATTCTACCTTTCATTTGCAACTCTTGGCATTATTTGACAGACAAGCTGTTGATTTTATTAAAGCTCTAGTCAACTTTTATAATACTGAAATTGCTAGTATTAAAACAGAGCTTGAAATTTTAGAACACTCTATCTGTAGGGACCTTAATTTTGGACAGTACAAATATGACTATTGCAGGATTTTTTCTAGCATTGACGCTACTATTAACAAATTGTTAGCAATGAAAAAGAAAAAAATTGATAGAGATGTGTTAGCATATGCTCAAAACAAGGCATACCCTGCCCCCCCTCCAGTTACACATATGGATGCATTTCAAGACAACATGGGCTTTAGGACTGAGAATGTCTCTATGAGTAACAACAATAATGACACCAATAAAGTTATCAGTTCTAATTCTAATTTAGATGCACCTTTGCGTAGAAGTGAAAAAATTAGAAATAATCAACCACAAACTAATAACCAAGGTGTTGTTGATGGCAATGGTCCTAATTCATCACATAATAATCAGGTTTTTCAAATGGGCAGGGAATTGAACCACAACAATCCGAACAATCGGTCGAACCAGAGACAACAGGGGAATCGGAGGAACAGGAGGAGGAGATAATGGCAACTGCATCTAATGAACCAAATATTTTATTTAGTACATATGGTGACTTTAAAATTTTCAACTATACTGCTCTATTGGTGGATCAAAATATGGTAGACTTTTTTGCTAAGGGACTTTCTTTTGTTCCATATCAACAAATGAATTTTGTTAAAATGATTGTTGACCTCAAAATTTACGTATGCAAATTGAATTTGGCTGTTCTAATGGGAGCTGGTTCTAAACTTGTGAATTTTTTAAGAGTCTCTAGTGTTTTTAACCCCCCCCCCCTTGTGCCTACATTATCGTTGTTTGAAAAAATGTGTGAAGTAGATTTAAGAAGGTTATTAGATCAATGTGCACATGAACAAGTATTGCACACTAATGTCACTATGGAAGAGAAGCAATATATTGATTTGATTAATTATTGTGGCATTAGAGTGATGAAACCGGACAAGGGAGGGGGTTTAGTCTTTATGAATCAGTCCACCTACATTAGTAAGATGCGTGAGCATCTTGAATCTGAAGTGTATACTCCTGTTAGTTTAAATCAGGTTCATACTGCATATCGTTGTATTAGAAGCACCCTCGATGACTTATTTCTGGAAGGTTCCATTGACATAGATACCTTTCAGTATCTTTCGATGTCAGCTCCTAGAATTCCTAGTATTTTTGGAGCTCCTAAGTTACATAAAGACATCAAAGACCCCCCCTTTTAGACCTATTGTGGAAGGTAGGGGTTCTGTTACCTTTGCAAAATTGGTTGATAATATTTTAAAACCTCTCATTTACCAAGAAACACAAATATGTCGCGACTCATGGAGTTTCTTGGAAAACATTAATAACTTGGAATATAAGGACAATAACATCTTTGTGACTATTGATGTGAAAGATTTGTACACGGTAATTCCTCATCAAATGGGTATTGAATGGATTAGAGAATTTATGTTGTTCAAGAAAGTTGATCATGGTAAAATATGTTTAATCGAAACCCTTTTAGATTTAATTTTGTCTAACAACTACATCATGTTTGACAAAAACATTTTCTTGCAGAACAAGAGGGTGGCCATGGGGTCACCCTGTGGCGCAAGCTTCGCCAATAGTGTTATGGCCTATTGGGAACACAATTATTTGTTTACAGATAGTGAGTTCCAAGAAAATGTGCTCTGGTATACCAGATACCAGGACGACATGTGCCTGGTCTGGCAGGGTGACATCAATCTAATTGAAGGATTTATACAGCATATTACAAACAAAACTGACTTTCTTGAATTCACTTACGAAGTAGGAGTTGACAGTATAACATACTTAGATGTGGAACTCATTAACGATAGGTACAATAGGCAGTATAAAGCTTCTATTTATAGGAAACCCACCTACTCTAATGCATTCTTGTTTTACACTAGTGAACACCCTTACCATCAGAAGAAGGCAATTGTAAAAGGCCAGATGGTAAGGGCTGCAAGGATGGTTACTGAGGGCGTGGATTTTGACTTGGAATGTGAAAAGTTAAAATCTATGTTCCTGAGTAGGGGGTATCCTTATAAATTACTTCTTGATACAATAACTGAAGTAAGAAATAAGAGATCAATTGGTGTGTTTAAACCCATTTTGGCTAGTAGGGCTCGGGCAGATGATATTGTCATTAACATTAGCCAAGTTACATCACAGAATGATACAATTGTTGAGGAAGAGAAACCACTCTATCTCAGTTTCTTGTCCACTTTTTCATCTACCACTATAAAGGTCAAAGAGATTTTCATTAAAAATTGGGCAGTTATTTTGGAAGAACCTACTATTTGTACTAAACTGGGTATCAGACCTCACTTCACATTCAGGGGAGGTCTGAATCTTAAAAATTTATTAGAGAATCACAAGAAAAGGAATCATGGTCAGTACCAACGGGCACATATAGGTATGCGTAAATGTGGGCATTGTACACAATGTAAACATATTCAGGTGACCACTACTGCTAACATTAATTATAAAGATTTTAAGATTAATGGTTCCTTTAACTGTGAGTCTAAAGCACTTGTGTACGTAGCATGTTGTCAATTTTGTCCCTCATTCTATATAGGGAAGACCGAGCAGAAATTAAGACAGAGAATATATGAGCACTGCTATGCAGTTAGTAAAGGGGATGTCAATAATGCTCTTGCAAGGCATGTTTTGCAATTTCCAACTCATGAGTTTTTATTTTTAGTCGTACATCAGACCCCTTTAGACCCGAGAGGGGGGCCTTGTCAACTTTTACTTGAACAGAATGAATTGTATTGGCAAATTAAAACTGCTGCATATATTTTTCCCGGATTAAATGATTATGTTTCCATCAAAAGTGTTTTAAAACTGAAAGCATTAAATAGATAAGCTAGCAATTTCATTTATAAGTATATTCATATAGTATATATATGTTTTTTTTAAAAACAATTTAGCATAATTAACCAGTTTTAATTTACACTTTAATTTTAACTTTTATATTTATATAATAGCGTTGTAGCATAGTTGTTTTAAGCTACCTGTATTCACAATATATATTTTAAACATATGTTATGTAAACGGATATGTGGTTCTTGTGCCATTTTTGGGAGTGTTATTCCATTTAATATATATTATTAGGGTTTTTTTCTAAGTTTCCTAGCAGCATTTACTATGTAATCTATTAGATATTTTTAAACTATTATTTGTGAGTCAATATAGTATATAGTGTGTTATTATTGTATTTAAATTGTGTAAGGTTATTTTTATATATATGAATCTTGGTATTTTAATTGATTAACTAATGATTGGTTTTTAGTGATTAAATTATTAATCAATTGAGTAATAAGACTATATAAATGTACTATTTGAGGTTGTTTTTGGTCTGATGAAGGTGGGATATTTTCACCACCGAAAGCGCTTACCTAATCAATGATTTTGGTTGCAGTGATTACAGCGTGACTTTTTTACCAGCCTTTTCACCAGCTTTCTCCTACCACTTCACTTGTTTATTTTGTGTTATTCATGTAATCCAACATTTCACATGATATATTCAGCATACATATTAAATAAGCAGAGTGGCAGTACAGAGTCATGTTTCATTTCTTGCCCAATCTTGAAGCAGTCAATTTTTCTGTATTTGGCTCTAACTTTTAGTCTTGCTCTACCTTCATTTTCCTCAGCAAGCAAATGAGACCCTGTAACATTTCTTGTAGATTTTGCCTTAGTTTGTTATAACTCATAAAATCAGAGGCTTTAGAGTAATAGGTAATTTTGAAGTAAATATCCAGTGAATTTTATCAGTTTGGTCTCTGGTAGCCCTGCCCCTTCTAAAACAACTCTGCATCTAGCTAAGGTATAGCTAGGTCATTCATTGCCCTGGGCAATACCCCCAGCTGGTATCTCCCTAAGTAAAGTTGAGAAGCAAAGAAAAAAGTGTCAAGGGATCCAGTTCAAACACTGCACTAACTACTTACATGTAACAGGACTTTATCTTGTACATTGTGTGGCAAACAGCTGTCTCTTTGCTACATTGTTTGAATGAATGTCCTGTTAACTTGAAACAAACAGCATATTTGGTTAAGCAGAAGTCGTGTGAGTATAGCAAAGAGTTCTACAAACAGAACTGCTCTTTGCTGTCTTTGCACACGTGTGCTGCTGCACATAAATACAGTCACTGTCATTTAAGCAGCTGCTGTCATGTGATCACATCTGTTTGTTGCATTTCCAGATGTGGCGTAATTGGTACCTCCTCAAACCTATTGCATCTCTGCATATGGCAGTTCTCGGTCCATATGTTGCTGTAGTCTTTGGCATTACCTTGCAAGCATGTGAATTAAGTGCAGTTTGCTCTTTAGTATTGCCCTGTTTTAGGACTGGAATGTAAATTGACCGTTTACAATCCAGCAGCTGTTGCAGTGTTTTCCAAATTTGTTGTCAAATTTCTTGGAACACTGTAACATATTTTAATGGATTTCAGACAATTTAGCTGGAATCTCATCACTTCTTGTAGTGTCCATTTATTATTAAGGCTTTCCATAGTCCATTTAATTGGTTTCCAGGGTGCCTAGCTCTATATAAGAGAAAATACCATTGTATGTATCAGAGATGTTGGCGACCTTCTTGTATAATTATTATGTATAATCCTGCCATACATCTTCTGAATATATTTTGCTTCTACTAGGTCCCTCCAGTCAGGGCCAGCCTTAGCTAAAATGCACCCTAGGCAAAGTAGTGGTCCAGCACATCTTAAGCCCCACCCACACCATATTCATGAAACTCCCTATCTGAGCCACACCCACAGGTAAGTCACTCCCCAAGAAAGTTATTTCCTTCAATTATTTATGGTTGAAAATGGTGTGCCCATTTCTGATAAATATAAACTTCTTGCTGCACCCATTTGCATTATCTGCTGACCATACCTCTCAACCTTTTGGAGCAGGAAATATAGACAAAGCCATACATAAAAGTTGGACAAAGGCCCAAAAATAGGGACAATTTTTAAATATTGCTCTAAAACTTAGAAAGTTGATAGATCAAGCATGAATTTTCTGAAGGGTATAAAGTCTGAAACTCAAAATTTCTGTCATTTTCTAACTTTAATCTTTAATAATTTGAAACTAATTTGCCAGAAAACCACAATTTTATGAAAAACAGACCAAAACTATGAGGTAAAAATCTGGAGATTCTGTGAAAATCTGAACAGTTGAGAAGTATGCAGCTAACTGCTGTTAAAATAAATAGCCAACTCTTTTTTTGCAACAGCTGTCTTACTGTAGCCAGAAAAAAGAGGAAGAAAAACACTGCAACCCTTTGCCATTTGCCACTCCCTTCAGAACAGTACAGTACACATATTTTACTATAAAAAAGTCATGTCCTCAGAAAATAGAAGTCCACGTGCCTTGTTTCAAAGGGTTGCTTAAGTTAATCTAAACAGTTTAATTTACTTTAGTGTAGGTGAGCGAAGTTTACAGATTAGTAAAAGTAGAACAGCAACCTCCCTCCCTGGCCTGTGTACAGTAGTGTATGCCTTGGGGACACAGAAAATGGAGCAATTGGGAAAAACTGGAGTATACTGCGAAAATCTGGACAGTTGAGAAACATAGATTGGCTCCTTACCTTTGGTGCATAGCAAAAATACACAGCAAAAACTCGAAATCAAGTCGACTCACCAGGCAGAACCAGCAGTGAAATTCAAAACAAGCACTTTGCCATTTTTATTCTATCAGAAGAGAAGTTGCAGTCTTCAGGCCACCGATCACTGACTCACAAAACCCACAGGACAGAAAAAAAAATTCCAGTCAGTCTGCCTCGACCTCGTTACCAAAGAATAGGATGACAGGTGGGCATGATATGATTTTTATACTAGCAGGCAGCAGCTCATACTGGAGGAGGTGCCGGGGACATGCATGGGTGTGTTACTGTAGATTCAAGGGGGAGGGAACAGAAGACCACAGCAAGGAATCGGGGTCTGTGCTGTGTGTGTGCTTCTCTCCCCGTACTACCCTAATTCACTTCTTAATATTCAAGGGATGGATGGGACTATGGAAGTGGGGGGAGGGTGAAAACTCTACAGTAAAATTGAGATGGACTCAGAGACAGGGTGCCGAGAACAGCACAAAATTTATGGACTGAGAAAAATTAATTAAAATCAATAAATAAAAATTGTGCACTTTACGAGGCTAGCCAGTTCTCCTATGCCTAAGGCCGGCCATGCCTTCAGCCTTTGTCTTTTATTTTGTACATTTTTACCTAGATGCTTCCCTTATTCTTGATAATCTTTTGAATAGATCTTCAATTTTTCCCATTCTATTTTCTTCTTCTGGTTCTTTGCTCTTCTCGTTTTAATATACCTCCTCATCTCTTCGTGATAATTTTTGAAAGTCTGCACTAATTTAACATGTTTTCCCTTTCTGTTACCTTTTACTTCTTTACTGTTCCACTTCTAAAGTCTTCCACAGACAACTAGTTTGCTTTTCACCTGTAATATTTTTGGTTGTCACCTCCTGGACAATATCATGAACTTTTGTTCATAGGACTTCGGGCACTTTATCCAACAGGATCTACTCCATTAAATCTGGCCTTCGCCTCCACTACATATTCTTATAGAATACTTTTGAGCTTAGGTCTGTTTGGCCTGGAGGCTTTTCTTTTTTTAATATAATTCCAAACTTTTGTTTTTGTTGCCTGTACAGAGCACTTCCATGTCTGACTACAAAGTACATAGTCTGATTTTAGTATTGATCATATGTGATACCTATGTGTAAAGCTGTCTCATAGGTTGTTGAAAGAGAGTATTTGCTGTGACCAGTTAATTATCTTGACAGAATTCTTCCAGTCTGTGTTGTACTTCATTGTGTATTCCATGGCCAAACATGCCCATTATTCCAGTTTACTTTGACCACAGACTTACTTGCATTATGTAGTCTAGTAATTTACTTTTGTTTCAACCCTACAGACTTAGCCGATATTGCATGCACTTTAGTGGTAACCATTTGAAATGTCTGGATCCACTCGAGTGAGTCCTAAAACACAGAAACTGAATGGCCAAAAAAATGGACTTACATATATCAAGTTTGAGATGGCTGTTTCTTGGAATATTCCCTTTTCTCCGAGGTGTTGCAGTCTTGGAGTTGGTATGTATAAGCTCAGGAGCTGTGGGGGCTTGCCCCACAACCAAACATAAGTTTAAAGGAGAAGAGCAATTTTTGAGATTCACTCGTCTGAGTAGTTTCTGCCTTTTTTTTTTGGCATTTCAATAGGGATCCCACTTTGGTCTAGGTGTGTTCTTGTCTAAACATTCTTATCAATGATTGCACTATGTGTTTTGGTTTGATATATCAATTTTCACTTGTAATTAACCCAGGCTCATTAGTGAAATATAGCAGTATCTTGAACTGCAAGATTTATGGAGTCAGAAGATAAATAAAAATAAAACAATGGTGAAAGTTTACAGAGGAATTCATTGTGGTATGGCTGTTATTGTAGCACCGCTAAGGACTGTTTATGATGTATGCTTTTTTATGAGTTGTCCTGTGAAGCTAGAAATCATTTGTGGTCCTCAGCCTGAACACTTCTGTGTAGTTAAGGTGAACCACATCTAACTACTGTATAAATGCCAGTCTTATTTTCCACATCATTTTCTCTATGTATCTTATCACGAGTCTGGATGATGCTTCATCATTGAAGCTACTTTTCTTCAAAAATGTTCATTACAAGACTACTATAATTTTGGCCTTCCCATGTTACTGTTGGTATAATACCAACAGTCTCCCTACTCTGATGCTTTCATGGACACTATTGTAGCAACTTTACCCTCTGTTTACTGTAGCTATGAATAGAAAATCAACCCTTTCATGCATATTTGTCTTTACCCAATGCAAAGGAAACCATGCTTTAACCCTATAACTAAGCATGTGTTTCTTACCCTGCCATAAACAAACTGTAATTTAAAAAAGTATGCAACACAGCACTTATCAGACTTGCAGTAGAAAATTAATGATGTTACACTGAAGGAGCAAAACAAACTGAAAACATAATGTTTGCTCTAAATGAAAAAGCAGATATGAACTATATATTTGTATAGGTGCACATGTGTGGATATGCTTGTAACTTTTATAACAATTTCCCAGCAAGTTGTTATGTATTTTCTTACTTCAGTGGTTGAGAAGAGAAGCTAAAATAGACCGTGGAAAATAATTACAGGGGCATAATTTCACACATCTCTTGAGGATAACCACAAAGTACACAGTATACAATTATCTAATGTTCACATTTGCCAGTAAATGCTCCTGCAGTGTAGGAAATTGTATAAAAACGTGTACAAAATTCCTCTAGTAGCACAGAATTCTGCTGTGGTTTTCATTCAGTTACTGCACGTCTCTATATAAAATGTTATTTTAGCATGCTGTCATTAATCATAAGATCATCAAACATGTTTTGAGGTAAGATACATTACACTTGGAGCAACCAGACATCATTCTGCCTTTTTTCCTTTCTTTTTACACCCTAGGTGGTTGGCTAACAGCCATTTTAGACAACAGTTACCAAAGTCATCTGTAAGAGCACCATAGAGCATTAAGACAAAGACCCCACCCCTCCATTCCCATAAATGCACCCCCATACACACACATCAAATACTAATAAATCATATATTTTCTTCAGGATACTTCATGTAGACAGAGAAGTTTTTTTTTTTCTCTTTTTGCTGCTTTCTGACCTTTTTTCAACAATTTATTGTTTAAAGAGACAATATTCAACAAACACCAACCAATTACAGCAATTGAATGATAATAATAAGCAAACAGTGGTTAAGAAACTGATATACATGTGCATTTCTGAACATTTCTCTCTACCAAGTGTGCACAATAAAAGTTCAACATTTCTGCACTTGCTTTTAGTCCTTTTTAATTTAATTTAATTGCATTTTTTTAAACTGTGTTTGGTCTAATATTGCTGCATACTCAAGTGTGCTAGCTTACTCTGCATGTGAATTGTTTTTACTACTGTTTTTGCTACTTTTCTGTGAAAAAAAAAACTGTAATCCCGTTTCCTACCTTTCCTGTAACTAGTGTTCCAGTTACAGATTTGCTGTATCCAGGACTGTATGTAAGTATCTGAGCCCCCCCCCCCCCCCAAGCCTTTCTGTGTTGGAGGGAAGCCTTCTAGCTTATCAGTGGGAGTGGTAAGCACTAGGTAACCTGTCTACAACATAAGGAGTGGTTCTGACCCAGAAATTGTAGTTACTGGCCGTTTGGGCAATCTTCCATCTCTCTCAACTTTCTGATTTGAAAGCCTGCATTTGCGCTTGTTTCTGTCCTGTAACTCGTCTAGTTCAGATACAGATTCTTAGTTTTAGCACTTAAATTTGCTTATTCATGCTCAGCACTTGTTCAGAACTTGTAAGCACTAAATAAGCTACTAATTACTATAGCACTCAATCTTCCTCATTACCTAGAGGAAAACAGTTTTTGTACTTTCTTTTCTCACTTGCTTAGAGAAAAACAGCTCTTGTACT
This sequence comes from Protopterus annectens, assembly GCF_019279795.1. Taxonomy (NCBI): domain Eukaryota; kingdom Metazoa; phylum Chordata; order Ceratodontiformes; family Protopteridae; genus Protopterus; species Protopterus annectens. The sequence goes on from NC_056748.1 coordinate 799,403,621, forward strand.
CACTTTCCTCACTTATCTAGAGGAAAATAGTTTTTTATTCAGGCATGTCCAAGGGTCAGCTCCCAGTGTTCTCTCCTGTATATCTGATGAATCTGGGTATCTTGAGGCAATGTAGAAATTGCCTCATGTACACAGACAACTCTCTCCTCCTACCACCCAACACTACAACCTGTGAGAGATGCACTTATCTAGCCAAACTGGAGGTAAAGCTCTCTCCAACCAAGACTGAACTTGACAGTCATGAGGAGAAGGTAAACATTTGCACCACACCACACTCATCACATAGTCTCACTAAATCTACACCACCAAAATCCATACATAGTAACACAAAAACATTCACGGAGGCTCTCAATAATAATCTGTCTAAGCAACAGAGACCTCCAAAGCAGAAACGCAAGCAACCTCCATCCCCCAACACAACCCAAATGACACATAGCCCACAGACTCAGTGTGCCACTCAACCACAGCCAATAAGGCAAAACAATGTACCCAACACACTAGTCATAGGTGACTCTATAGTCAGGCACACTGATGTCCCACTCACTAGGCTAAACAAGGAGAAGGTTACTGTCAGCTGCTTGTCGGGTGCCAGGATCCGCCACATAACCCACGCACTCAGTTCACTCCACAAGTACAAATATGACTCTGTCATTGTCCATCTTGGTGTGAATGGCCTGAGACATACCTCCCTGGACTTCATGAAAAGAGACATGGAAGAGCTCTCCGATCTTGTAGCCCAGGCAGGTATGACCCTAGCCCTGAGTAGCATTCTGCCATCGCCCAGAATTATACCACAATACAAGGACAAAATGATTGACTTCAACAATTGGCTAAGCTTCTGGTGTCATTCTAGGGGGATCCAGTATCTGTCTGCTTGGGATGACATGGTTGACAGACCACGATGCTTTGCCACAGATGGCCTGCATCTGTCACCCCTGGGATTCCGGATACTGGCTAAGGCTCTTGCTGCCCCTATAGTGCCTTTTTTAGGCAGAGTTCAAATAACAAATTCACCACCATAACAGGAACAGGCAAGCAAAAACTGAGGGTAATGCTACTCAATCCTAGAAGTCTAAATCTCAAAATGCACTCACTCGAGGCACTCCTTAAAATGGAGAACATCGATATCTGTCCAGTGATTGAGACCTGGTTCACGGCTCCAGAGAGCACCCCTGCACTACCAGGCTATAACTGATACCACACTTTTTAGCCATGTAACCTGGACCGAAACACCAAAGATGGAGGTGTGTCCATATTCATTCAGGATATCTACACCTCCAGGCTAGTTGCTCAGTATAATGCATCCGAGGTTATCCAAGTGCAGCTAACTCTGGGCAAAACTGCAATCCAAATTGTAGCTTGCTACAGATCCCCCACCATGCCCCAAGATTCCCACTCTTCTTTTCTTGATGTACTGGAAAATATTAGGGTTTAACCAAACACTGTAATAATGGGCGACTTCAACTACCCCACCATTAACTGGGAAAACTACTTGTGTCCCAACTCCTTAGCTCAACGCTTTCTGGAATTCATAAACTCCAATGCCCTAGATCAACTTATCCACACCCTCAACAGGGGCAGCAATATCCTAGACCTAGTCATTACCAACATGAGTGGTCACTTACATGAGTGCATGGATCGTGCTACCCCAAACAGAACAAAGACGCTATCCTCCAAAAAAAAGGAAGCCAATCTGGTGGTCCCCTGCTATAAACAAACTGTACAACAGAAGGAAGAAACTGTTGCAAAAGAGAGTAAAATCCCATGAGTGGAGGAGCTCCCTGGTCAGCCTCAGTAAGAAGCTAAGATCCCTTATAAGATCCTCCAAAGCTAGCTACGGAAACAAAATCACCACTAAATTCAAGGACAACCACAAAGCATTCTATAGCTATGTCAAGAATCTAGATGGCAACACCCAGATCTGCTCTGAGTTGCAGCACAAAGGCACGAAAATTACCAACTGATATTGCCAACATCCTGGCAGATAGGTTCAGTGCTAACTTTACCCCCCTCTCACCCCCTAAAGGGCCCATATCTATACAGGAAAAATGCAGAGTCCCTGTAATCACAACTATGCAGGTAAAAGCTGCACTCTCTAAAGCCAAAAACACAGCATCCATGGGACCAGACAACATCCCAGGCTGCATTTTACACAAACTTCAGAACAAACTGGCTCCCCGCTTAAGCACCATGTTCAATAATAGCCTCGCATCAGGCTTTGTGCTCACTGAATGGTGCACAGCAACAGTTATCCCACTCTACAAAGGGGGAGCCACCACTGATCCCGGGAACTATTGACCTATTAGCCTGACGATCCTGGTCTGCAAGGCCATGGAACGTATCATCATGGAACTCATAAACAAAGATATTGGTAACCTCCAAACTCTGGATCCCACCCAGTTCGGGTTTGTAAAAGTCAGATCATGCCTCTTGAACCTGATCGACTTCTTTGAGGCAGTCACCAAAGCCGTGGATGAGGGTAAGGTGGTTCACACAGCCTATCTTGACCTCGCCAAGGCTTTCGACACCATCCCCCATTCTGGGAATTATAGCTAAACTCACTAAACTAGGTATAAATCCCTAGTCACAAGATGGGTTGCTAACTGACTCACTGACAAAACTCAACACTGTAAAAGTTGCAGACTCCAAATCTGACCTTAAAGCAGTGACAAGTGGAGTACCACAGGGTTCTGTCCTGGGACCTCTCCTGTTTGGTATCTACTTCTCTGAAGTACAGGCTAACACAGAAGGCCTCTGGCTAATGAAGTTCGCAGATGACTGCAAACTAGGAGCCATAGTCAAGTCCCCAAATGATGTGGACATCCTACAGAAGGGCCTCACTGAGACAGATGTCTGGTGTCAGAACCATGGCCTCAAGCTCAATTCCAAAAAGTGCAGTGTCATCCCCTTTGTTAAAAACTCTGTACCCATGAACTACCACATAGGCAGCAATTTACTTAACACCGAATGTGTGATAAGAGACCTTGGGACCCAGGTGGACAGTAGTCTCTCCTTTGATAGTCACATCACCACAGTAGTCAGGAAGTCCTTCTACGTGGTACACCTCATCATAAAAGGGTTCTCATCTAGGAAAAAAGAGGTCATTGTTCCCCTCTACTCGACACTCATTAGACCTATTATAGAGTACAGCGCCCCTTTTGGAATGTACCTCACAAGACATCTGCAGCAGCTGGAAAGGCCACAGAAGTACTTCACAAAGAGGATTACTGCCTCAAACAAATGCCCTACACTGACCGCCTCAAAAAACTCCAGCTTTACTCCATAGCATATCACCTACTCTGAGGTGATCTCTGCCTAACATATAAAGCTATGTCAAACCCAGAGCTGTTGAACATGCTACACCTAAAGAAATCCCAATCCCCCCGAGCTGCACACTCTAGGGACCTAAACCTTATCACCACAATAAACAGGACATGCTGGAGAGATAGATTCCTGTCCCAGAGACTTCCTATAATCTGGAACAAGCTACTCATCTATGTCAAGCAAAGTTCTTCATTAGCACTCTTCAAGAAAAATCTTGATGAGTAGATGGGAAATAGGAAATACACCCCGGGGACCACTTCTGTGTATCTGCTGGACAGTGGCAGAGGAAAATAACTTTCTTGGGTGGCGTAAGCTATGGAACCTTGCTGGCTAGGCTTATGTAGGCCCTTGGGCCAATAGCCTAGTACCTACCTATGAACCTATTCATAACTGTGTAATTATTAACTAGATAACCACTTTAATGAGTTATGTACAATTTATAAATGAATTAGGTAAGAAAAGAAAGTAAGCAGGACTGGACAAAAAGAGAGGGAAAGAGAGACAACAAAATGGGAATAGAAAGACTGGCTTATATAAAGTGTGTTAACATATTGCATATCCTCGTCTAATAAAATATCAAAACAAATGACAACAAGTAAGTTCAGGAAGCATTATTAGAGTTGCTAGACATGCAAGAAAGCCAGGTTAAAAAAGTTAGCCTGTAACTCACCAGGAGGTCTAGGTAGATTTTTAATACTCACATTGTTAGTAATGCTTGAGCACCTGGAATCTTCACTCATAAAAAGTTACACCTTGTTTAAAAAAAAAAAAGAAAACAGTTCATTCTCAGAGACAGCAGTAGGGAACTTCCATGCAGTTGCAATGTTCACTGTAATAACTGCCGATAACTTGAAATAACCAAAGATGGTTACAAAAGTAAGTGTATGAAAAATAGATAAAAAGCCAGTCCATAAAAAGTATTTAGAACACTCCAACTGCTTGCCTAAAAAAGGTTCAACTATAATTTTTTCCATAAATTATGAACAGCGGACATTCCCAAAATGCATGTGCGACACTTGGATTAATTTTCTGCCACATGCCAGCAGAAAATAGTATATGCCAGACTCCTGTTTCCAGTATCTGTTGACATCTAGTATCACTTATATATAAACGGTATTGTTTTCTCAAAAGTATATGGAAAGGTTCTAATACGTTTAATCATCTGTTAGAGAGCCTTGAAGGATGACTCAGGAGGATTTGGTTCTAAATAGAAGAACCTGGAAAGTCATCTCTCTAGAAGCTTTAAGCAATAAATTAAACAAGATGCTTTGTAATGTCTAGGATATTTAAGACGTAGATACGGAAACTGTTTCATAAAGAGGATGGGAAGATCCTGAGATATGAAAATTGAAAGGGGATCTGAAAAACATATTGAAGCCTCCTATATTTTAAGGTCGTCTTCACTTCATGGGTAAGAGTCAGTCATGGAGCTGTCATGCATGCAACCATTAGTGTGTTTTTTATGTTTTCATGGCCCTAACTCCACCACTGGTGGTGGCTGGCATGAAAACTGTTATCATAACGGGGCAACCTACAGATTCTCTGACTTTTCAGAAACGCCTGAGTTGTATTCTATTATAGGCAGTTCAACAGCATGCCTGTGATGTTTTGGTTAACATTCTGTCCAAAAAGTATCCTCCTCTGGTAGTGCATTTCTTAAGTGAGAAGTAGAATCATTTCAGTTATTTAAAAGCATGTATGTCCCTGTTGCTTTAGGCTTGCATCCTTTCATATATCAACAGTGCAGTGAACCAGTAACCCAAAGCCTAGAATGCATGTTTTATAATAATGTTCATCTTTCATCATTTTCAACTCTTGTACCAGGCACATGCTGCAGACCACTGCCAAACAACCTGCAAACTAAGTCCAGCTACAAAATTAAGTGGTCAACTTCTGTACATATCCTGAAGCCAAAACAACACCTTTCTATCAGCATCAAGGGGCTGCTTCACCATTTCCACTGCTGTTTCTTGTGAAAGTTTCTCACAGTCTCCACAAATGTTTGACTACTGAAAGCCATTAAACCTCTCAAATACAACCAACTTTGATATGCATTACATACCTCTCAACCTTTTAGTACAACAAATCGGGACAAAACTGGGGGACAACAGAGGCCTAAAAACAGGGAAAGATTTTAAATATTACTCTTATACACTTAGAAAGTTGCTGGAATAACAGGATTTGTGGTTAGCATGGATTTTCTGATGGTTGTGAAGTCTGAAACTCAAATGTATGTCATTATTTCATAACTTCTGTCCTTAATGATTTACCAGAAAACTACAGATTTTATGAAGAACAGACCAAATAATATGAGACAAAAATGAAATCTGAACATTCTGAAAGAATCTGGACAGTTGAAAGCTACGATTACATTACTGCTAGAAAATGATAGTCACTCCTTATCTACTTAGCATGAAACCCTAAGATTTTTCCCAGCCGTGCTGCCAAGCCATATACCAGTAGTACTGTACCACATTCTTGGCTTACTGTAGTTACAAACACAACATTAAACCCTCAATGCATGTTTGTTTTTCACCAGTGCAAAGAAAGGCATATTTTGGCCCTGTATCTAAGCTTGCATGTGTTTTCTTCCCTGACATATTTTCTCACTAATCGCCATAACTGTCTGTCACCTAACTTGCATCTTTACTATGTTAATGAACTGCATTTCTCCTACAAGAAACATATTTACTGCTGTGAACATGACTGCAGTGCAACTGAAAATGAAACAAATGTGGGTTAATTAGTCAGTAACCAAGAAAAACTGATGTGTATACTAGTCAAACAGCAGCATTAGAACTGATTTGTTTGCACTTTGTCATAATTCATTTTACCCTTTTTTGCCCTGCCTCATGAAGGAATGTGGGTAATCTGTCAAATAATTCTGCACAAAATTTGTTACAGTTCCCTTATTGATTCTAATTTGAATGGGAGCAAAAAAAGTACTGATCATAGCAGTGGACATAAAAAGATTGAGTCAAAATGTGAAATAGTTTTACAGATAACGTGGAGCCAATGAGTAAAATATTTAGAACATTTATTATTTGTAGATTTGCCTCATATTTTTCACCATAACCTGTATGTTATATTCATAATCAGCATCGATCCCATTTTTCTTATTTTCTACGAGGTCAGGGTGTCGTGTTAACTGTTGCCATCTCTCGATTCAGTGCCACACTCCTGCCTTCATCAACAGTCATGCCTGACTGTTGCAGATCTTCTCTCACACAGTCCATCGACAGCTTTGCTGGCATTTCCTCTTGCCATCTTCCTGTCTGTCCCAAAATTTCTTCTCGAGATTGTTTTCTGCTTTTCTGCACATGTGCCCAAATCACTGTAATCTGTTCTTTTTTGGCTTTTTCTGCAACTGGATCTACTTTGGCTTCTTCTCTTATTTCCTCATTTCTTTGTCTGTCCTACAGTGTGCATCGTACCACCCTTGTCAGGCACTTCATTTCCATCACCTCTAGCTTCCTCATCTGCTCTGCCTGGTTTCTGTACCATACAATAGTTTGTATACCTTACTTCTAAGTGTCTTTGGCATTCTTGCGTAATACACTACACCTGACACTGTATACCAGTCGGCACCAGACCCTCTGCTTGTAGCTTTGACCTCTTCATTCAGACATTCCTTCTCCTCAACCACCCATCCCAGATACTTGAAGCTGTTAACCTGTTCATAGGTTCATAGGTGTTTGCTAGGCTAACAACCACAAGGGCCTTTTTAAGCCTAGCCATGCATCCTAAATCTCTTACAAGTTCTGATACCCTGGATAAGGAGTTTGGGAGATGAAACATTTACAAGCAGAGGCCTGGGGAGATGAACCATTTACAAGTTGCCTGTATCCATTAGAGACATAGGTGCCAAACCAGGGATGAATTTCCTGATGTTCATCGTGTTTCACTGTTGCAGTCATGACTGTAGGGTTCTCCCCTGCCGGCAGGCAGTCCTCGGTTGGCCAGAATCCCAAAGTCTGGGTCCGGCGTCGGCTATTCAGCCATGCTCCCTGACATCAGAGTGCCAGGAGTACAAAGCTGACAGCCAACACCATGCTCTCCAGTCTTTCTTGCCGTGCGGTGATAGCAGTTCACAAGTGCCGGTTGGCTGACTCCTGACAATTTTTTCTGGACAAACTTCAGTCCGAAGACTTTCTTCTCCTACTCAAAGCTAAGTACCCCGTTGGGGAAACTTTTTTCTTGCTCCCGTCCGAAGTCAGAAAAGTTAATAATTGTATTTCATGTGGGAAGCAAATACCTCATAAGGATTTTCATTCTTACTGTATTCCTTGCTTAGGCCCTGACCATGACGTAGCTAGTTGTCGGTTTTGTGCTAGATTCAATCAATGTACAATTAAACGAAGGTACGATTTTGCATTTCATTACTTCGGTAGGCGTTTTAATTACAAAATGTCGTCGGATACGGTTCCGGCTGCCGGAGTTCACAAACGATGCAAGGACAAAGACAGGCCTCCGAGGTCCAAATCAGATGATATCGTTCAAGCAGAGCCAGCTTCAGGTTCGGCCATCGTCAGTGAGGCGCTTTTGCAGCCCCTGTGGTCGGCCATTTTGGAACCGATGGCCGAAACGGACTCCCACGAGGAGCCAACTAGGCCTTTGAATATTTCTGTTGCAGGACCTTTGGACAATGCTCCTTCGGATGGGTTCGGAGCCGCTGTGCAGGTACCGGCTTCCGAAGGGGTTTTCAGGCCTACTCAGCTTTTAATAAAGGCAAAGCCAAAGACAAAGGCAAAGACTCCTTCCAAATCAAAGACTGCAACACAGGCCTCTTCTGATCCAGTTCCCAAGTCACAGAAACAGTTACTTAAGATGGCGGAGGACTTACTTACTATGATTAGGGGTTCACATCCCCCTCCAGATAAAAGGCCAAGGCAGGAAGTTTATTATGACTCCTCTGATCAGGCTTCTGTTTCTTCAGTTTCTTCTTCTGACCAAGAATATTCTTTCCTTCCTTATGAGGATTCTGATGCTGAGGAATCCATTCCTTCGGCTTCTCCCCCGAGGACTTTTCTTTTGGGGAAACTTTGCATGAAATGAGGGAACATTTCCACTGGGAAGGACAGGAGTATTCGGAATCTAAGAAAAGACTAAGGGATTTTCTTCTTCTTCCCCAACATAGACCCCTGGCTATTCCTCCTATTTTAGATATTGTGGATGATGCTTTTTCGGAGGCTAACTTAACCCCTGACTCTTTTCCTCCAGCTCCTGTTAAGCCCGATAGATATTACAGGGTTCCTGATTCCCACCAGTTTTTATACAAGAACCCTACTGCTGACCCTGAAACCATTTCTCAGGGTCCTAAGGGAGTTAAGGCGCTTCTGCTAAAAATCCCATTCACACTGAGAAGGATTCCAGATCTTTAGAAAGATGGGGCAAAAAAGTGTACACTTCTGCTACTTTATCTATTAGGGCTTTAAACTGTCAGTTTCATATGCTGAAATACCAGCAATTTCTCCTGTCTGTTTTAAAACAAAAGCTAACTTCCATTTCTGCCTGTGCAGATGATAAGGAATTACATGACTTAATGCATGCCACTGAACAAGTTGGGAAGCATGGTTTACACTGTGGATTTGATGCCTTGGAGGCTTCTTGTAGGGCTGCTGCCTCTGGCACAGTAATTAGAAGGCATGCATGGTTAAAGGAACAAAATTTGCCAGATCAAGTAAAAGCTAAATTATTGGATGCTCCTGTTCAGCATAATGTTTTGTTTGGATCTAAAGCTGAAGAGGTGATTAAAAAGATGGAAGACGAGGCAAAATCCATGCAAACAGTTAAAGATTTCTTACAAGTACAGCTGCCCAGATTTAGTAGGAATTGGCCTACTAAAAATTGGTCCTTTCCCAATTCAGACAGGCCTCAGAGGGGTAGATACAGATGCTCCCGAGGAAGGCCTCAAACACAAGCCTCTTATAGACCAAGACAGTGGACTGCTTCCACCCCTAGAGGAGGAGAGGACAGGTCGCAAGCTCATAGGAAACACTCAATGACTCCCTCTGTTGGGCTGCAGGAATTTCTTGCCTGGAAGCCCCTCTCGGAGGAAAACTTTCTCTTTTTCACCAAAATTGGACTCATATAACCCAAGACAAGTGGGTTCTGGATGTGGTTTCAAGAGGTTACAAATTCCATTTTCATACCCTACCAAGGCCAAGCGGATGGCCAGATCTTCCAAAACATCAATGGACAGAGGCCTTAAACCAGGTGGAAGCTCTCTTGGCTATGAAAGCCATAGAACTAGTTCCACTTTCAGAGATGGGACAAGGTTTTTACTCTAGGCTCTTTCTAGTCCCCAGGAAGCAAAATTCATGGAGACCCATTCTGGATCTGTCAGTCTTGAACACTTTTCTAGAAATACCAAAATTCAAGATGCTTACTCTACAGCAGCTACTTCCAATGCTGACCAAAAATGCATGGATGGTAACTTTGGATTTAAAGGAGACATATTTACACATTTCCATCAGGCAGGACCGCAGAAAATACCTCAGGTTCAAGGCCGGATCAAGGCACTTTCAATTCTCTGCGCTGCCCTTTGGATTGTCTACTGCACCCAGGGTCTTCACCAAATGCCTGGCTCCAGTAGTAGCTTATTGCAGACTCAAGGGAATTCAAATTTACCCTTATCTGGACGACTGTCTTATTCAGGCAGACAGCAAGGATGTCTTACTCCAGCATCTACAGTTTGTTCAGAATCTTCTCAAGTTCCTGGGATTCATTGTAAACATAAAAAAGTCAAATTTGACACCCTCTCAACAGATAATTTTTCTGGGCGCTTCTCTAAACACAACAACCCAGATGGCATTTCTGACATACGAAAAACAGTTTCAGCTGGCTTCAACTTTTAAAACCTTGGCAACTTTAACTCAGCTATCTGCAAGGAGATTCCTGCAGGCTTTGGGTTACATGACCTCCTGCATCCTTCTCTTACCATATGCAAGACTACATATGAGGAAAATACAGTGGTACCTAAAAAGTGTATGGTCTCAGCATTGCCACAGTTTAGACATACTGATCTCCGTCCTGCCTTGTCTTCAAAAGGAATTCCTTTGGTGTTCCAAGGCATGTACTCTAAACAAAGGAAAACCCTTCTGTCTGCCTCCTGCCACTCAGATACTAACCACGGATGCCTCAGACTATGCATGGGGAGCCCATTTTCAGGGCAGGTCTGCAGGGCCTTTGGACAAAGGATCAAAAGCATCTGCATATCAATTTAAAGGAAATGTTAGCCATTCAGAAAGCTCTGTTGGCCTTCAGGAATCTTCTACAACCAGGACAACTACTGATACGGACAGACAACACCACAGTTATGTGGTGCATAAACAAGCAAGGGGGATCTCATTCCTACCTCCTTTGCAGACTAGCCATGGATCTGTGGAACACAGCTCTAGCTTGCAATCTGGACCTTCAAGCTCAGTTTCTACCAGGAAAGCAAAACTTCCTGGCAGACAGTCTGAGCAGAAACCTTTCGGACCCACACGAGTGGATGCTGGACACCGAAATATTCAAGATGATAACAGCAGTCTGGGGATGTCCTCACATAGACCTCTTTGCATCCCACCTCAATCATCAACTACAGATGTTTTGCACCAGGACTTTCCACGAACTAGCTTGGAAAGTGGATGCACTATCATTCAGTTGGAGAAACCTCTCAGGATATGCCTTTCCACCTCTTCCTCCACAGGTATTACTAAAGATCAAACAGGACAAGCCCAAGATGATAATCTTGCTGGCCCCAAATTGGCCTTGACAGTTTTGGTACCCAACTCTGAAAAACCTTTGTCTGGAGCCCCCTTGGGTTTTACCACAGACTCCGAACCTTCTGTCCCAACACCAGGGTCAGGTTCTACACTCCCATGTTAGTACTCTCAGCCTGGCGGCCTGGTTAATCCAGGGTCTTTGATTCATTCTCTCCTACCCAAGCAGCTTATGGATGTCATTTTAGAAGCCAGACGTCCTAGCACTAGAAAATCTTATGCAGGAAAATGGAAAAGATTTTGTTCTTGGATGCAGGCTCAGGATTCTGATCCTCTTCTTCCTAACATTCCTTTGATTTTACTTTACCTGACAGACCTCTTACATAAAGGTCTCTCTTTCTCTTCCATTAAGATACATGACTCTGCTATTTCTGCTCATTATAATACAGACCCTCCAATCTTTTCCCACCAGCTCATGAGACAGTTTCTCAGAGGAGCTAAGAACTTAAGGCCCCCTAGATCTCCTCCCATTCCTGCTTGGGATCTCAACTATGTTTTGGAAAAGCTCACCTTACCTCCTTTTGAGGCTGCTGCCACTTCTGACATCAAGTTTTTATCTTGGAAAACAGCCATCCTGTTAGCTCTGAGCCTCTGACCTCTGCCAGGAGAGTTTCAGAGTTGCAAGCTCTTATGGCTGTGGAACCTTATATTATTTTTCATCAAGACAGGGTGTCTTTAAGGACTAATCCTACTTTCATGCCTAAGGTGGTTTCCAAAGTGGCTTTAAATCAAACTATTCACTTGCCAACTTTTTTCCCCACTCCTCAAAATAAAGGGGAAAGGATCTTACATTCCTTGGATGTACACAGACAACTACGTTTTTACCTGGACAGAACCAAGGACATCAGGAAATCAGAGCAATTGTTTGTTTCTTATGCTTCAAGTTCCCAAGGTAAAGCCATTTCAAAACAGAACATTTCTAAATGGATTGCTCATGGAATCATATTTTGCTATTCACACCATGGAAAGCATATCCCAGGGAGTATAAGGACTCATTCCACCAGAGCTGCTGCCACTTCCGCTGCCTTCCTCAGGGGAGTTCCTACCAAAGACATTTTAGAAGCTGCAACTTGGAGTTCAGTGCATACTTTTTCAAAGCACTACAATCTACCTCTCTACTCTAAGTCTAGGGCAGGCTTTGCTTCTGCAGTCTTGCAGGGCCTTTTAGCTGCCCCTTCTTCTATATGACCACCTCCCTTTCATTCTGCTTTGGGATTCTACCCTACAGTCATGACTGCAACAGTGAAACACAATGAACATAGTACAGTTGTGTACACAGCATAAATGTAAATGTTCGAGTGTCTTCACTGTTGCAGTCTGGGTTTCCCTCCCGCCTGTCCCCTCTTGTTTTTACTTTTGTGTGGTTCCTTTTTTCACCATTCTTCTGAGGTATATTTGCAAAGGGTATGGAACCTTATTCATTTTGGGAATCCTGACATCTGGGGCAAGAAAAACTGGAGAACATGGCGTCGGCTGTCAGCTTTGTACTCCTGGCGCTCTGACGTCAGGGAGCATGGCTGAACAGAGACTTTGGGATTTTGGCCGACCGAGGACTGCCTGCCGGCGGGGGAGAACCCTACAGTCATGACTGCAACAGTGAAGACACTCGAACATCTACATTTATGGTAAGTGTACACAACTGTACTTTCCACATCCAATTGTTCAAGTTGCACTTAAATTGGGTTAGGGAATGAACTCTGCTTCACATGGATGGGGACCCTGTTCCATAGACTGGGCAGTCTCTGGAATACATACCTGTCTCTTCAGCAGGTCCTACTTATATCACAGGCAAGGCTTAATTAAGTCTATAGAATGGGTAATTATGGTGCTATTTGTTTTGTGGATGTGCAGGAGCTCCATCAGAGTGGGGTCTGACAGTGCCCTGTATGCCAGGCATAGATCTTCCTTCCAAAGCCTGTAGGAGACAGAATACAGGGATAGGGCATCGAGGCGGTCTGCACAGGACATTTTATTTACATCCTGTATTTTTTTAGTGATCTATCCTCTGTGGATATTCCAGTTGTTGGATATGCCTGGTTAGGTACTTACCAAAGGGGGCATTGTACTCAATGATAGGTGTGATGAATGCCAAATACAGTGGAAAAATGACTTCCTTGGACTTAGATGCCATACCTTTGTTTATTAGTTGCACAACATAGAATGATTTCCTCACTACTGTAGACACATGATAGTCAAAGGCTAGATTACTATCTATGTGCGTCCCTAAGTCCATGACTACTGGGTCATCTCTAAGGGGGGTGTTGTCAATATGATAGTTGCCAGGGGTGGATGACTTTCCAAAGGATACTATTATGCATTTCTTGGCATTTAGTTTTAGTCCATGGCTCTAACACTAGTTGTTTGTCTGTGTCAGCCCCTCCTGGAGAACATCTGTGTCGGAGTGGGATTCAATGACCGCTCATAATTTGCAGTCATCTGCAAATTTAGTCAGCCAGAGACCACTGACATTGGCCTTGACTTCAGAGGAGTAAATGCCAAAAAGGAGCAGTCCAAGGACTGATTCCTGAGAGACTTTGCTTGTGACTGGCCTCTTTGTAGAGTTGGACTTCCCAATTCTAACTTCATAGGTCCTGTCTGTGAGCCAGTTTGCTTTCCACCGGGTGACATACGAGTTTGTACCTAATCTCTTTGTCAATGATGCCCGAGTGGGGTATTGTGTCAAATGCCTTGGGCAGGTCAAGATAGGCAGTGTGAACCATTTTTCCCTCATCCATTGCTTTGGTTATCTTCTCAAAGAAGTCCTCCAGGTTGAGTAGGCATGATCTGCTCTTGATGAAACCAAAATGGGTTGTGTCCAGTGTCTGGAGGTTTACTATATCTGTATTGATCATTTCCATCATAATTCTTTCCATGGCTTTACATATAAGACTAGTTAGACTTATGGGTCTGTAGTTTCCAGGGTCTGTGGATGCCCCACCTTTGAGCAGAGAGATGACTGTTGCTGTTCTCCATTCATAAGGCATGAAACCTGTTTGGAGGCTGCAGTTAAATAGTAATTGCAGATGCCCTGATAGGTCATGTTTCATGCTATTTAGAAGGCATCCTGGGATATTGTCTGGGCCCATTGATGCATCATTCTTGGTCTTAGAGAGCACATTAAAGACCTGTTTCCTAGTGATAGCGGGGGGGGGGGGTTATATTTAATGGTATTTCCTGAGGGAAGGTTGAGTGGGAGAGAGGGGTAAAGTCAGAGCTGAATTTATCAGCCAGAAGGTTTCCTATATCTTCTGGCTCAGCATAGGTGACTCCATTTGCAATGAGCTCTGCACACAATTGTGTATTGCCTTTGAGGTTGCTGACATAGCTAAATAATGCTTTGTGGTTGTCCTTGGCCTGGGAGGTCAAACTTACCTCACATTTGGCTTTGGTAGACTTTATTTGTCCTCTGTGATGTTTGTTTAGTTTGATGAGAGAGCTTTTATCCTAATGAGTGCTGCACCTCTTAATTTTTGCCATGATTTTCTTCCTTGTGTTATACAGTCTATTGATTTTGTGATTCCACCAGGGTGGCTTATTTTTTGAGTTAGATCTGTACTTCTTCCTGGTGGGTACAACTGACTCTATGCAGTTATTAACATGCTTGTACAAGGTTTCTGTGAACAGTTCTGCATAGTCAGCAATGTCCTCAGGTTTTATGGAGGCTTGAAATTTTGCCAGATTATCACTTAATAGCAAGAAGTTAGCCTTAGAGTAGTTCCTGAATATTCCAGGTTTAGCCAGGGGTCCAGGCTTTGTTTTTACTTCCAAAGAAACCATTTTGTAGTCTGACCTTACCAAGGAGGACATTACAGTAGGGGGTGTGCAGCACTCTCCCATATTAGTGAGGACCAGATCCAGTATGGTTGCACCCCTTGTTGGTGTATTGACTTTCTGTTCCAGGGAGTTTGTGTTTACAAAATCTAGGAATCTCTGTGCCTGTACATTTGGTGTTGTATAAGATTTCCATTTAATAGTGGGGTAATTAAAGTCAACAATGAATATTGTATTGGGTTGGATGGTTAATGTTTCTAATAAGTTTAAATACATGGTATGGGTTTCCTGGGTCATAGAGGTGGACCTATAGATTGTAAGGAAGTGGTATAGTATATTGCCTGTGGTGAACTGAACATGGAGCAGCTCAAGTGCATTGTCCTGTTGATTAGCCTTGAAGTATATTTATTTTTGATGTAAAGAGAGACACCTCCACATTTAGTCCCTGCCTGTGAAGTACCTGGTCTAGATGTGTGGAAGGCATTATAACCTTGCACTGTTGGTGTTTTCTCAGCGGATTTAAACCATGTCTCAGTGATAGCACAGATATCAGCATTCTCTAGGATGAAGAGAGCTTCTTGGGAGTGGAGTTTTTTGTTTAGACTCCTAGCACTGAGCAGTAATATCTTTAGATTTTCTTGGTTTTGATTTGATATGTCAGACATACTTTCAGTTTGGCATTACCTAAAAAAGGCACTAAGAGGGAAGACAATGTTTTGGCTAATACTTGAAAGCCTAGAGGGGAGAGGTGCAGACCATCCCTGGCAAAGTAGCATGGTCCATTGACCATCTCCTTCCATGCTGACAAATATTGCACCCCCTTAGAATGACACCAGAAACTAAGCCATTTATTAAAGTCAATCATCTTTTGTTCGTATTGTGGCATCATCCTTGGAGAAGGTAAAATGCTGCTCAATGCTAGGCTCATACCAGCCTGATACATGTTCTGAGAGCTCCATGATGTCTCCCTTCATATAGTCTAGGGAGGTATGTCTCAGGTCATTTACTCCCACATGGACTATGACCGAGTAATATTGGTACTTGTGGTCCAATGACCTGAGTGTGTGCATAATGTGGTGGATCCTAGCCCCTGATAACATTATTGACATTAGGAGTACTTTTATATGAGAACATTGCCTCCAGTGACACTGTGTAAATACATCTCTCACATACCATATCAGTTTGAGAATTAACTGGTTGTCAGTAACCATGAGACAATTTCTGCTTTGTATCAGGATGTCCATATCCATCAAGCCGGTAACAGAGACAGTGGGAAAGTTCATATGCATGGCAACAGACCCTTTTTTATTGATTAGACAGCTGGAGTGAAAATATCAATCAATATCAAGAGTATCCGGTTTGCAACTATGGGGACAATGCATGTCATTGCAAACTAGTTGTCCTGTGTGCAGCTAGATACTAGAAACATTTCAATATTACTTTTACAGGAAAAATGTCACTCAAGGGGTCTGAGTCTGTACAGAGAACTGCCAAACACTTGAGCGGAAGCCAATATGTAGACCCTGAAAATTTAAGGATGAAGTATTTAGGCAGATATTCTGAAGTTAGAAACAAATCAAGTAGCACTTACTGAAAACAAACAATTAGCTTGTCAATAATGATGAATAGAGGGGAGTCACATGAATGGCTACTGCCTGGCTACTACTAATGCTGGTCTCACCACAGCTTCACTCTCCTGGGATACAATGCTCCTTTGCTTCTTCTCTCATCAGAAGCAAAATGTTAGCACCAATCCCAAGATAAGCAGGCCACAGCCTGTTTGGTGATCCACAGTCTTGTCCCAGATAATGCAAGGGTCTGTAGGCTTGTTGTAGCCTTGTCATGGTAGATGCCTTGAATAGCAAACAGACCAATCAGAAACTTTAAGCACAGATACTCACTGTCCAATCAGAAACAGTCAGGAATCAATGCACTCTGCTTCTTCTCTTACCAGGAACAGAATATAAGCATAGATTCCAAGTTGTCATGTATAAAGCAGTTATTAGGCTTTCTGGTGATCAGCAGTCTCCAGGAAATAATGTCCCTGTGCTCATTCTCTCACCAGGAGAAAACATAGATACTAATCCCAACATGACTACTAAGAGGCAGAATGTGGGCTCTCCAGTAACTAGTGGTCTTGCACGAGATGTTTAAAGGTAAGATGAAAAAAATGGGTTAATATCCTAATTACTGCAGTATGCACTAAGCAGTTAGATATGAAAGGGGGTAACTTAAGTTTTAGCTGTCTACATGGAGACCCCCTAATTTTAAAAGAGCAAAATAGATTGAAAGGGGGTGTGCACTTTTGTATTCTGGTTCTATGGAATACAGTGGGAGGGCCAATAAATTTAAATAGTTGAAGGGGAGTGGTTTCACAAAATGATAATTTTGTTCTTACACTAGCCAGTGAAAGGAGAGAGGGAAGGAGATATGTAGTGAAATTAACATAAGGGGCAGGCAACTAGAACACAACAGCAACAGGGTGAGAGGCATACCTCTCAAATGTACAAATTTTCACAGAATTTCCAGATTTTTGTCTTATATTTTCGGTCTGTTCCTCACAAAATTTGTGATTTTTCTGACAAATCACTGGGATGATCTGAGGATTGAGGTCGGTAAATAATGATACACATTTGTGATTCAGACTTCACATCCTTCAATAAAATGCATGCTAAGACAAATTTTGTTATTCAAGCAACTTTCTAAGAGCAATATTTAAAATATATCCCTATTTTTGGGCCTTTGTCCCCTATTCTGTGAGGCTTTGCCCATATTTTTTGTGCTAAGAGGTTGAGAGGTATGGTGACAGGGTGGGAAAAAAATCTGACT
Organism: Protopterus annectens; assembly: GCF_019279795.1. Classification (NCBI taxonomy): domain Eukaryota; kingdom Metazoa; phylum Chordata; order Ceratodontiformes; family Protopteridae; genus Protopterus; species Protopterus annectens. The sequence goes on from NC_056748.1 coordinate 799,421,311, forward strand.
CACAAGAGACACAGCTATGGTTTCTTTCCAAGTTTTAATATGTAATTAAAAGCAGAATACAAGTAAAAAACAGTGTAAAGAAAATAAACCACAGTATACAAAATATAAAAAGGCAATAAAGTAATACAAAATGCAACAAATCAAAAGCAAACTAACCTTTCCATCACAGCAAGCTGTGGCAGAGTCTGGATGAGCTTTTCCAGTAAAGCCACTGTCTTCTCTTCTATCTCACTTCTGTGCTTCTTCTGATTTCCCCAATTTGCTGCCATTACCACTTATTTGTACTCAGTTTCATCCCATCTGCCTTCAGTTTTGCATTCCATTCCCCTATTCTTTGCTGAAATTCTTTCTCAGAGTCTGCTTGTAATGCCACATTGTCTTTATACAGCAACTTTGTTGATCTGAACACTCCAGCCTGTTTGGTAAAGTAATCCATCACCACTATGAACAGCAGTGGGCTCAGAACTGAACCATTATGCACACCCACTCCCACTGGGAACTGCTCTGAGACCGGACATTGTTCATACTTGAGTCATTGAGTCATTGTACATAGCCTTCACTAATTCTACCAATGTTTCTTTGACTTTGAACCACTGCAGGACTACCCAAATCAGCTTTCTTGTGACCTTGTCATATGCTTTCTCCAAGTCTAGGAATGCCCAACTGGACTCTTTCCTCTTCTCTAGCTTCTTCTCAACCATCTGTCTCACTGCAAACATGGGTCATTTGTGCTGCAGCCTGATCTGAATCTGAACTGTTCATCTCTCATCTTACCTTCTACTACTCTACATATCTGTTTATCGATCTTTGTACTGCCCACAGTTGTGGAGGTCCCCTTTGTTCTAGTACACTGACAGGAGTATGCTTATTCTCCAGTCATCTGGTATACGCCTTTCTCTCCACACTGCTATGAGTAGCCTCAGCCATTTCTCCCCTTTCTCAACCAGCATCTTTATCATGTCTGCTGTGACCTCATCTGAGCCTGCTGCTTTCCCTGACTCCATTTTCCTTAGAGTTGCCTTACTTTTTCTATGGTGAGCTCCTCTTCTTTTCTTCTCACTGTAGGCTATGTCTGGGGCAGTATAGCTTCTGTGGGATTTTCTTCATTCAGAAGCTGCTGGAAGTACTTCTTCCATCTGCCTTTCATGTCCTCTGGACTGGTAAGCATGCTGTTGCTGGCATCGCTTATGAAGGGTGTCTTGACTATCTTACTTATCTTTCTTGTCTTTTCCTTGCAACCTGGTAGTTTCTTTGTGCACCTACTGAGTCAGTTTGCAGAAGATGGTAGAGCACCTCTGATGCCCTGTTCTTTGCTATTGCAACTCCTTTCTTAATCAACCAGTATTCCTTCCTAGCCTTTTCTATCTCCCACTTTCTCCTGCACTCCTTCTTTCTTTTGATGACTTCTTGGACTTCTGCATTCCATCACCAGCTTTCCTTATGTATCTTATTTCCATACCTGACTTGGGCACATATCTGTTCTGTAGTCCTCACATGCTGTTTGAGGCACTGCCATTCTTCTTCAACTCCACCTATTTCCTCCTCTTCTTGGGGTGCTACAGCCCTGAGTAATTCCTTGAACTCTTGTACTTTCTGTCCAGTCAATTTCCAGGTCTTCTGCCTGGTCTCTGTTGAACTTAGAGCCTATGCTGACCAGTGGTTTATGCTGTGAGCCAAATGTTTCACTGGGGATGACTTTACAATCTCTGATTCTACTCCAGTGCCCATTCCTTACTAGGAGGAAGTCTACCTGAGTTGCATGTTTGCCCTGTTATATGTGATCTTATGACTGTCTCTCTTGCTGAACCACATGTTGCTTACTATCAAGTCATTTGCCAGACTGGTCTAGAATGGCCTCCCCTTCTTTATTCCTGTTGTCCTACCCATGTGGGCCCACACTGTCATCTCCTGTTCTACCCTGACCTACCCATGCTAATGGTGGGAGGGGTGTATGTGCCATCCAGTTGCCTATTATCTCCTATTATTAAGGGTTCCTATCATAACAATGAAACAGCTGAAGGTCAAATGGTCTAAAAAGCGAAAATGCCATTCATTGATGTGTTTTTTTCTGAGATCGCAGTACAGCGAAGATCGGAAAATTTGTCCTTTCCTCATTGTAGTGTGATCTCGAAGTTTGTATATATAATTAGCGGGGGTTAGCATTTCTAGCCTTTCCTCCTTCTGAGTAGTAGATTCTGGATCCCAAGCTAAGTGAATTTGGTGCATTGCCCTTCTGTCTTGTCTGTTGGATAAATAGGATGCCCAGCCTCCTCCTTACCATCATTCCAAACTCCATCCTGCCAGTGAACATACACTGATTGTAGTAATTCTTAGTTCATGTTTCAGAGGTTGATTGCTTTTACACTCAGCTTTCGCTCAACAGAGCTATCCTAGGTAACCCAGGCTAGGTAACTGGGTGGCACATACACCTCTCCCTCCATTAGTATGGGTAGGTCGAAGTAGGCTGGGTCCTCAACCCACTAATCACTGACAAATACCCATGCCCATTTGGCGACATTAGTCAACATGGCCGAATCACCTAGAGACATATTTTACACAATATCAAAAGTACAAAAACGCACAGGTACACGGCCGCCAGTATTCGATAAGACGTTTAATCACCTTTTAGTGATTAAACATTTTATAGAATACTGGCGGCTGTGTACCTGTGTTTTTTTGTACTTTTGATATTGTGTTTTGGTTTTTTAAGCACAGTTTATTCCTTGGAGAGCATCTTTGTTGTATACATATCTTACACAGTTGAATGGCTAGCCCTGCCACAGCATGCAGTCTGTGCTCTGTGTTCTCCTGTCCTGAGGACACCACACACCACAGTAGATGCCCAAAGTGGTTGGTCTATACAAACCTTCCCTCATAGGGCAACATGTACAGTCTATGCTGTTGCCCACAGCTCCATTCTCTGGTAAGTTTGAGATAGAGACACTCAGCATGTTTTTGGAGGTGGGAGAAATCTCACAAAGACACAGGGAAAACATGCAAACAGGTATTGGCTGGTGGTTGGGATGGAACCTGTATCTTGTGCATGGGAGGCAAAGACTTTAACCATTTTACCAACTGGTCTGTCTCATATAAGCATATGTAACTAGTGATATAATATTTTATTAAAATAACAGGATGCTGTAAGTATTCTATTTGAGAAACATTCTTGAATTGAATGTGTAAGTTATGAAAAATAGTTGGCATAATGATAACTGTACATGCTTAGCTGACTTTATTAATACATTCACAAAAGATGATACCTTTTCATTTTAATTTTTAAGATGCATACAGAAAAACTTTGTATATCTTTTATGTGATATTTACCAGTGCATTTTATTTTCACTCACAGCTTTATATATGATATCTTTATCTTTAAGATGGTAAACCTCTATATAAGAAAATATTGACTGTTCTGTGTCTGTATGTTTGAATGGATTCACAGACCCTTATTTTCATTGGAAAAATTGGTGTCATCCGCTTATCCATTTTACACCATGCAGTCTTATCAATGTAACAGTGCCACTTATGAATGTCACATCTTCAATATTATTTCATATAGTAAATTAACATAAATTGCTTAAACACATTTCGGTATGAATAACAATGTAGCCTAGTGGAATACAAATGAGTATTTCACTGTTTTATGCTTAAGAAATTGCTGAGGGTTCATGTAGCACTGATAATGGCTGCATATCATAATATTAGGGAGGACAGCCAGACAGGGGGGCCATGGTGGGTCAGTAGCCCCTTCCTGCTTCTTAGGCTGTACTTTCATTACTTCTTTAATTTTTGTAGGATGGGGCCAGCCACATGTTCCTCTATACTTGGTCACCTAGGCATTTTCTCTGCAGCAGGTTTGGAGTCTGCTGGTTAAGAATGGGCTTTATAAAGTGTATGGTACCATATGGGGACCTTGTGGTGGGTAATTGTGGGTTTCTGTTGTCAATCTTCAGATCAGAACTTCTGCATATACGGTAAGGTGCAACAGCCAAAATAGAATCAAATTAAAAACAAAAATGGCCAGCACTCGACAAGTGAATTTAGAAGTTTTTTTTTTTTTTTTTTAATTATTGAGGCAGAAAAATCAATCTCATCAAAAGATGAGAAACATACAGACCAGTTTTGGCATACTAGCCGTCATCAGTGTATAAAAAACTTTAAATTGCACTGCTCAATAAATACTGCCTCATACACTATTAAATGTATTATTATTGGATGCTCATAAGTGCTTATTTAGACCAGGTGAGAATAACCTACCTAGTTTAATTATCCAAGTGTTCTCCTTTTTATTCAAAATATTATGCCATCCTGCCTTGTTATTCTTTATCCTGAATTTTATCAATAATAACAAATATAAATTGTGCAGTAGGATATCTAATAGAATGTTTGTATAGAGTATTAGAAATACATTTATTCGTAATGTCACTCAAGTGTTCTGAAATTTGCGTCCTGAAAGTATGTGAGGTTTGTCCCACATAAAAGGAGGAACATGTACATGTTAACAAATATATAATCCAGTCAGTATTGCAATTCCCAAATATATTAATGTTATAAATTTTCAAGGTATTATTGCTTGTGAATTGTTTACCCTTTAACACAAATTTACATTGTGAACAATGACCACAAGGGACACAACCAACCAAAATACCCCCATCAATCATCAACTAAAATACCTCCACTAATCATCATTTGATGGGAGTTTTTGTAACTTGACTTCTTCTTGTAATGATTAAATAAACCACCAAATGTTTTGCCTCTTCTAAATGAGAAAAGGCATCTGGGTGTTAAAATATTGTACAACTTGTCATTAGATAACAATATACTCCAGTGTTTCTGTACTTAGTCAATAAATGCAGGTGTATTCCATCCATAGGTAGTAATAAATCTAATAACATTCTAAACCATAGATTCCTTGTTCTTATACTGTAATAATTGAGACTTGTCCTGATTCTGTACCAAATTACTTGTTTGAATTATATGGTTTCTATTGTATTCCCTATGGCAAAATCTAGCAACCATATCACTTTGTTGTTTTGCAAAAGCCTGTTCTGATGAACAAATTATCCGGATACGTAAAAACTGGGACTTGGGATATTACATATAATGTGTTTAGGGTGACAGCGGGAAACATGTAACATGGTGTTAAATTGAGGATGTTTGTGACAAACATTACTATCTAAAGTACCATCACTTTTCTTAATAATATCAACATCCAAAAAGGATATCCGATTAACATATTTGATAATGAATTGAATGTCAAATTCGGTCAGAGAATTTAAATCTGACCTCCACACCATTCAACAATCATCTAAATACCTGCACCATATGTCTCTCATCCAAAAGTAAATTTTGACAAGTATCATATATAATGTGTTCCTCCAAGTAGTCCAGAAGAAGGCCAGCATAAATGGGGACAAAAGATGCCCCCATTGCTGTACCCCTCAAATGCAAATAACACTCACCATTAAAATAAAAAATGTTTTTGTTAAGCACATGTTCAGTTAAACAGAAGGGAAAAGTATTAGTTCCAGGACTATATAGTGGATTGCGATGGAGCCAATACTCTAATGCCATCAGACCAGCCCAATGTGGTATATTTGTATATAATGCTGTCACATCTAATTTACACATAAACCAGCTTGATTCTAACTGCATATATTGTATGATGTTTAGAAACTCAGTAGTATCCTGAATCCTGGATTCTACTCCCTGCAATAATGGTTTAAGATATTTGGTGAGATAAATCAGCAGTGGTTCCGTTAATGAACCATTGCCATAAACAATAGGTCTACCTGGTGGTTTATTCAAATCTTTGTGTATTTTTGGCAATAAGTATAGATGTTGTGGTAAAGGATCCTGAACAGTTAAATGAAAAACCACATCCTGGCTGATAATACCCTCTTCTACAGCTGATTGAAGAAATTTATCTAGATTAGCTTTGAACTTATGAGTGGGATCGAGCAACATTTTTGAATAAAAATGATAATCAGATAGTTGTTTCTGGTCTTCAGCTAAATGCATAGACCAGTCCAAAACAACTACATCTCCTCCCTTATCAGCTGGGATTATGATCACATTTTATTGCTTTTAAGATTGTCTAAGCCCTCCTGCTCATATTTAGACAAATTATTACCCAAAATGTATTTTTCAGATTTCCGGTCGAAAAGTAAATCCTTAAGTACACATTGCTGGAATGTGGCAACATGTTTATTGATGGGGGGCATGTATTTAGACTTACAAAACCTGAATTCATTCTGAAAATCACTATCATTTGTGTTATTCACACCAAAACGTAATTTTAAATTCAGCAGTCTGCAAAAAGAAACCACATCATTAGCAAATACATTTTGTGTCTGAGAATTTATTTGCTAATGATGTGGTTTCTTTTTGCAGATTGTTGAATTCCTTGATTCATGCATTTCTGTTATACACCACTCATTGTATATCCTGGGCTCTTTTCATGTTTTCCCATGTGGCAGGATATAGTGTTCTATACCACTTTTAAATATGATTTTTCTCTTCTTCCCAAGTTTCTCTTGCAGTATCTCACAGTTCATGAAGGTGGCTGCCATTTAATAGCTTTTAAGGACTGAACCCTGTAGACACTTATGGTATTTCTCTAATGGCAAACAGAGATAGTATGGTATTAACTGGTCCAATTTTTTACCATTCTCCTCAATAGCTTTTCTCAGCATGGATTTTAATGTTCAGTTAAAATAATCCACTAACCCATATGCCTGAGGGATGGCACACAGGTTTTTAATTGCTTGATCTTGAAGCATTGGCACATTTGGGGCATTATTCTGGCATAAATGCAGTCCCCAGATCAGTGAATATTTCCTTAAATTTATTCCTGCTCTTATAAATAATACAAACTCCCTAGCTATAGATTCAGCATTAGTGTTACATTGGGGATAGCGTCAGGGTACTTAGTTGCATAGTCTAAAATAACCAAAATGTACATAACCCATTGCTGGATTTTACCAATGGTCCAACAATGTCCATAGCAATATGTTCAAATTCTTTCACTTCTGTGATAGGCATTGGAATAATATGATTTGTAAAGCCTGTATGAGGGTCTGTCTTCAGGGGTGTATGGCATCCAATATATATAAGATGTTCATCATATTGATCACTGCTTCAGTAGCCTTACCTGTATGGGTTAAATCCTGTGTAGGATATAACATCCACCAGCTTCAAAAGCTTCCATGCACCCAAGCCTGAGCTGACTAAAAAGGCAGTTTTGGGTGCCAAGACCTTCACAGCTTTTCTGCTGCTAAACAGTATGCTCCTTTGAGGTTTTTGAGGATTGGCAGTCAGTGTGTGCTGTTCCTTTGCTGGGTAGATAAGTTTCCTTTGGGAAAAAAAAAATTCCATTTAAAAACATTTATTTTATAACACTTTCCTGTTAAGGAAACATTTTAAAGGTAGGAGTTTGTATTTTAACCGAGTATCACGTGACTGCACTGTACTTTCAAACAAGAGCACTTGTTTTTTCCTCTCAGTTTAAAAGTTATTTAAAATAATTGAATTATTTTTTCTGTGGAGAAATTGTGTATAGTTTACTGTTTTGGGACTGGCAAAGTGTTTTAATGTGCTTTTTTTTTTTTTTTTTTTTTTTTTTTACTGTTTTTATGTGAAAAAATTGACTTTTAAAGATTTAAGTTTAATGGTTCTTGGCAATTGTTTTCCCTAAGAAAGGGCACCATTTTTGCCTTAACCATGGAACAAACTGCCAGTCCAACAGCTGGTCCTTCTTCCAGCCACAAAGAGAAAAAGTTAAGCAAACCACCTTTGCCAACACATGAGGCTAGCAATTTGACTCAGCTGCAAGTAGGTAACTCTGCTGTGGCCATTAGTCTTCTTATAAAATAAAAAAAATCTTTGCCTGCAAGAGATTCAAGATCTGGACAGGGAGATAGGAAGATAAAGGGAAGGACAGAGAGCCAGATTTCTTTTTGATTCAGACCTCAGGAGAGCTCCATTTCTGAATCTCCCTGTGGGAGTTTCTCTTTCTCCGAGACTATTTCCAGAATGTGAAAGTGCTTTCAAGGAGAGGACACTGACACTTCTTAGTCCCGTAGAAAATACTATGAGCTGTTACACAATCTTTAATGTTTTTTAAATTAATCTTGCTGCTATTAAACATTTACATAATTCCAATACTACTCTTTTTGATAAGTATGGCATATTTATAATTCCTCTTTTACTGTTTTTGACTGCATTTTGATGATCAGGGTTTAGAATTGGAGTTTCTTCTTGTAACTGCAACTTTGATTTTTAGGATTTTTATAATATTTTTAATTGCTTTCTTCCTTTGTCTTCTTTGCATGATTTATGTATCTTGTTTTTGCTATTTCTTTAACTAGGGAGGAAAAATTGGCTGTTAAATAATCTATTTGCTGATATTGCTCTGCTTGCTACTAGATGCTTACATTGTTTTGAAGACTTTTGTTTGTTTTCTGGTTTTGCTACTTTCATCCTTGATGATAAAAGGAGGTGAAGATATATTCTTAATCAGATAGATTTTGAGCTTTCCGGAATTTCCATTCTAAACATCCTAAAGATATTCTTAGTGATTTTGGGAATCAAAGAACAATCAATCATTCTTCAACTTTTTCCAAGGGGTAAGACCGATATTCTGGTAAACAGTTTCATCCCTCTTTTATCAACTCAACTACAACAACATGCAAGGTCTCTCCAAACAATCAGAAGATTTAAGAAAACTAGAAAAACTATCTCAAACTAAGACAGGGCTCATCTATCAAAATGAGTAATCTGAATATTTAACAAGAGGTGAACTCAAATGGCTTCTGATCAGCCCAACAAATCAGAGAGGATGGCAAAGGGAGGAAATTCCTTTTCAACCCCTGACTTCCTCATATTCCCAGATTCTGAACAGATTTTTTGAGGAGAGTTAAATTCAACCTGCTTCCTGAGAATTCATTCCAGATTCTTTTATTTCCAAAAGTTGTTCTTTATTCCATTTTTCTTCCCATATGTAGAACCAGTTCCCTGCAGACCAGTTCTTTTCTTTCTTTCCTTCATTGCTTTTTATCATAGTGCTCCAACCAAAAGTTCTGACTTTTTCTTTTCTCAAGCCTGTTTAGTCAAGTATGTTCAAAGTGTTCAAGAAGAAATTCATGCTTTAAAGTTCCTGTTCTCATCCATTCTAGTTTCATTTTTCAGTTTTACATTTTGCTTATCATCCCATTTTGTTCCTTTTTATTTTTTCTATTCCTTCAAGTTTTCTTGATGACACTAGATTGTCGTTCCTTGCCTTTATTAGCCTCAGTTATATTGCATCAAGTGTTACAGTGTTGTGTCTAGCTCCAGTTATAGCTCATCAGCTACAGGGTTTCTACCCTTTTTTTCATCCATTTTGAGTTGCTCTGTTTTTGACAGAGAGATCTCTTACATATGGTCCTTCACCTCCTTAGACATCTCTTCTCTTTCCACTATTTTCACACAGGTTTGAGTTTCTGGGGTGTTAGCTCTATGCCTCAGTTTAGAGAGTTTGAGTTTCATCCTATGCAATTGTTTATATTTTTTAACTTTTTTTTTGGTTTTTGTGAGGGAAGATCACATCCCAGGGAGTTTTTCAGTGTTTTACTTTTCACTGATCTTTACCATGTTACCTAAATATGGGAATTTGGTTTCTTTATCAGGAACCCTACCTAGGTTTCCATGGAACAGACTGATAATATCTAAAAACACTCACAGTCTTTTTGTTCATAAAGAATCTTGATTGTTATTCTTTAGTTGCCTTTTAAATGGGAATAGTTTCTGTTTTAAAAGAACATCATTCAGCTTAATCAAACACATCCTTAAATCTGGGTCTTCTTGGGATCTCTCCCAGTTCAAGCAGTCAGTCATTACAGAAACCAGACAGTCCTTACAGATGGCAAGGACACCGAATAAAAAAGTGCAATGCACTGAATAAAAGAACAGACACTCACACACACATAAATATAGATGCTTGCCCTGGGTAAAGTGACACCAACAACTCTGTCAAAAGACAATATCACAGTACAAGGGTGTATCACATGTCACTTAGCAACACTAGGGCTATGTTATATAAACATATATCTTAAACAGCACATTCTCATTGTACATTAGAGAAAAACAACAGATCATGTGGCTACATTTAAGGCAAGCAGACCCTCATGAATGGAATGAGCAAATGGGCTGTTTTAACAAACTGATGGATTGTGTGGAGAGATCCTCATAAAGAGCTAGAGAAGATCCCTCTCTCTCTGAGAGTATCACTATTCCTCTTGAATCCTCTCTGTAATTCCGTCTGTAAAAAGAGAATACAGATATTTCTTCAGAAGGCACAGAAACGGACATTTGTTTTCCTTGGACAGGAATTTCCAGTGATATTTTTATCTGCTCCAGATTCAAGAATTCTGAAGGACATCTGACTCGTGGCGAGGTCTCTGGCCCAGGCAACTGTGGTTTTCCCTCCCTTTGGGAATGGCTGGTTCCTTTGGAAATGGCCAAGGCATTTCTACAATCTTCACACCTGGAACACAAAAACCAAACAGAGGTGTTTGATATACCCAACAATTTTCCACTTATTTACTTGGTCGAATTCGCTACCAAAAGCCCACCCAACAAATGACATGGATTGACATGTAAATGGTGAACTACCAAAACTTTGAGCGGTTTTCCCCAGGGAAAAAAAAAAAATCAGAAAAAAAATGTGATGGCCCTTTCCTTCACTGTGTGCAAGTGCTCAGAGTGGGTATATTTAGTTGGTTAGGGTGAGTAGGGTGGAGGCACATCAGGGGCAGGTATGGTGGTGTGGCCCATTTGTGGGTTTTTATTTATGGTTTTTTTTACCGGTTGGTTTTTTTTTTTGGAATGAAAAAAATGGCTTTGTGGCTGTTTGGTTTTGGCTTTTAGTATTTTTTAGTATTCGAAGGAAATTAGATGAACAGCCCTTTTCGATAAAGTATAGACCCATCCCATCAATTTCATGCCTGGATGATAGGGGAGTAATTCCCCTTTATGACACCCTGTGTACTGAGAGGTGTAGATGCTACCACTAATGGCAAGAGAAAGCCTGCAACTAAAAAAGAAAATATATATATTAGCAAAAAAAAGGTTTTTTCGTTGGTACCAACAACATATGTTATATTTACCCATTTAAACTAACTAACCTTGCTGACTTGAAGTGGTTAAAGTGGTTAAAATGGAACTTGTTGTTCTCTCTTCTCTGCAAGAAGGGCATCTGAATTGTAAGCTCTTATGGTAAGTCAGCCTATCTCATTTTGCACAGATACAGAGCTTCTTTGAATACGATCAGGCTTTTTCTCAAGAGGGCTCCTGACCTTTCTCCCTTCAAGTGTAGTAAGGTAATCTACCCTACCCATTACAGCTAAGGCTACTACAGCAATAATCAATACAATGAACATCGTACAGTTGTAAGTAAACTTACCATAATAGTAGATGTTTGAATGATCACTGCTGCAGTAGCCACTCCTTCCATTCTTTTTGCTTGTTTTTGGTGTCTTTGTCCTTTCAGGGTTCAGCCTCCCTCTCTCTGCTGGCATGAAATCTCTAAAGGGCTTTGGGCCCAAATCTGTTATTTTAGTCAGCTCTACTTGAGATGACTAATGTTTTCATCTTGAGGAATGTGCCCTAAACCTTTTGAAGCTGACCGGCTGTTATATCCTATGCAGTATATAACCCATATAGCTAAGGCTACTGCAGCAGTGATCATTTGAACCTTTACTGTTATAGTACTGTAAATTTACTTACACAACTACTTTCTCAGCTTCTTTCATTACGCCTGGCCAGTTAAACCATGTATGATCTGTACTTTATCATTGTCCTTTCTTAGGTGATCTTCTAGTACATGAGTGTGGAATAACCTTGCCACTACATTTCTGAAAGGTCTTGGCAGTAATACTTGAAGTTCTATTACCTCACTCCCCTTCATTATTCTGCACAATAAACCATCTTGTAACTCAAAGTACAGTTAAGAAGTGGGGACATTTTGTTCATCTTCTTCCTTTACAGCTCTAGCTGTGTTCTCCCTTGCTCTGCCCAAAGTATTATCTTTCCACTATGCTCTTTTAAAGTTTATCTGGCTTTTCTGGAGGTCAGCCCTAACGGGAGTTTCCTCAGGGTCAACCTGTTGTAAGGTAGTAGGCACTACCTTTTCCACCTAAAATCACAGGAACTGAGCTCCTACTGTCCTAATTCTTTGTCAAAGAAAGGTAACTTACACCAGTGTTATCTGGGCTCAGTTGCTAAGACTGATTTATCCATTTTTTCTTGTTCCTTTCCTTTATGAACCTGATGCGTACAGCCTTCTTCTTTTCTGTTCACTGTTCCTGTATGTCGGCTGAGCAGGAATATCACTGGGGTCTGTTCAGTGTTATCTTGTCTCTCAGGATGCACAACCCTCCTTTTTCTTTGCTTATCTTTATTGCACACCTCTCAGCATGACTGAACACAGCCCCCTCTTTTTTTATATTTTTTATTTATTTATTTTTTTTGCTCTAGGTAGTTGTCCCTCTGCAATGGATTTATCTTCAGATGTATATTTCCTGACTTACAGATAGCTGTTGCCCACAGCCTTCCTTATTTCATGTTTCTGTATTATAGTTACAGATGTGTTGAAAATTCTGACCTGTAATGATTCTTCCACTTTTACTACCCAAGACTTTCTTATTGTTTCCTTTCTGCTTCTGAACAATCATCTGCGGCTTAGAATTTTCCATTTTTGGAAAGTTTAGAATTATATTCAGGTTGTGCAGGGTCATTTTCCCTGCTAAGAGTTAGATTCCCGGCCTCTACACATGGAGAAAATTTAGCAGAGGTATCTCAAGAGGGTTACGTTTAAGTGTCTGTGAAGTATGAGGGTATCCCAGACTTACTTGGTGGAAACTACTGGCCTGCAAAAAAAGGAGCTAAGAGGTAAAGCTTAGTGAAGAGGATTGGTAGTTGTAAGTCTTGCTTTACTACAAACCCTGTGTGTGAAGAATACATGAAAACTGTTGGAAAAGGGCTGTTTGGAAGTCTTTTTTGCAGCATATCCTATATGTGAAAAATCTAAGAACACTGTTAAAATGAGCAGCATTTATACATCATAAATGGGATTAGCCATAGCCTGGCTAAGAGGCTGCCTAGGGCATCTTTCAGGTAGAGGCACCAAATGGGATTAGCCATAGCCTGGCTAAGAGGCTGCCTAGGGCACCTTTCAGGTAGAGGCACCTTTCTACCATTTCTTTCTTTATTTTCTTAAAATAGAAATGCAACAGCGTTATCTTTTTACTTTAAGAAAATATATAAAAAATTAACTGTGGCACCCTGCTCAAAACTGTGGTATCCTTAGGGGGAGGTAAAATGGACATGGTCAGTCAGACCTTATAGCTTTCTGCTCCTTGACATCCCATGAGCTACTTGATTCATGGAACGGGAAGGAGTACTCAAGTAGGAAGTTCAAATCTGTTGAGAGAAGAGTGCTAGCCATAGCTGGCAAGAGCACAAGGTATTAGTTTTTTTTTTCATTTGCATCTTTTTTTCAGTCCTAGCAAACAACCGTATATAGGCAGTAGAGGATTTGCAGGGCAAAAAAACTACTTCTCAGCTGTCTGTGAGTTCACAAAATTCATTGATTTTGCCTACATTTTAGGTTTGCTCCTGGTAAAATTTGTTTTCTGTTAAATTGTTAAGAGTTGCAGTTGTTAAATAATGACATTTGATTTTGACATCATATCCTTCAGAAATGCATGCTAATGCAAACCTTGTTACTCTAACAACTTTTTAAGTATATAAGAGTAATATTTAAAATCTATACCTGATCTTTTGGCTTTTATACCCATTATTTTTGGCATTGTCCCTGTTTCTTGCACTAACAAGTTGAAAGGGCAGTCTGTGTGTGGCCTTTATTTTATTTTTGTTTTGTTTTGTTTTTAAGAGATGGACATTTGAGAATTACACAGACGAGTGTAGCTATAATTGCTGTGTCTGTCCATGGAAGAAAATTACTAACTGCTGTTGTTTGCTCATTGTTTTCAATTTGCAGGACTAATTTGACTTTGTGAAGCAACTTTGAATACTTTAATGTGTGGCTACTGTTTACATAGAATCCAAAAACAAAAATGTAAGCCATCAAACTGTAAGGCTAAAAAACAAATTTATTTAGTTAATTCAGTGCAAAAATAAAACAAACAGACCGGTTTCGGCTGGTACACACCACAGCCTTCCTCAGTGTAAAGTAGAATTCATTTCAAATTGTCTTTTATACATGCACATATTTAGAATCTGCTTGTAATTGGTTGATCTAAAATTGTTCATTTAATCCAGGTGGAAATAAACCACCCAGTTTAACAATCCATTTTTTCTCTTTGGTGTCAAGAATAGAATGCCAACCAGTTTTGTTGGATTTATTCCCTTTCATGATATCTATTACCATGAAACTAAACTTGGCAGATGAATGTTTTAGACAATGTTTATATAAAGCACTACTTAGTTTCTTGTTCTTCATAACACTGGTATGCTCAGAAATTCTCAATCTTAGTGGTCGTGAGGTTTGCCCTATATAAAAAGAGCCACAGCTGCATGTTGCTAGATATATCAACCATTCATTACTGCAACTGACAAAAAAATTAATGTCATAAACTGTACCACAATTCTTACTTGTGAATTGTTTGGATTTGAAAACCTTATGGCAATGTCCACATGGAAAGCATTCTGTAAGCACCTCGCCCGATAGTGTGGTTTGAACCTCATGGGATGGTGTCCTGGAATGTGAATGTTTGTAATGATTCAAATGGGAAGCAAGATTTCTCCCTTTATGAAATGAAAACTGGCATCTGTCTGGTAAAATGTAGTTAGGTTGTGATCACTCTGTAGAATATTCCAGTGTCTCTGTACACTGTTAAAAGATCAGAATTCTGCCCATAAGTTGTCACTAGTCTAATGGGTGCCAAACGTTGCTGCTCCCATTGTTTATAGGTCAAAAGGTCTTCCCTCTTAAGTGTGTTTGCCCAATTGCTGGCCTGAAGAACATGTCCCATCTGATATCCCCAGTCCCTAAACCTGTGAGTCAGATCCCGCCTATATTCCTGAAAGGTGGAATCTTTGGAGCAGATGCGTCTCATTCTGATGTATTGGGAGTTATCCTGCATAAGTTGTGAGTTCTAGATCTGAAATTAATAAAGCATACAACTATATTAGAAACAGTATAGAAGACTTGTTTATTGAAGGGAGAATAGAACAAAACATTTATAATTATATGTTTACTATTTATCCCAGATATCCTTATATGTTCGGGATACCAAAGATTCATAAGGATATGGTGAACCCACCTATGCAACCGTTAGTTGATGGTCGAGGGTCACCTACTTACCCTTGTGCTAAAGTCGTGGATGTAATCTTACAAAAATATTTGATTAAAGAACAACAAATATGTAAGGATTCCTGGTCATTTCTTAAAAACTTGGACAGCCTGGAATTCAGCATGGATTATAACTTCCTCACAGTTGATGTGAGGGACTTGTATACGTGTATACCTCAGGACACAGCTATTGAATGGGTGAACTTGCCGCTTAAGAAATACAGTACTCCTGTTAGTGAGGTGGCATTGGTCACCGAATTATTGGAAATTATTTTGTATAATAATTTTTTTATGTTTGGTGATAAATTTTACCTACAAAAAATTGGAGTAGCTATGGGTTCTCCGTGCGGGGCAGGCATAGCGAACTCCATCATGGCCTATTGGGAATCCGAATACGTTTTTAAGAACACAAGTATTAATGACTTGATTATTTATTACACAAGGTATTTGGATGACATATTTATCTTGTTAAAAGGTGATGCCGAAATAAGTAACTCTATAGTTCAAATGAGTCAACCCAATTTTTACAATTTACAGCCAACTTCAATAAAGATGTCATAGCATATTTAGACATTAGGTTATCTAAGAATATGGATTTAGGCGGTTATGTTGCTAATATTTACAGAAAGAACACTTTTTCTAATTCTTTTTTACATTTTTCAAGTTGCCACCCCTACTACCAGAAGCGTTCCGTGGTTAAAGGGCAACTAGTGAGAGCTGCACGAATTGTAAGTAATGACCAGGAATTCTTGGAAGAATGTCAGCTATTGAAGTCCATGTTTCTACATAGAGGTTACCCGGGAGTGTTACTGGACGACTTAATAAATGAAGTCCAGCACAAAAGAACTAACGGGATATATAAACCTTTATTAAGAGTTAAATTTAATAATACTGAATTATTAAATTCTACTTCAGATGCTAAAGATAACATGACATGAAGCTCTGCTATTAATACACAAAATGAAGTGAATTTCATTACTACATTTAATACACATTGTTATATTTGTATGGATATTATTAAGAAAAATTGGGGTATATTTAGAACTAATCCTTCCATTTTTGTAAAAATGGGTGTTACACCACGGGCAACATTTACAAGGGGTAGGAACCTTAAAGATTTACTCGAGCAACAACGACGGGTTCGACCAAAATTTCCAGGAATGTTTAAATGTCAAAACTGCAACTATTGCAAATTTGTTGACAATATGTATTCGGTAACAGCGAATGGTTTTCATATTAGATTGAAATCAAGATTTAATTGTAATTTGAAGATGGTGGTCTACCTAGCAACATGTCAAAGCTCTCCTGCATTTTATGTAGGTAAAACGGAGCGTAAGCTCCGTGAAAGGATCTATGAACACCAGTATGCTATTAATAGGAATAAACAAGATAATGCCTTAGCTAAACATGTTCAGTCCTATACGGACCATAAATTCAAATTTTCAGTTATAGACCAGGTGAATACAGACATAAGAGGTAGCCCAACACCCTTACGTCTGGAAGAGTTAGAATTGTCTTGGCAAGTCAGATTAAATGCTTACAACTTTCCTGGGTTGAATGAAACATGTTCAATTAGTAGCATTCTCAAGTTAAGGAGCCTTAGGCGTTGATGTTGTGTTTTCTTTATAGTAGGTATTCTTTGTAATAGATATTATTGGTATTTAAATATTTCTTTGTAATAGATATTATTGGTATTTAAATATTTATTTTAAACATTTTTAAATATTATTTAAAATACTGTACTATATATATTTTTTTAACATAGGGCGAAGTATAGAGTGTAATATATTAGGTTCATAGGTTGGTACTGGGGCGTTGTATTCTAACCTATATGGTAAGAAACCTGAGGTGAGGCTATGATTAAACATAACACTTAGGTGAGGTGCCAGTTCATACAGCCTGGGATGTCATCTGTCCCATGGATGCTGTATTCTTGGCTTTAGAGGGCAATTTTATTTTCATAACTAGCTTTGAAGGATTTTATGAGGCATCTCACCCAGTATTAGGGTGTTTGGTTCTATCTTAATATTTTCCAGTATGTTTAGAAAGGTGTAGTGAGAATATACTGGTATATTAAGTACACTTGTTTATTACATTATATTTAATGCATTTTACTAGCTTATTAGTACAATATGATTATTACACTTGGAAGTGTTAACTTTGATTGTACTACCTTTGACAATATGACTTGGCAGCACATTATACTATGTTAATAATAGTTCAAACCAGTGTCAATGTATTAGTGGTACACATACATACATATATATATTTTAAGTAGGTTAGATGTCTTTAAGAGAGTGGTTAATATGGTGTGAGCGATGATTGGTTTAATAAGTATTAACTGTGACTATTTAAACATGTTTTTAAAATTAAAAATGTTTTCTGAAGAAGTTTGCTTATGGTAGCAAACAAAAAGCGCTTCAATCAATAAATAATTGTACTAGTCTGCTGGATTCTGTGTCATCGACTGGCTACAGTGCCTTATTTATTTGGTTCGTGGTTTTTAGCATTTTAGTTTTTGATTGTTGTAATGAGGGCTGAGTACAATGGAATTATAATGTCCTTATATCCGGATGACTTACTGATACTTATGAGCTGTGCCACGTATAAGGTATTTGTCACCACTGTGGACACATGTTGGTTGAACTTCCATTTACTATCTGCCTGAGTAGCCGGATCATATACCATTGGATCTACTCATACGGGTGTGCTGTCTATATTGTAATTAGCTTGTGTATTTGCTTTCCAAAAGGGAATAATTATTCTTTTTTGGCCATTTAGTGTGTCTTCATAGCTCTGGCACCAATCATCTGTGTGTGTTAATACTTTCTGAAATATACCATTACTAGATTCAAGGACTGTCCACAATTTTCAGTCTTCTGCAAAGTTTGTTGTGCAAAGGCTAAGTTTGCCTTGACTTCTGTGAATTAAATACCAAACAGGAAAGGGCCTAGTACAGAACCCTCTGGTACTGCATTGCTCACTGACCTTTTGCTACAGGTGAATTCAAACACTTTGACAGTATGTCTGGTTGGTAATCCACTGGCCTACACCCTTGGTGATGTAGTAGTTTATGGCCATTTGAGAAAGTTTTTCTGTAATACCTGAGTATGGAATCGTATCAAATGCCTTGGCCAGTTCAAATTATGAAGGATGTACATTCTTTCCCTCATCCATGGTTTTGCTGCCCTTCTCGAAGAAGTCAACCAGATATATCCTAAATTATCTAACATTAACTAAATCAAAAATGGATTGGTTACACAGTCAGGAGAATAACTATGTTCTTGTTGATAAGATCCATGATGATGATTCTTTTCACTGGCTTACAGATTAGGTTAGTCAGGCTTATGGGTCTATAATTCCCTGTGTTGGGTGATGGTCTCACTTTGTCCATAGAGATGACTGTTGCTGTCCACCATTGTGCCACAAAATAGCCTGTCTGGAGGCTGTGGTTAAGTTCATAGGTTCATTAAGTTCATTAAGCTAATGACCACAAGGGCCTTTTTAAGCCTAGCCATGCATCCCAAATCTTTGACAAGTTATGATACTCTTGATAAGTGTAAGCATGGGCCTGGGAGATGAACCATTTACAGGTCACCTGTGTCCATTAGGGACATAAGTGCTAAACAAGGGAGGAATTTCCAGTGTCCCATCCAATTGTCCAAGTTGCACTTGAATTAGGTTAGGGAAGAACTCTACTTCACATGGATGGGGAGCCTGTTCCATAGACAGGGTAGTCTCTGGGATACATACTTATCTCCCCAGCAGGTCCTATTTATATCACAGGCAAGGTTTAAGTCTTTAGAATGGGTAAGTCTTGTGCTGTTTTTTTTTTTTTTGTGGATATGCAGGAGGTCCATCAGAGTGGGGTCTGACAATGCTTTGTATGCCAGGCATAGATCTCCCCTCAAAAGCCTATAGGAAACAGAATACATGGATACAACCTTGAAGCAGTCTGTATAGAACATTTTACTTACATTCTGTATTCTTTTAGTGAGGAACCTCTGTGGATGTTCCAATTGTTGGATATGTGTGGTTAGGTACATACCAAAGGGGTCATTGTACTCAATGATAGGTCTGATAAATGCCGAATACAGTGCAACAATGACTTTCTTTGACTTAGATGCCATACCTTTGTTTATAAGTTGTGCAACATAGAATGAATTATTCACCACTGTAGACACATGATGTTCAAAGGCTAGATTACTATCTATGTGTGTCCCTAAGTCCCTGACTACTGAATCACCTGTAAGGGGTGTTTTGTCAATATGATAGCAGGGATGGATGACTTCCCAAAGTATACTATTATGCATTTCTTGGCATTTAGTTTTAGTCTATGGCTCTGACACCAGTTGTTTGTCTGTGTCAGCCCCTCCTGGAGAACATTTGTGTCAGTGTGAGATTCAATGACAGCTCCTAATTTGCAATCATCTGCAGATTTAGTAGGGCTCCAACTGTGTCTGCCAGGTCATGTTTTAATTTATTGATAAGGCAACCTGGGATGTTGTCAGGATCAACTGATGCTGTGTTTTTAGCCTTAGAAAGTGCACAGATGAGCTGCTGTCTTGAGAAAATATGCCAAGTAATGTTTGCATGTACACTTTGGGTGACGATCTATGGGGGCAGGGTAGTGATGTTTGATCCAAATCTGTCAGATAGCAGGTTGTGTATTTCCTCAGGTTGAGTATGGGTGGTGCCATCCATAACCATCTGTCACATAGCTGTGTATTCTCCTTATGATTTTGTACCTACCTAAAAAAAAGATTTGTGACAACACCTCCAAATACAACCTTGTGTATACATCACATACCACACAGTGGAACTGTTAACACAGTCATACAACTCTATATGTTTATCACTGGAAATGTGTGTGAGAGTGCTGTGTTACAATATATGGACACATCACAAATAAGGTGGATGTGGTTCATGCAGAACAGTTTATACGCAAATACTGACAGTCACACAATGCAACTGGGCAACACCTAACTAATCCTTGTGAATAGCAACACAATTGTGCATAAAATGAAATCCCCAAGGTTGTAAGTGAATCTGAACTGGTTATATGTTTGTGTATATAACAGAAGAATTATAATATGTGGATGAAACAAGGTGCATGTGCCCATGTAATCAGCATTATGTAATATTGCTGTATGTCATAACATTTCATGATGGTAGGTATACACATGCATACATGTGCCGTAATGAAAGTGTCACTGTGATGGGTGAATGACAAATGTGTAGAATGTTAATATACTCCACTATAAGAAGACACGCCTTACTAAGGCAACAATATACATAGTGTCATCTCCTGTCAACAGTCCTCAGCAGGCATATTATTACAGCTGTTATGGAACTAACATGTAATGAAATGGATGCAGGATACATTAGCTCAAATCACAGATTGTAATACAATCTTTTATGGCTACCATACATCATCACTTCAACATAGCTTATATGAATGACAGCAAGACTAATGTGTAATCTTCATAGGGTCATAGGACATTACTAGGCTAATGGCCAACATCACATAAAATCCAAGCCGTAATTATACCATTTAAACAAAAACTGATCTCTCTCTCTCCCTCTCTCACTCTGTGTATATATATATATATATATATATATATATATATATATATATATATATATTTTGGAAGATAGTAGGAGTAAGTGCAGGTGTATGTTATTGATTATATCACATACTGCATCTGTCAATATGTGACGTGTACCACACCCTGGTAGAATTAGCAATCACACATCCAGTGGTCTGTAGATAGCTTGCAGATAGTCATGGAAGGGCTGTGCTTCATGATATGTGTACGCATCTTTGAGATGATGACATCTTTCACTGTTCTGCAGAAAGGATGTTATGTGGACAGATGGAAAAAGGGGATGTTGGATTCATGGGGTTATGTTAAAGGTTCTCCTAAGTGAGAGTCAAATGAAAAGAGATTCAAAAGATCATATAATGACCATAATGTACCAAGCACACACACAGCAGTTGACTGAGGTCAGATTTGAACATTAAGCCTGTGTAGATATACACTTTAGATTCTATACAATGCAACAGTAGTGCCACCACAGATGTCTGACTTTAACACTGTCACAGTGCACTTTATAGAGGATGACAGCATCTTTGTATGCTGAAAAGATGTTGAGGGGAGTGTCTGACATAGATGTGTTGTCACATCTTGGTGTAAAATTGTCTTCACACTCATATTTGAATGAACACACACATACAAGTTGGCTGCTGTGAAATTAGAACCCCAAGCTATCTAGCTAAAGAGCACAGTAATTAATACTTATGGTAACAGAGACATCTGAGTGTAATACTGTCAGAGTGCACTTTATAGGGGGTAACATCATCATTGTATGTCGAGAAGAAGATGTTTGGAGGAGTGTCTGACATAGCTGTGGACTGACATGTTCTAAAATTGTCTCCAGACTGATATTTGAATGAGCACACACACACACACACACACACACACACACACACACACACACACACACACACACACACACACACACACACACACACACACACGCACGTTGGCTGCAGTGAGATTAGAACCCCTACCTACCAACCTAGTTACACAAGTTAGTGAACACAATACTTAACACTAGCCCTATGGCACAGTCTGACTTTTATATTGTCAGAGAACACTTTATAGCAGATGACATCATCAGTGTATGTTAAGAAGAAGATGCTGGAGGACTGTATGAAGTTGCTGTGTAGTCATGTACCAGTGTAATATTTTGTTCTGAATGAAGCTTGAGTGAGGACATTAGAATATAGACTCATGCTTTTTTTGACTATGCATACACAGTTAGACATACAGGCACACACGTACATTGACTGTTGTGCAATTCTAGCCCCTACCTAACTAGCTAGTCCAGCTGGAGAGCACAGTACTTAACATTTGTGCCATCACAGAAGTCTAATGTTATTATTGTCATAGTGGTCTTTATAGTCATCATAATGTTGCAGGTAACTGTTATGAGACTTGTATGCAAAGTCTGGACTTCAGATTTGGTTTTGTGATTGCAGTGTGCAAAAATACATTTAACGATATCCTGGTAACCTAGGTGAAATTAGTGTATGTTGCATAACTGAGACATAGATGTGCCTGTTTCTCAGCATGTTATTTAGATACGCACATGCACACACACACACACACACACACACACACACACACACACACACACACACACACACACACACACACTTTGGAAACAGCAGTACTGCAGTTATTGAGGTATGTGTGTTCATATTCTGATGAACTGATGCCCACAGCACTATATTTTCTGATAATATCAGTGTGATTTGATCAATGATGACCAATGTCCAGTGTCAGTATAAACTTATAACAAAGGTAACAATGCAGTTGTGCTCTTCATTTCTGTACTGTACTTGACAGTGGACCAGTTAATGACATATCATTTGAAAGTGGATTGCTGCAGGGCGCATGAGTCTGAGTCAGTATGTCTTCAGTGAAAAACACATCCTTTATCTCCTTTTGTGTTTCTGAATGCCTTTTGATGTGATGGAGAATAACTGGACAATAACTATAGTAAGACATACTAAACACGTGTTTACACAGCACATTGCTGGGAAACTGATTTGCGCGAATGATGGCAAAGTGTTAGCACATGCAAGTTTCCCATTTCATGAATACAACTAGAACTTATAAAGTAGTTAGGAAGATATGTTAATAGAGAAATAGCTGACAGACACTATGCTGTTAAATCCAAACAGAATCCACGGAAAGGAGAATCAGCCAACAAAAATAATAATAAATAAAACCAAGACTTTTATTTGACCACAAACCCAAGTAAATCAAGTGCTTTTGCCTGGTTAATACCAGGCTTTGTCAAGATAAAAAGGAAACAGTATAACATGGATTTAAATGTAACACTTGTAGTCACATGATATCTTGATTAATTAATCTAATAAGCAGTTAAAAAGACATCATTCAAAAAAATTTATAAACGTTTGAATTTTTAAAAAAATATAAATTAAAAGTTCCTTATTGAATAATAACATTACTTAATGTGTAAAAAAATGTTTTAAAGTTGTAAATATTAAAATTAACTATAAATGTTTATAATAAATATAATAAGGTAAATATATACTTATGACACCTATTGAAGTTATTTTAAACCCATCATTTAGTTTTGGTTATAACCTAGCCTTCCTAAGCCTGAGCACACTAGTGATGTTGATGCTCTCATTCAATCTAAGTTGCCATAGGAGCTCTCTGTACTCAAGACGTGTCTCCCAAACCCCCCCTGGTATCTTGTGTCACCTGTTCAAGTACAAGAAATTCAAGCTGCATGTTGGGACAGGCAGTAAGATGCTTGTAAAAGGCGTTGGTTTCCTTCTTCTTGGAGATGTCATATACATGCTCATAAATTCTTTTTCTTAAGGGTCTCTCTGTCTTCCCAATATAAAAACTGGGACATTGGGTACATAATCCTAAATATACAACGCCCTTAGTCCCACAGTTGTAATAACCATCCGAGTCAAACCTAAAATTCCAAGATGGGATATATAAGGGATATATGCTGTCCATACTGTAGTTTATATTGGAAATGTGTCATAAAAAGAAGTTATGTCTTACCATAACGTTCCATCTGTATTGTTGATCCTCGTTCAGTCATTACGCATGGGTATCGGTTCCGACCTCAGAACCGAGCCGGCCATTTTCCAAGCTCGCGTCAGCTTCAAACTCTCGAGCTAAACTCTTACCCATAATCCCCCTCTCCCTGTTACCTCAGATTAACTTTGCAAGTCAAAAGAAGGTAGAGGCTACCTCTGGTCAAATAACCTAAGAGAACTGGATGGTGAGATCCACTAGAAGCTACAGGAGGGGGAAGGAGGGAGGGTCGTAGTGACTGAACGAGGATCAACAATACAGATGGAACATTATGGTAAGACATAACTTCTTTATCTGATATTGTTAATCCTCGTTCATTCCTTACGCATGGGACAGAGTCCCCAGGTACCTCTATTCCTGGGAGGCTCTCATGGAAGGACATTCCTGAGCACCATAGAACTGAAAGATGCTCTTCCCCTGGAGGCCAAATCCAATTTTTAATGATTGATGAAGGTATGAGGCGTAGCCCATGTTGCAGCTGCACAGATGTCATGTAAAGAAGCTCTGACATGGAAGGCAGCAGAAGTTGCCACCGACCTTGTTGAATGAGCTTTCATGGTAGTAGGCAACGAGACATTACGTTGTGTATAAATGAAGGTCACACAGTCCTTTAACCATCTAGCTAATGTGACCTTAGCAACAGCAGATTCTAATCTAGGTCCAGAAAAGGCCAAAAAATAACTGGTCAGATTTACAAAAGGTCCTAGTCCTGTTTAAGTAAAAGTGGATTTGCCTGTGGATATCTAGGGTATGTAGGCAATACTCTCCTCTGTTTGAATGATTGGGAAAGAAAACTGGCAATTCAGTGGTTTGATTAATAGACATTTCAGGGATCACTTTTGGCACAAATGATGGATTAGTTCTCAGAGAGACACTATCTCTATGAAAAATCAAGTATGGACTCTTGATACATAAAGCTTGAAGCTCAGAAATACGTTTGGCAGAAGTAATGGCGACCAAAAACAAGGTTTTCCATGACAAATGCTTAAGGTCGCAAGAAGAGGCTGGTTCGAAGGGTGCCATTGTCAGAGCTTGTAGAACTAATGATAAATCCCATGGTTGAATAGGTTCTCTAAAAGGTAGCTTCAGATGATTCACATCTTTTATGAAGGTCTTGCACAATTTGTGGGACATAAGAGAGGATTCTTGGACACCCTCATGGAAATTAGAAATTGCAGCCAAATGAACTCTAATGGTAAAGGCTGATAGACCGGATTGGAAAAGGTCAGCCAGATAGTCTAGTATTATCAACACTGGTGCTGAGAAGGGATCTACTTTTTTATCTTTCAGCTAACAGGTAAATCTTTTCCACTTGCTCAGATAAGTAATTCTAGTGGAAGACTTATGAGATGCAATGAGAATGTCACGTACTGGTAAAGAAAGATTGTTCTGCCTGGCAATTGAGGAAATTGGAGTAGCCAAGCTGTGAGCTTCAGGCTGTTCAAGCTGGGATGAATCAGTTTCTGTGGATGTGAGATCAACTCTGAGGTTGGATGGAGAATCCATGGTTGATCTAGTAGGTGAGGCCAAAGGAAGGGGAGCCAAATCTGTCGAGGCCAGTATGGTGCTATGAGGATCACCTTGCTCTTCAACCAACGGGCTTTCTTCAGAAACTGGGGAATGAGGGGAAAGGGTGGGAATGCATAAAGAAGACCCGAGGGCCAATCGTGAACTAGAGCATTCCTGGGTGACTGTCCTGGAGGGGGAATCAGGGCAAAGTAGTTGCTACATTTGTAGTTGGTCAGGGATGCAAAGAAGTCACAGCAAGGACGGCCCCAGTGGTGGAAGATCTCCACCACTATCAAGGAATTCAGGGACCACTCATGAGGTTGAAGAATGCACCTGCTGAGTCTGTCTGCTATCACGTTGGAACTCCCGGGAATGTGCGTTGCAAGAAGAAAATGGTTGGTAGCCATCACCCATTGCCATATCCTCATGGCCTCTCGACAAAGGGGGTAAGATTTGGTTCCACCTTGTTTGTTGATGTACCGGACCACCACCATGTTATCCGATTGAATCGCAATTGTCTCAGACGGCAGCAGGGGATGGAATGCTTGCAACGCCAGAAGCACTGCCCTCAGCTCTAGAACATTTATATGCAGATGGGCCTCCAGTTCGGACCAAGTGCCTTGGACTGTCTGTCCCTGACAAAGCCCACCCCATCAGGGAGGCGTCCATGGTCACTGTGGCCTTGGGTTGCTGGGGGGAAGAAGGGGCAAGACCATTGTGACAGATTGTGTGTCATCCACCAATTTAAATCCTGTTTGCACCTGTGGGTTACTTGAATCATAGCTGAAAGAGGATGCTGAAAGGGATACCAATGGGTGAGCAGTAGCCATTGTAGAAGCCTCATGTGAAACCTGGCCAGGGGGACAATGGTGATGGAGGCTGCCATGGAATCCAACAGCTGTAGAACCGAGTGAGCCATGGATTTCTCCCTTGAAAGGATTGGAATCAGTTGTTGCTTTATCCTTAAAATTTGTGCTCTGGAATGGCAGCTCTGCAGTTCTTTGTGTCCAAGATAACCCCTATTAATTCTGTCGAATGAGATGGGGTGAGATTGGATTTTTGCCAGTTTATGGTTATGCCTAGCCTTTGTGCAGCGAGGAGAGAGTATGCCAGGGCTTTTTTCAGTAGATGTCTGGTGGGGGTGGAAATGAGCCAGTCATCTAGGTATGGAAACACCTGGAATCCTTGAAGTCGCAAGTGAGCTGTGACAACTGCCATGCACTTTGTGAACACTCTAGGGGCTGTAGAGAGTCTGAAGGGCAGTACTCTGAACTAGTAGTGACTGGCTCCTGCACAGAAGCACAGAAATATTCTTGATGGCCTGTCCACTTTTATGTGGTAGTATGCATCTTGAAGATCTATAGAGCACATCCAATTGTCTTTTTCCAAAAGTGGGAGGATAGACTGTATTGTGACCATCCAGAATTTCTGTACTCTCACAAACTTGTTCAATACACTGAGATCCAAAATTGGTCTCCAGTCCCCGGTTTTCTTTGGCACCAAAAATAGTCTTGAGTAGAATCCAGATCCTATCTGGTCTGGAGGGACCTATCTGGATGACTCTCTTTCTTAGCAGATTTTCTATCTGTAGTGCTGCTTCTTCCCTTTGACTGGGTGGAACATTGGGAAGGGTTTTTGAAGGGACAGGAGAAATATTGAAAGGGATATGATAACCTCTGGTTATAATCATTTGTACCCAAGAATAAGTGGTGATGGTTAGCCAGGAAGAAGGCTACAAGGAGAAATGTCCCCCAACCACCTCCAGAGGAAAAGAGTTGGGCCGCTCTTCAGGAGCACTGGTAGGGTTGGCCAGGGAAGGAGTCCCTGGAACCCTGGTTATGCGGACCTCCTCTGCCCCAAAAGGAGTGTCTTCCCTGTGAGTTTCCCCCTCCACCTCTAGGGGAGAATTTGGCCTGTGTGTCATGGAAAGGACCTTGCGATTTCTTGAACCATATCTACCCACTCTTTTGGTTTTGGGATAAAGCATGTTGAGGGGAAGAATAACGGACACCTACAGCAGAAAGGATCTTACCGTCCTGTTCACGTCTGGCCAGTGTGCTTTTAACTTTTGGTACAAACAACGAAGAGGTCTCAATGGGAGTGTTAAGAAAGGAAGCCTTAAAAGGTTCCATGAAATTGCACAAGTGCATCCAGGCGTATTGTCGCAAGACCACAGCTGAACCCGCTGCTCTAGCTGCTCCTTCTGATGTGTGAGATACCAGTCGCATAGAGGAGTTAGATATTGACTCAATGGTGGCCAGCTGAGAAGCCACTTTGTCAAGGACCTCATCAGACACGGCACCAGCCAAGGTTTCAGAGAACTCAGAGATCAGATCCCTTTGAAGCCTGGTAAAGTGTGTCATATAATTCAGGGACCTGATAGTAAAGGTCGCTGATGCAAAGGTGCACTTCCCTATCCTGTCCAGGGCCTGGGACTCTTTGTTAGGTGGATGTACAGTCTGGCTTTCTTCTTATAGGTTCATAGGTAAATACTAGGCTATCTGCCCTAGGGCATTTATAAGCCTAGCCCGAGTGTATTTGGCTTTCGCCTCCCTATTAGATTAGCCTACTGTGCCTCTGTGTAGTAGGTCAGAGAATGTAGCCCTTTAAGATTAGTTTACTGTGCCTCTGTCGAGCAGGGAAACAGAAGAGATCCCAGGGGTGAATTTGCGATTTCCCATCCACGCGTCCAGATTTCGCTTGAAGAGGGTCAGCGAGGGGCTATGTCTAACATGAA
Organism: Protopterus annectens; assembly: GCF_019279795.1. Lineage (NCBI taxonomy): Eukaryota > Metazoa > Chordata > Ceratodontiformes > Protopteridae > Protopterus > Protopterus annectens. Next base: position 799,449,566 of record NC_056748.1, read on the forward strand.
TTGGTATTCTATTCCAGAGTGAGGGGAGCCTCTGGGAAATGAATCTGTCCCTCCAGCATGTCCTATTTATTTTTGTGCTGAGGTTTAAGTCCCTGGAGCGTGTAGCTCTAAGGGATTTGGATTTTTTGAGGTGAAGCATGTCCATTAATTCTGGGTTAGACATGGCTTTGTACGTCAGGCATAGATCGCCTCTGAGTAGGCGGTAAGCAACTGAGTAGAGCTGGAGTTTCTTTAGTCGAGCTGCATAGGACATCTGTTTGTAGCCCATGATCCTCTTGGTGAGCTACTATTGGGGTCTCTCCAGTTGCTGCAGGTGTCGGGTAAACGACATCCCAAAAGGGGCATTGTATTCAATTATGTGCCTGATGAGTGACAAATAGAGGGGCACAATGACCTCTCTTGTGGAGCAGCAAATTATGTGTGTCACAACTGACATCCTGGGTCATAGCAAAACTTTTCTGCCATGAAGGCAACTGCGGTTCCTTAGTGAGATCCATAAAGGGAACTGCAGAAGGGGAAGACTGTGCTATATCCATGGACTTCAAAGGCAATGAAGGAGGAGAATAAGAAGGGGTCTTTGGAGATGGATGATCACCTCCCAAGGAAGGATAGTTCCTGGGGGGTGGGATACCTCTGGTCAAGAGCACCTGATCCACAAGACGCAACACATCATGTTTGGAAAGGCTTCTAGTGAACCTCATGGAGATTGAGGGAGAAACAGGCCTGTCCACAGAAGAGGCAAACTCAGTGCCCATCTCACCAGTCTGCACCAAGAACAACGGTGCCGAGAGAGAGAGACTGGACTACGGGTGTCTGCACCGAAGAAGTCATCGGTGCCGAGGTCACGGTCTGCACCGACACAGGGATCGGTGCTGAAGTGGTTGTCAGTACCGAAGCTGGAACCGACAAAACTGGAGTTAACAATAAAGGTGTCGGTTTTGAGTAAGATGTTGGAGCCGACGTGGTCAAGGTCTGCGCCGACTGAGCGGTCGGTGCCAATACAGTGGTAATAGTCTGAACCAAGGAGCCCCTTGGTGCCGATATAGTGAAGGCTGCAGAAGAAGACGGAGCCAAGATCACTAATGGAGCCAAAGGTCTAGGCACCGAAAGCACTGGGGCTGACTGAGTGAGTTCCAGAGCTGAAACTTTAGCCTTTTTAGGTTTGGGTTGGCGGGAGTCCCCAGCCGGGGATGAAGGCAAAGATTTAGCCTTGGTAGGAACATCCAAGATTTTCTTATGGGCTCTAGTGGGGGTTGAGGCCGCCAACCCAGAAATAGCCTCTGAAAAGGGAGATTTAAGAAGTCCCTTCAGCAAAAAATTGTTTTTTCTTTCCAACAAAGTTTTATTTGAAAAATTTTCACAGATAGCACAGGGTGGGTAAACAGGTAAGTGGGATGCCCCCAAACAATAAACGCACAAAGAGTGTGCATCAGATGTAGGTAGTTTGTGTCCACAATCAGAATACCGTTTAAACCCCAGACTACCTTTCTTATCTGCCATGATAGTAAAAGTAGATAGTAGAAAAGGGTACCAGCAATAGTACAAAAGAATACCCAAAGGTATGAAAAAAGGGAAGATTACCAATAATGATAAGGGGAGAAATACCTTGTGGTAAAAAAGTAGAGAAAAGAGAAGCAAACTCAAGAAAATATGGTCGCTAGATGCGATAGGGTAAGAGACAACAAAATAGAAACGTTTCTGACAGAAAAGTAATATAAATGACTATTTGACAACAAATAACTATACTTAGCTCAAGAGAAGCAGCTTGACATGACTGAATGGCAATGCGGCAAACGAAATTTGGGGTAACAGAGAGAGTGGGATTATGGGTAAGAGTTTAACTCGAGAGTTTGAAGCTGACACAAGCTTGGAAAATGGCCAGCTCAGTTCTGAGGTCAGAACCGATACCCATGCATAATGACTGAACGAGGATTAACAATATCAGATCTTTTATTACATTAAGAACTGTTGCTATTGCCTTCCCTATTTGCATGGAGTTAAGTGACGAGCAAACATGGTTCTCTTCTTAAATGAACAAATTAATAATATTTCAATCAGTTCACTTCTCTTGGCACAAACAGGCTAAGCAGCGATGAGTGGCTGTCAGCACTATGGACAGTTGTTTTTCTTTTGGCTTTTCCCATTTAGGGGTCGCCACAGCAGAACTCCGGTCCGCTAATGATTGGCAGTAGATTTTTACAGTACCAAGGTGCCAGCTCGACGCCCAACCTTCAACTAAGGCACGCCCATTAACGCATGTCTTTCGAACACTACTCAACCGTGGGGAGGACATACAGACTCCACACAGAAGGTGCTCCAGCTGAGAATCGAACGGGAGAACCTCTTGCTGTGAGGCAACAATGCCACCGCTGCACCACCGCAGCTTCAGTGTAAAACATACACCTGCTGCCTTGCTTTCACTGTGACATTAGGTGTAAGAGCAGATAGCTCCTGGTCAGAGCACAAAGGAGACAGGGCTCAAATCCATATCATTCTCTTTTTTACGATGGTGTCAGGATGGCATTACCTAAGTAAATGTGATCAGGACTGCAAGTGTGACAAACATGACTACAGTAAAGTATGTGTCTTCCACAATTTTTGTCATTAATGCCTACCTCTATACAGTTGTACAAGTATTAGCTGCTTTGCAGGCCTCACTGCAAATCACAATTTAATTGTGTGTACTTATTTCTAGAAATGACAAGGGGTGGTACATCTTTTGAAATGATTATTGTGACGCACTAGATATGCTAAGTATTTGTGTCTGACCATATATCCTGAAAAGTGTGTGCAGTAGGCTTTGTCAAAGTAAGGACAGTTTCCACATCACATTAGATGAAGATTTCATCCTTTATCACCTGAACATTTCACAAACAGAATCCGACAGATGATTTTAAAACATTCCACATTACATGAGCACTGATAAACTGTTGAATTAAGATAACGTGTTAGTATTATCTATCAACACAGTCAAGTTAGTCTGCAGACACCATCCAATAACATAAAAGATACACACGTACAGAGGAGTTGGAGTGATGAGATGAATACAAGGAGAGATGAACATACACATAGCAGTGTTTTGTTTAATGGCACATTAATGGTCATTTTTGGTTTGTTGTCATTATTAACATTAAATGCTGTGTAGCATGGAGTGACATTAGGGTAGAGAAAGCTTAGGAGTGGGTCAACAGGGTTATGACAAGCAGAACAAGGTTAGATAAATATGTGATAGCAGTGGGTATGGATGTCACTTCAGATAATCATTTTTGGGTAGTAATCAATATATCTCCCAGAGGAATCATAACTATGGCAAATTTTAACATGTGGGTGATTAAATATATCGTATACATATATCATCACACTAAGAAATGATGAGAGATGCACCTGAAATCAAAACCTTGAAGCTATTGTCAAAAAAACTTCATTTAAGGGATTTAGGTCAACACTCCACATAGAAATTTGCATTTTGTTACTTTCAGCATTGTAAATAACTGTCCGAGTAAATATTTCAAAGTACTGCCTTTATTCTGCTTTAACACTTTGTTCCTTTAGTGTAGAGAATTTAAGCAGCATTGCACAGAAGTAAGCAGACTAGTGTGGCCGATAGCATAAACTCACCAGGTTTTGCCATAGAACATACAGAGACATTTCATTACCACTCGGCATTAGTGCACGATGCCAAACTCTGCGCAAATGCATAGGACAAAAAGTGAAGGCTTTATTATAGGCCATCATTTATGGCCATGTGTGTGGTGTGTGATTTTAGTTTTTGACCAGATTAAAGGTGTCAAAATGGGGTAGATAAGAAAGTGGTGAAATGAGGGGGCAAACAGGGAGAAGAACAAAGGGGAAGCAATAAAAGGAATTTGCAGGAGGGAATTAGGAAAGAGCCATAGCTATCCTGAACATTTTAATGTGAACATGTATAAACAAAATTGGATAAATTTGGACTGTCACCCACAACACAGGTGGGTGCCAACAATGCAATCATGTAGCCAATTGGACCAAATTGTGTCGAGAAGACACATATGTGAAGTGGAGAGCTATGTATGGGACATTTTTTTTTTGGGGGGGGGACAGGTGCCCTTTTTTTTGCATTACAAAAAGAGAGGAATGTTGGGGAAGGGAAATAGGTACATAGATTAGTATTAGGCTAACTGCACTTGTGAGCCATTTTAAGCCAATCCAATTACCAAATGTGAGAATCAAACCCTGCACCTAGGAATGTTAGGATCAGGTAGGTAGGGTAGGTGAGAAAGCAGATACAAAAAAACAGGACAAACAAGACAGACACAGAGATGGTAATGGACACAAAGGTTTGGGGATACCATGATTGGGGATAGCTAGAGGACATCGGAAGCACATGCCTGTCAAGCATGGGAACAGTGAGAATCTAGTCCTCACCCTCAGAACTATCATCACGGTTCCCTGGGAGATTGCTTGACATGGTGGTCTTTCTGGCATACTAAGGAGCAACCTCTCTAGACAGTTGGGACGGCCAGCAATGGCAGTTTCCATTAAATCACATGCCATCCCCGGCAGATCCTTGTGGGTTATGTAATCCCCACCTCCACCAATACCCCTGGTGGGTGCCAATGTACCAGCAGCCAGAGCAATGCTACCTGATGTGGGAGGGCCATATAGTGCAGGGGTTGAGGAGGCACTACTGTCACATTGTGTCCCAGAGGTGCTGGGTGTGTGGCAGCTGGTTGAGGGTTGGCAGGCCGAGCTGCAATGATTGGCCTATTTCCCTGATGCTGAAAAGTATTTTGTTTGTTAGCAGAAAAGTATGACATCAGAATGGTGTGTTCCCATTTATAAAAGAAAAAAAGAGACAGAGAGATAAGGGGGGATGAGACAAAAAAGAAAACACATGGTTAGGGCCATTATATGTCACATTCAAATGCTTTATTACAATAAATATACTTTTATTATTATATTAGCGATTCAGCTTTCCCAGTCCAAAATAGGATTGTGAATTATAACAAGTAATCCTTGGAATATACAGATACTGCACATATGCTTTTAAATATAGTACAAAGTTAACAACATGGCATTAAAGCCAGTCTTGCTGGAATTAAAATAAAATAAAATTGTATTTTTGAATTTGAATGTATTTGTTGCTTTTGGGAATTAAACCCACCAGATCTGAATACATTATTACACTTGCCTAATACAATTACCAAGAGCTACAGAATAAAGCATCAGTCCCCAACCACTGAGACCATTTTGTACTGGGCCAGGCACAGCGTGAAAAGAAAAAGTAAATGGGTGTATGAATGTGTTTATGTATCTGTCTGTGAGGGTGAGTGAATGCATGCATGAAAGCAGATTGTTTGTGTGTATGTGAAAGAAGAAGAGACTGTGTGTGTATGAGAGAGAGTGAGCAGAGAGATCGATCAACACTTTATTTTACACTCGCTAAGTAGTGCTTTTGTTGTTTAGCAAGTGTAAAATAAAAGTGAAGGAAACTGAAAAAAGTGTGTGTGTGTGTGTGTGTGTGTGTGTGTGTGTGTGTGTGTGTGTGTGTGTGTGTGTGTGTGTGTGTGTGAGAGAGAGAGAGAGAGATCCCTGGCAGCAACAATGAGGTTTGCTTACCATTCCACCTCTTACACAATAAATATGGACACATACCTCTCAACCTCTTAGATCAAGAAATCTAAACAAAGCCAAAAATAATTGGGGGACAAAGGCCCAAAAATTGAGACTTTTAAGTACTGCTCCTACAAACTTAAAGTAGATAGAAATACAGGTTTTGCATTAGCATGGAATTTCTGAAGGGTATGAAGTATGAAACTCATCTGTTATTTTCTGACTTCAAACCTCAATGATCTGCCAGTGATTTCCCAGAAAACAACAAACTTATGAGGAAAAAGACTGTACAGTTGAGAGGTATGCTGGACAGAGCCAAATAATAGGGGCAGATTTTAAATATTGCTCTTATAAACTTAAAGTCAATAAAGTTGCCATTAGGTTTACATACCTCTCAACCATAGTAAATCAATGTTATGCTGTTAAGCAGAATGTACACTTTTTTTTGTTGTTAATTATTGCCAATTGTCTTTTTATTGTACTTTGAAGCTTTTCTCCCCGGGTCTTGGCTGAAAATGGACTTCTAGTCCAGTTGGGCCTCCCCAGAAAACAAATTTCAATAAGTAAATAAATAAATATACACTTTATTATGCAGACGCGATGACTGGTTCGTGGAAAATTGTCTTACATGAAACCAGTCCTCGGTGCAAAAAAGGTTGAAGACCTCTGGAAAAAAGCATGCATGCTTGCTTGCTTTTACAATTAAGATCTCCATACTGAACTTGCTAGTAATGTATAGAAGAGCAATCATTTTAATACAATCATATTAATTTGTGCTGCATACATACCGCTTGCCTCTCTGAGTCTTTCCAATCTTTTAGCATATACCTCCCTGTTCACGGAAATTTTCTGAGCAGCTGTAAAATAAAGAAGGAGATAAAAAGAGACAAGAAAGCATTACACATAGCAGTGTTTTCCATCTACAGCTTTCTATAACATTTAAAGTTGCTTTATCTGTATATTTACACAACTGTGGGATGTCAGCAGTTCTAAACTCATCCACCCACTGTTTGAGTTGTGCCTGCTTATGCCATTTGAGATCAATATAATTGTGCCTAATGCTGTAGCGCTTTATGAAGAGGGCAACAAATATTTTTGACTCCTCCACACCCCACCTTTGTGCCCTGAATTTGGCACTCTCCTTCCCAGCTCCTGCCATGTCTACACAGGTCGTCCAACAACAGTAAAAGAGTTTTCCCACCAATTTGTGGTATTACATTTTATGGCCACTGTGCAAACTCTCACAACTGTGCCATCTGCGTTTGCATGATGTTAGGCAGAGAGCAACATTGTCAAACAAAAAAGAAGGCAGTTTATGAAATAGGAAGGATACTGTGACAGTTGGCATTAATTTATGGCATGTGTGCTGCTACACCTGACAGTTTGTCCAATGGTCAACACTGATATGTTAAATGGCTTGGCTTTTAAGACCTGAATTTGGGGGGACCAATTTTATGACTTGACATATATTTTGTGGAGCTTTACACACTGATAAAAATAATTAGTACAATGTAGGATTCAAACCTATGTAGAAAAGAGAATACATATATTTCCACATAGGTGTTTTTCCTCATTGCCACAAAAGAAGTGTTTGCCAAACAAGGTCATTGCTAATATACATCTTAAAGAGTGGCCAGTGCTAAAATTTAATTAACCATGTATATGTGTGACACAACAAAGTCCTAGATTATGTATTCTCAGGTGTGATACAGGAGTACTGTGTGACAATATACTGGAGATGTATATACTTGTATTACTTTCAGAGTAGATTTTTGAGTTATGGTTCAGACCACACAATACATTCTGTTGTACAGTTATACATGTGTTAGGGGAGGTGTGTAGGTGAATATTAGTAAGCTAGGAAGTCCATCTCATGTCTGAAAATACATTTATAATTACAGAATAATCACTGTCATGCTGCAGCAGTTATACACATAATAGATATGATACCATGCATATGCCCAATCAACCTGCTATACACAGCTATCGTTATGTATAATTATCTTTATATTCTAATTTTTATGAAAAATTACAGTGGGACACCATTAATAAAAAGTAGTGTGCGTTGGATTGGAACCCTGGCTCACCTGGATTGTAGCTATGAACTTAAACCTGGTACCACATGAAAAACTAGTCAGTAGGTGTATTTTTTACACTCAGTACTGTCCAGAGTGCTAACGGCCTCACATCACCTCTTAGCTTGTTTGCGCTAAGGAAGACGAAATAAATAAAATGTTTCATTTTTTTTTCTGAAGCAGTGAACCATGTTTGCACACAGGTGAGTAATGCACAAATGTAACAGGCAATAGTGAATATATACTCCTTCTGTTAATACTGATTATCTGTTGTATACTGCAACATTTTTACATCTTGTGCTACACACACAGTTGGGTCACAGGTTTAATTTCTGTTGTCATTATCATCTAAGTTGCTAACTGATGCGTAATGCTGCTAAGTGTGTTTGCACTTCTTAAGGCAACTGACATTAATATTTAAATTTTTATTAATTTAACTGTGTTTACGCTAAGTCACACAGCATGCAAATGGTAAAGACAAAAAAATTAAAAAAAAACAAACAAATGTTAAACAATTACACAGCTCTGGATTTGAATTATCATAGTAATGAAATTACAAAACACAATTGGAATGTGATATCTCTCTTTGCCACAGAGACAGCTTTGCAACAGCAATCAAATCATGTGCATACCAGCAATTCACATTTCCTCTGTAGTATTAACAGGGCATGCACTTGTACATTCTCAGTTGATTGTACATGTGTAGCTAACATATTTAGTGCAATGAGTGATCCCACAACAATTTATGAATATGTTTGCACAAATGCAGCTCTGTCTTCTCTTTGTATTCTGCTCATTCTTCCCTTATCTGTGCTGTAATATCAGACATGCAGTCTGTACGGCAGCTTATATCATATTTTCTTTAAATGTGTGATAAAATACAAGACAGTTGAAAACAGTTTTCAGTAAAGGCAGGGGAGTTTTGTTATTAGTGACAAAATTATAAATGCGTGATGTTTGGATTTATTTCAAAGCAAGCTGTAGTTCCACACTTTGTAAGTGTATCCTCACTGACACACCCACTGCAGTAAATGGTGTCTGAATTGCTGTTGTGTTTTCCTTCTGCCTCACACTAATTATTCACATTTACAAGCCATTAGCACCTAACAATGGTGTAGAGCCTATACTATGTTTACATCTGCTATATGAAGTCAAATACTTGGTATTCAGAATTATAATGACTTCACACCTCATTTTCACACCTTCTTTAGCTATGTTAAGAATCTAAGTGGCAACTTGCAGATATGCACTGAACTAGTGCAAAATAGCACAAAATATACTGAACTTACTGATATTGCTAACATCCTGGCAGATAGATTCAGTGCAAACTTCACTCCCCCCCTCACCTCCAAAAGGGCCCACAACAATACCAAAAAAGTGTAGTGTCCCAAAAATCACAGGCGCACAGGTGAAAACAGCCCTTTCAAAAGCCAAAAACACAGCATCAATGGGACTAGATAGTGTCCCAGGTCGCGTCTTGCACGAACTACAGAACAAACTAACCCCTCCCACCTAAACACGCTGTTCAACCACAGCCTCTCCACAGGCTACGTGCCCATAGAATGGTTCACAGCAATGGTTATTCCTCTCCACAAGGGAGGAGCCACAACTGACCCTGGTAACTATCGCCCCATAAACCTGACTAGCCTGGTCTGCAAGGCTGTGGAGTGCATCATCATGGAACTCATTAACAAAGACATTGGGAACTTCCAAACACTTGACCCAACCCAGTTCAGCTTTGTTAAGGGCAGATCATGCCTACTAAACCTGGTTGACTTCTTCGAGACAGTCACCAAGGCCATAGATGAGGGAAAGGTGGTTCACACAGCCTACCTTGACCTTGCCAAGGCTTTTGACACCATTCCCTACTCGGGTATTACAGAAAAACAAACCAGCCTGAACATAAATCTCTACGTCACGAGATGGGTTGCCAACTGGCTTACAGACAGAACTCACACTGTAAGAATAGCGAGCTCCAGGTCCGACTCTAAACCAGTCACAAGTGGTGTCCCGCAAGGCCCCATCCTAGGACCCCTACTGTTCGGCATATACTTCTCAGAAGTACAGGCAAACACAGGAGGACTATGGCTAACCAAGTTCACCAATGACTGCAAACTGGGAGCCATAATTGACTCTCTGGCTGACACGGACATCCTCCAAAAGGGCCTTACTGAGATAGACACCTGGTGTCAAAGTCATGGCCTCAAGCTAAATGCCAAAAAATGCATAGTCATCCCATTTGGGAAAAATAAAACACCCACGAATTACCACATAGGTGGCAGCCCCCTTAATACAGAAGAGGTAATAAGAGATCTGGGGACCCAGGTAGATAGTAATCTCTCCTTTGACAATCATATTGCCATAGTAGTTAGGAAATCCTTCTATGTGGCCCATCTAATTACAAAAGGGTTCACATCTAGAAATAAAGAGGTTATAGTGCCCCTCTACTCATCACTCATTAGACCCCTCATAGAGTACAATGCCCCATTTGTGATGTACCTCACAAGACACTTCCAGCAGTTGGAAAGACCACAAAAGTACCTCACCAAGAGGATTACTAGCCTCAAACATATGTCCTATGCAGCCCGACTGAAAAAACTCCAGCTGTACTCAGTGGCATATCGCTTACTCAGAGGTGATCTCTGCCTGACTTACAAAGCCATGTCCAACTCAGAATTGATGGACATGCTCCACCTAAAGAAATTCAAGTCACTGCGAGCCACACGCTCTAGTGAGCTAAACCTCTCCACAACAATAAATGGATCATGCTGGAGGGATAGATTCCTGTCACACAGACTCCCCATGCTTTGGAACAAAATTCCAAATTACATCAGGCAGAGCCCCTCACTAACACTCTTCAAGAGAAACCTTGACAAGTGGATGGGTAACAGAAAATACACCCCTGAGATCACTTCATTGGCTCTGCTTGACAGAGGATCAGTTAATTAATCAATGGGATGGTGAAACCCGACACACTCTGGCTAGGCTTATAAATGCCCTCGGGCAGATAGCCTAGTACCTACCTATGAACCTATTTGCATCTCCACAGTGCTTAATGGGCTGAATCTACATTATAAAAAAGGTAACTGTGTAGCTAGGGGACTTGAAGTTGAGGAGATGTGTATTTGGGAAAAACAGAAAATTGGTATTCCTTTAAGGTGATTTCTCTGTACAAAAGGTTTAATTTTTATAAGGTATGCTTGTATTATTGAAGTACATTCCAAATTTTGTAAAATGTTACAAATGTATTTATATATCCAGGAGAAAATGGAACTTTTATCTGTATGCACTTCTTACACTTCACTGTTGGCATACACAGTTTTGGCAGGCATTTACATTTGTGAGATAGACAGATTATACCTACAGTACAACTATATTCTAACATTTGACTTTTCATTGTCCTACTTTATTGGAGGGAAATGTAATGTACATGTCACTAACACTGATGTTATGCTTCTGAGATGGCCCAAGGCAACCTCCACAGGAGTGGTGGGCACAATGAAAGGTGACTGGCATTCATAAACTGACTTTTCTATTGAAAAAGTGTAGACTTCCTGATAATTGTGTGGTAAACATATAAATTTCTTCTGTGGTATTCCTTGGTTTGCACAAACTTTCATTTGTTTGGTGTTTTGGGGGTGGGGGAGCCACCTCTTTTTTTATCTAAAAAGAAAAATGTGTTTCAAGTACTTTTCTGTTGAAAACATGTAGACATCCTGATATGTTTGTGGAAGACATATATACATTACTTATGTGGTATTCCTTGGTTTGTACAAACCTTTGTTTGTGTGTGAAGGGAAGGTGAGTCAACCACCTAACATTTTTCAGTTGTACTAAATGAAACGTGCATTACAAGTGCATAATGTTGACAAAAGGGTACAAAGACTGATTATTTTTTTTGTAAGAAATACATTAGTTATATGATATTTATCTGTTTTATCCTTATTTGTTTTATGTCACATAGGATTATGGCACCCAAGCCTACAAATCCACAAAAAAAAAACTTTCAGTGATGCTGAAAATAAGGTCATTCTAACCTGTGGAGATATGGCTGCCAGAATGGGGATTTGGACAAAGTTAGTGAATGATGTAAATGCATTCAGTGGTCACAGCCACAATTATGATCAGGTGTGGCATCGGTCCACTAATATGATTTCATCAGCCCAGAAGAGGGATGAATACAGGGGAGGGGGTCCTGCTACCAAGCCACTGCTGACACCAAATGAGGAGTTCCTGCCCACTGTCAGAGATTCAGACAGATCAGTAGAGACTGTGCCCTGTGTGCTTGATGTCAGTGTTGATGTGGCTGGGAGGACGTGTGTCCCAGGAGCAGCTTCTAGGTAAGCTTACATATGGCAACATTTGTATTTGATTGTAGAATAAAATATATAATTTGGCTGCTACTTCCTATGATGCATTTTTTTCTGGGTCTATATGACTAGACCAAAAGATCACAACAGCAAATGTATGTACATCAACACATTTACTTCGGTGTACATACAGAGCGAATCACATAAACGGCAAAAAACGGAACACCAAACATGTTTCATAGCCAGCATCACGATGGTGGGGATAAGTAAATATATCCTTTTCCCCACTGTAGTGCAGTCTCAGAGTTGGTATATTTAAGTAGGGGGGTGCAGGGGGGCTTCCCCACCCCCCTGCAAAAGCTAATTCATTTAATATTTTCATTTAGATTTTACCTACCTGTGTGGTGCATTATGATGATGAAACATGTTCGGCATTCCGGTTTTCACCGTTTAGGTGTTTCGCGCAGTATGTACATCGACGTAAATGTGTCGATGAACATACATTCACTGCTGTGATCTTTCGGTCTAGTCATATAGACTTTTTTCTGTCTGTACCTACTGATAAGTAATAGAGTTATACAAAAGAGTTGTTAAGTAGACATGGGTGTGGATGGATGTCTCAGCCAAGTTTCAGTTTCAGCTATTTCTTACAGGACATATAGCTGATTGTGTCTTCACTGTTCCTCTGTGTTAGTCCCAGTGTTATGTTTAATTGCTGTCCTTCCCTTGCTTCATTTATTACATGACCACCCTCCCTGCAAAGTGTAGAGACAGCTGCACATGGCAAGCAAATATTATTACTAAGCATTATTTAGATATATAATTATCTATATGTGTGAGGACTTTGTAATGAGTGTCTGTATTGCTGTACCATCTGTGATTGTGTAACCAGTGTTATTTTTTTATCATTTATGTTGGTTTAATATTTAGTGGACTAGTAATTTAATTCCTGTGTTTGTTGCTTATCACAGGTAATCCTGATAGTGGAAGTGTAAGACTCCTACCACCTGATGTCAGAGTATCGGTAGGCTCTGATGATGATGGCGGCCAAACAGAGACATAGTTAGTGGGTGCAGAGGTTGAATCTGATACTGAGGTTGTGATTCACACATCCCTTGGATTTCCTTCAGACACAGTAAATATGCCTACATATACCCATTCCACTAAGCCCTCAGATAGTGGACAGGTTGACGGTGAAACACTTGATCAGTGTAGTGTGGTTACTGCTGCTTCAGTACTGGTTGATTCTGGCTATAGCCAAAGTGTGGGTTAGGTGCCATGCAGGATGCTGGTAGGGGTGCTCAGAGAAGGCTTGTTGTCCACCATCCATCTGATCCTGGTGTGTCATTATGTGCTACTCGACATATGTTTAAGGTCATCATAGGTTCATAGGTTCATACTAGGCTATCTGCCCTAGGGCATTTATAAGCCTAGCCAGAATGTGTTTGGCTTTCGCCACCCATTTTAAATTTATTTTGCTATGCCCTTTTTCGAGGTTAGTATACTGTGCCTCTGTCTAACAGTGACACAGAAGTGATACCCGGGGTAAACCTACGATCTCCCATCCACTCATCAAGATTCCTCTTGAAGAGAGTCAATGAGGGACTCTGCCTAACCTGGACTGGGATTTTATTCCAGAGTGAAGGGAGCCTCTGGGTTATGAATCTGTCCCTCCAGCATGTCCTATTTATTTCAGTGCTGAGGTTCAAGTCTCTCGAGCACGTAGCTCAATGGGATTTGGATTTTCTGAGGTGCAGCATATCCATTAATTCTGGGTTGGACATGGCTTTATACGTCAGGCACAGATCGCCTCTGAACAGGTGGTATGCCACTGAGTAGAGCTGGAGTTTCTTTAACTGGGCAGCATATGGCATCTGTTTGAGCCCTTTGATACTTTTGGTGAGGTACTTTTGGGGTCTTTCCAGTTGCTGCAGGTGTCTGGTAAGGTACATCCCAAAAGGGGCATTGTACTCAATTATGGGCCTGATGAGGGATGAGTAAAGAGGCACGATGACCTCCCCTGATCTAGATGTGAATCCCTTCATGATTAGGTGGGCTATATAAAATGTTTTTCTAACCACTTTGGCCACGTGGTTGTCAAATGAGAGATTGCTATCAACTTGGGTCCCCAGGTCCCTAATTACTTCTTCTGTACTTAATGGATTACCACCTATGTGGTAATTTGTGGGCACTTTGTTTTTGCCAAAGGGTATGACTATACACTTTTGGCATTTAGCTTGAGGCCATGGCTCTGGCACCAGTTGTCTGTTTCTATGAGGCCCTTTTGGAGGATGCTTGTATCAGCTGGAGAGTCGATTATGGCACCCAGTTTGCAGTCATCTGCGAACTTGGTCAGCCACAGTCCTTCCGTGTTGGCCTGTACCTCCGAGAAATATATACCGAACAAGAGAGGTCCCAGGACTGAGCCTTGTGGGACACCACTTGTAACTGGTTTGGAGTCTGACATGGCTCCAGCAATTCTAACCATGTGGGTTCTGTCCTTGAGCCAGTTTGCAATCCATCTAGTGACATAGGGGTTTATATTTAAGCTGGTGAACTTATCTATAATGCCTGAGTGGGGTATTGTATCGAAGGCTTTGCGAGGTCCAGGTAGGCTGTGTGGACCACCTTCCCTCGTCAATGGCCTTGGTGACTGTTTCAAATAAATCAACCAGGTTTAAGAGGCAGGATCTGCCCTTAACAAAGCCGAACTGGGTAGGATCCAGTGTTTGTAGGTCCCCAATATCTTTATTTATGAGCTCCATGATGATCCTTTCCATAGCTTTGCAGACCAAGCTAGTCAGGCTTATGGGGTGATAGTTTCCAGGATCCGTTGAGGCACCACCTTTATGGAGAGGGACCACTGTTGCTGTACACCACTCTTTGGGCACATATCCTGTAGTAAGGCTGAGATTGAACAGTAGTTTTATGTTTGGGTTTAGCTCTTCTTGGAGTTCATGTAGGACGCAGCCCGAGACACCATCTGGTCCCATTGATGCTGTGTTTTTTGCTTTGGAGAGGGCGGCTGTTACCTGAGCATCTGAGATGTCAGGGGGGCAGCACTCTGCTGGGATAGATATTTGCCCTTTTGGTGGGGGAGAGGAGAAGTTTGCACTGAACCTGTCAGCTAGGATGTTGGCAATGTCTGTGGGTTCTGTGTATTTTTTGTCATTTTGGACTAATTCTGAGCATATCTGGGAATTACCACCCAGGTTCCTAACATAACTAAAGAAAGCCTTGTGATTATCCTTAGTGTCCTGTGCAATTTTTCTCTAAGCTGGCCTTAGACAATTTTATGTGTGCCCGTAGTCTTTTGCTAATGCTGATCAGTGATGCCTTCCCTTTTTGGGATTTTGCTCTATCATTTAGTAGCTTCCTCCTTCTATTGTATAGTTTGTTTATGGCTGGGGTCCACCAGACAGGACATCTGCCTTTGGAGGATTGGGTCTTGGTTTTATTTGGGATCGCATGATCCATGCATTCCTGAAGGTGTTCATAGAATGCGTTTATAAAGGATACTGCTGTCTGGGCCATATTTTCCACAGGCCCGGGGGCTTTGAAGGATTCCACCTCAGTTTTGAGGAGTGTGAAATTTGCTTTAGAGAAGTTTTTCACTGTGGTTTTCTGGGCAGGGGTGGGGTCGGGATGTGAATATCCAGTGAGATTAGTTTATGGTCTGATCTTACCAGTGAGGGATACACTTCTGGTCTGGAGCATAGAGTCCCCATGTTGGTGAAGATCAGGTCCAGTATGTTTTCCCCTCTTGTGGGAGTGGTAACATGTTGTTCCATAGCATTTGAGTTTATAAATTCTAGGAACCTTTGGGCTAGGGTGTTGGAGCTAGAGTAATGCTCCCAGTCTATGTTTGGGTAGTTGAAGTCACCCAATATAATGGTGTTTGGAGAGACCTTCATATTTTCCAGTGTTCTCAGGAAGGCCGAGTGGGGTTCCTGGGTTTGGGAGGGTGGTCTGTAGCATGCTATAAACTGGAAGGCAGTTTTACCCACTGTTAGTTGCACATGGATAGTCTCTGATGCTTCGTGCTTTGCCACCAACCTGGAGGTGTGGGTATCTTTGATGAATATCGATACTCCCCTCCTTTTGTGGTTCGGTCCAAGTTTTGGGGCCAAAAGCATGGTATGAGGTGTAACCTGGTAGTGCTGGGGTGCTCTCGGAGCCTTGAACCAGGTTTCTGTTACTGCACAGATATCGATGTTCTCCATGCTAAGGAGAGTTTCGAGTGCATGCATCTTGAGGTTTAGACTTCTGGTGTTGAGTAGCATTACTCTTAGTTTCTTATCCCTTGTGATACCTATGGAGGTGGGTTTGTCTTTTGAGCCTTGCCTAAAAAAGGCACTATGGGGTAGCAAGAGCCTTTGCCAATATCCAAAAGCCCAGGGGTGACAGGTGCAAGCCGTCCCTAGCGAAGCATCGTGGCTTGTCGAGCATATCATCCCAAGCTGACAGGCATTGGATCCCCATTGAATGACACCAGTACTTAAGCCATTTGTTGAAATTGATCATCTTGTCTTCATATTGTGGCATCATTCTTGGTGAGGGTAAGATGCTACTCAAGGTCAGGGTCATACCGGCCTGGGCTACATGCTCAGAGAGCTCCTTTATGTCTCTTTTCATGTAGTCCAGGGAGGTACGTCTCAGGTCATTCACACCAGCATGGACAATGACTGAGTCATATTTGTACTTGCCTTGGAGTGACCTGAGTGCTTGTGTTATGTGGCGGATCCTAGCGCCAGACAGGCTGCTCACCATGACCCTCTCCTTGTTCAGCCTGGTGAGCGGGACGTCAGTGTGCCTGACGATAGAGTCACCTATTACAAGTGTATCAGGTGTGTTGTTTAGTCTTAAGGGCTGTGACTGTTTGGCACACTGGCTTTGTGAGATATGTGTTGCATGTATTTTGTTTTGTGGTAGCGGCTGCTTGGGTGTCTGCTTTGGAGTTCTCTGCTGCTTCGGCAGATCTTTATTTAGAGCCTCTGAGTATGTTTTTGTGTGATTATGTGTTTGGTTTGCTGTCGTGGTAGGTCTATGTGAGACTGGAATTGTAGTGAGTGTGGTTTACTTCTCCTCCTGACTGGTTATGCCAGTACTGAGTTGAGAGAGCTTAGCCTCCAGTTTGGCTATATGGTTGCATCTCTCACATGTGTTGGAATTTGTTGGGAGGAGGAGAGGGTTGTCTGTGTACATGAGGCAGTTGTAACATTGCCTCAAGATTCCCAGATTCACCAGCTGGACCAGAGGAGATTGACAACTGACCTTTGGACATGCTAGAATAATATTGGGAATTCCTTAATAATTGAAAACCAGGGCCAGTGGGGAGTGAGGGTGTAGTGCTTTTAATTTTTAGTGCTGACTTATATAATTGCTTTAGTGAGCAAGTGCCAGGTAACTTAAGTGCAATGTGTTACAGGTAACTTAAATGCAAAACGACAAACAGTAACTTTCTTTCAAGTGAAACAAGGAAATAAGTACAGTAAGCAATGCAGATATCACTAGTGATCCACAGAAGCTGAGAAGCTGCGTATTAGGTGGAATTAGCGTTCCAGGGAAATAACAAGCAAACAAACAACAAGCATATAAACAAAGCTAGATTCAGCAGGCCTGGATCTAGTCTATGCTACAGCAAACAAGGTGTACCAATTTCAGTAAGATACAGTTCAAATATTCAGGCACTATAAACCTTTAACCAGAAATTCCCAGCTCAGAAGGGCAGAGTCCAGCCTCTTCTCCCACAAGAGTGCAGACCACAAACCTTCCTAATGTAAAACAACTGGTCTGAAGCCCAAGTGCTTAATCCAAAAGACTTAGAATGATAGCTACACTTTAATCAAGTTACTACCAAGCAGTAATAAATACAATTGAATACTTTAGAGAATGCCTGGATTAGTGCTCAAGTTACACAAACAAAGCTAGATCCAGCAGGCCCGAATCCAGTCTGTGCCACAGCAAACAAGGCGCACCAACTTCAGTAAGAAGCAGTTCAGATATGCATGCACTATAAGCCTTCAACCAGAAATTCCAGCTCAGAAGGGCAGAGTCCAGCCTCTCCTCCCACAAGAGTGCAGACCACGAACCCTCTTAATGTAAAATAACTGGCCTGAAAGCCCAAGTGCTTAAACCAGAATTAATACACTTTTAGCATAACAGACACTGAGCCCTCAATCAGCAGTTCCCAACCTAGAAGGATGTAAGCTACCTGTTCTGCCACTACAGTGCAGACCACAAACCCTCTCAGTGCAAAACAACTGGTCCGAAGCCCAAGTGTTTAAACCAAAAGGCTTAGAATGAGTTACACCAAGCAGTAATAAATACAACTGAGTACTTTTAAGATGATGCAAAAGTAAAAAAAGTAGGTAGAAACACAAGTACAGTAAAAGCAGATTAATTTTTTTTTTCTGAACAAGTGCTGAGATCAAAGAAACAGATTTGAGTGCTGAAACTAGAAAACTGGCTAGTTATAAGAAAAAAAAACTAAGCTAGAAGGCTTCCCTCCAACACAGAAGGGCTTGGGGGCTCAGAAGCCTACAAATAGTCTAAACCACCTAACAGGAAAGGCAGGAAACAAGCTTACATTTTTTTTTTTTTTTTTTTCCTGTTTCCCAGATGCTCTCTTTGTACACAGTAGGAGTGCCTGAAATCAGAATATGATCTCACTGCACTCAGTTGAGTGAGCAAATGAGATGGGCCCAGAAGCAGTTGCAAGGCCACTAAGATTAACACCAAAACAAAAACAGGGACGGTAGGTGGGACTAACTGAAGAGCAGAGTCAAAACTTCCAGTTCAGTTAATATTCCTTCCACACAGTTAAAATCAATTTAAATACTGTATTTTTTTGAAAAAAAGAGCAGATAAAGGTACTTAAATTCTCTTATACGTCCAGTTGAATATAGCAAGTTCTTAGCCAGCCATAGCTGAGGTTTTTAAGCAGAAAATATTTCACACTGTACCACTTAAATAGGCAAGGACAGGAAATCAAAGAATGTGACTACCCCCACACCTGTAATTACTAGCAAATAACAAAATTCAGCAAACACTGACTAACTTCCAGTTCAGCTAATATTCGTTTCACACAGTTAAAATAAAAAAAAAAACTAATGTGCATGACAGCCTCCACCTTGTGGCAGATTCAATGGATCAGATGAATGGATTGGGTGGTGTCTGTGATAGAATGTCTGCTGGGAGGGGAATAGGTTTGCAACATCATCTGCTGCTAGACAACATGGCCATTCCCAATCCCACTTCAGTAGTAGCAATACTTCCACTGCTCCCTCAGTGGTTGAGGTGTCCACACCCAGGCATGGTAAGCCACAGGGTCATGGACCTAGGCATAGTCATGATGAGAGCTTGTCCACCAGACATTGCTCACATTCAGGTAGCACCAACACATTTGACCATGGACATGGCTGTGCCAGTGCAACTCTTGACAGAGCCAGTTCTTGCAGTCAGGGGGTGATGAAGATGAGCTGATGCCTCTACCATGCACGGCTTATACCTGTCCAACATGCCAGGCTGTATAGCTAGCAAAGACCTTGGGTGTTTTCATGCAGACACTCATGCACACATTTCACACTGAGTGCACACACAGACATGCACACATAACAGGTATGTGAGAAATTCATGAGGCTTGCAGGTCATTCTGTCTCAGTGGCCATTTGATAATTAGCTGTATTTCTGCCTGCCTGTCTTTCTTACTAACACACACTCACTACTTTTGTGTCAGCCTTGGCCTCCTGCCCATACTCCACCCTGTGCAAATGATGATAAGCGTGCCTTCACCTTATTTTTATCTTTTGGATTCAGGGATACATTTGCATTTTTTCTGATCCACAGGGTGCATAGTTGACTGTTTAGTATATGTATTGATGATGCTATTTTGAAAATTTGACTGATTTCATACAGCCTTTTTACTGTTGTAATTACTACCTTGAAATCATTGATACATCAGTGAGGTTTATTGCTCCACTTTCAAGAATGTAAGGATAATTAGACTTTGGGCTGCTTTTTCTATTCTGGGTATTTTAGATGCATGAGGCATGTTAGCTGATAAATGGCAGAAATCTATCAACATAAGTCAGTCCTGTCACATACTGACTTAATTATCAAATGGCCACTGAGATAGAATGACCTGCAAGCCTCATTGACGTAGTATATATGTATATATATATATATATATATATATATATATATATATATACACACACACACACACACACACACACACACTGGCAATCTGTAGCATAGCATGCAGAAGTTGATGTAGGATCCTTGACACCCCCAGCATGTCCCCTGTTGGTCTCTAGAAGGTTCCTGTAGCTAAAATTCCAAGTGCTACACATACCTTTGTCTCCACAGGTATTGGTTCCCCTTGGTTTGCCCTTGCTCTCAGTTGAAGACAACAGTTTCAGAGTTTCTGGAGTGTATCTCTATCCACCCTGCAGTGCTCTACTGTTTCCAACTCATGCAGACCATGAAAAGTTAAATGGGGTCTAAACACCCTGTTCCTTGCCAGAGGTCTATCAGCAGCATAGACCTGAGCCTTTTGTACATACACATGCAGAACAGCAGCAGCTCCTAACATTATTTCCCTGTAGTGTAGTTTTTTTGGCTGTATTCCAATAGGTTTTGGAGTCTGAGGCAAAAGGCTACATTAAGTAGACACAATTGCTTTATGGCTTGTCGAATAGCTCAGTCATTTTGGATTGGCTGATTAGCATACAATGCAGCTGCTTTGCTGTAATTAACATCCATGATGTTTACCATGTTTGTGCGGCTCTACACATCATGTAGAGCTGCTTACTAAATACAAATCACCGTGCTACCATGTGCACGTCGCACAGTGCTGCACACATGGTTTTAGCGAGCCAAGTAAGTTGTACTGAATCCAGCCCCATATTTTACATCAATACTCTTGTTCAGAGGGTCTGTATTAGAACATCAAAGTTTTAAAACTTCGAATGTTCTAATATCGACCCGTTTTGAGCGAGCGCTAAAAATAGCGAAGCTGTAGAACACCAAATTCTTTCCTAGGGAAAGAATTTGGTTGGCCAGCTCTGTGTCTTTGCTATTTTCAGCATAGTGGTGGAAATTTATGGGTCGGGTTCAGATAAGTGTGCGACTGTGTGGTTGTTAGGATTAGGGTGCAGGTTAGGTGAGTTAGGGTTAGGGCGCGGGTTAGGTGAGTTAGGGTTAGGGCGCGGGTTAGGTGAATTAGGGTTGGGGCGAGTTAAGTGAGTTAGGGTGCGGGTTAGGTGAGTGTGTGATAGTGATGGACCTTAGGGTTAGAGTTTGGGTTAAGGTAAGTGGATAGATAGTAGTGTATGTATAGTTTAGTGTAGGGTTAGTTGTAGGATTATAAGTGTATGTATGTGTATTGATGTTTTTTAGGTGTGTTTGTGTTATATGTGTTTCGGAATAGCAATTTTTTTTCCCAAGGAAATAATTCGCTGTTCTGAATGTTCGATATTATGTGGTTTAGATATTTTAGGTTCGATGAAATAGCGTTCGCTATTTTCATCTTTCGATAACGTGATATAAACGTTGTTCAGAACAATAAGAACTACAAAACTCTAATGGTTGACTAATCCTCAGTGATTTACCAGAAAATGACAAATTTTGTGAGGGACAGAACAAAAATATGAGACAAAATTAGGGATGTTCTGCAAAATCAGGGACAGTTCAGAGATATGCAAATCAGTCAAGAATGTGTGCCATAAAAGTGTTACTTTCATTTCCTGGAATCACAAAGCTGAATTTATTTTCTCTGTAAATATGTCTTTGACTGCATTTAATTTATTTATGAGAAAATAATGTGTACACTTCATCTTAGCCCAAAATAAATTACACAAAGGTGTACCTAGTGTCAGATGAGCTATATGTGTTCATTGGGAATTCTTCTAAAAGGTAAAGAGGCCAAAGCTAGAACACAGTTGCTGCAGTCAACTGACACAAAGTGTCAGTGGTAATGTGTGACAGACGAATTCAGAAGAAGTTGAAAATTCAAATGTACAAATGGCTAGCAGGATTATTACTGTGGGACAGATGAAGAAATGAGGATATCGTAGCAGAAACCAAAGTGACTTCAATTACAGAGAAGTTCAAGGAGAACAGATTATGGTGGTTTGGTCTCATGTACTGGAAAGCAAAAGACAATTTGATAAAGCAGATTTTGGAGAGAGGAAGACCGCAAGAAGAGATGAGAGCATCCAGCCAAAATATTGCTGGATTGTGTGAGATACGACCTGAGCCAGGCAAGTATGTTTGTCAAAGAATGTGGGAAAATGTCTATAAATAGTGGAGTGGCAACAGTTGATGCAATTCCCCAACCCCATGTAAAATGGGAAAAAGGAGGTCGATGATGGTAATGATGAATATCATCATTGTCCGCACTGCTAATTTAAAATATCTGGTGTGTGTGTGTGTGTGTGTGTGTGTGTGTGTGTGTGTGTGTGTGTGTGTGTGTGTGTGTGTGTGTGTGTGTGTTTACCTGCAGTGGGGCAAGAGGCCTTGTACCCCCACTCCCCCAGCTAATGATATATACCAACTCCAAGACCACTCTACAATGGAGAACGGGTCAATTCCCCGATCCGTGCTGTTCATGATTTTGCATGGACTTAAACTCTGGTAAAAGTGATCAAATGAGTTTTGATCTGTTCTGCCAGCATACATGTCTTTGACATTATGAACAGTCAGTATTACGTATGCATATGTATGCTTCCCTTACACACACATACACACATTTATATATATATATATATATATATATATATATATATATATATATATGGGTGGCTCTGTATATATTCTGTGATGAAGCTCTGCATATGAATGTTTTTTGGCCCATGACCCTTCGCTAATCTCACGATCTGTGAAATCCTCCTCCCTACAACCCATTTTGATACCATTTGTTCCATTCCTATATAGCCCTCCTACGAGGTGAAAGGTGAGTGGCAGGAGAATCTGTGGCATTTGTAATCAGGAATGTTTTGTGCTGCCTTAACCTAACCATGCATGTAATGGGACATTAAGGAGAACATATGCTTCACATCTCACTGTGCATAGCCTTTTCATTATTTGCCTTCCAGGCAAGGTCTAGCCCTTTATGCCCTCTTGACTTTAGTACAGGGCAGAAAGAAATCTTGTCCCTTCTCCTCCATAGTTGGAAACTGAACATTTAGCTGTCTGATCTGCCCTCAAGCCCCAAGCACCAGTGTCCACAGCACTAATCCAGCTCTGGTCCCCGGCAGTACAGACAGATACCAAGCCCCAATTCCTAATCCTATAGGTGACAAGCTAAATTTGAGAGTTGGTAACTTAAATGTTTTGCATTCTGCCTGACAACAGACTGCAACCAACACCAAGGGGGTGTAAAGGCAGCAGTTTTTTTCACCATGCCACTTTACCTTTGTGCTAGGCTTTGTTTCACTTTTGTTTCCTTGTCAAATGTAAGACTTGTTGCTTCCATAATACTTTATTTCAGGAAGAGTCAGTGCTGCCAGCCTGTCACACATACACCTCACCTGTTCTTATACACTAGGACTGCTTGAATATACCTTTTTTCTTATTAGATACTATGCTTCTGAAATTCTGTACCCTCAGTTTGTGTGGTTTATCTATGCCATGGTGTTTATGATGATCCATACTATACAATGATTACTGGATTCCAAGTGATTCATATTATGACATCTTCATCTGTCTACACTGGTAGTAAGAAACAAATACAAAACTATGCACACTCTTGGAACTAGCTAGTAGCTTGCCTTTGGTCTTTGTTTTTAGAATGTTCCTATCCATTTCTTGTCTGATGCAGTGATTTGTTATTTATTTATTTTATACAGTTTGTTAACTGGTTTGATCCCATTGGGCCAATTTCAATCTTAGTCTAGAACGTGAACACACATCAAGAGAAAAAAAAAATAAAAAAAAATTCATACAATAAAAGAAAACACTAAAAACAAAAGAAAATCCTCCAAAGCTAGTTACGAAAATAAAATTGCCAAAGATTCCAAAGACAACCACAAGGCATTCTATAGTTATGTCAAGAATCTAAATGGCAATGCTCAGATATGCTCTGAGCTACAACATAATGGCATTAAATATACTGATCCCAAGGATATTGCCAGTATCCTGGCAGATTGATTTAGTGCCAACTTCACCCCCCTCTCACCCCCTAAAGGGGCCATCTCAGTACCAAAAGATTGCCACATTCCGGTAATCACGGCCACACAGGTAGAAACCGCACTCTCAAAAGGTAAGAATACAGCATCCATTGGATCAGATGACATACCGGGCTGTGTACTACATGAACTACAATTGAACTTGCACCTCACCTAAATGTCATGTTTAATCATAGCCTCACCTAAGGCTTCGTGCCCACTGAGTGGCACACAGCTACATTTATCTCACTCCAGAAGGGAGGAGCTACCTTGGATCCTGGGAACTACTGCCCCCTTAGTCTGATGAGCCTGATCTGCAAGGGCATGGAAAGCATTATCATGGAACTTATAAACAAAGATAGTGGCAACCTCCAAACACTGGACTCCACCCAGTTTGGGTTCATGAAGGGCCGATCTTGTCTCCTGAACCTGATTGACTTCTTTGAATCAGTCTCCAGATCTATGAACAAGGGTAAGGTGGTCCACACAGCCTATCTGGACCTTGCCAAAGCCTTTGACACCATCCCCCACTCTGGAATCATAGATAAACTTACTAAGCTGGGCATTAATCCCTACGTCACTTGATGGGTCGCCAGCAGGCTTACTGACAGAACCCAGACTGTAAAAGTAGCCGACTCCAAATCCAGCTCCATTCAAGTGACAAGTGGAGTACCTCAGGGTTCAGTCCTGGGACCACTCTTGTTTGGCATCTACTTCTCTGAAGTACAGGCCAACACTAAGGGACTCTGGCTAACAAAGTTCGCAGATGACTGCAAACTGGGAGCCATTATTGAATCCCCAAATGATGTGGATATTCTACAAAAGGGCCTTACAGAAACAAATGCTTGGTGCCAGAGCCATGGGCTCAAGCTTAATGCAAAGAAATGTATAGTTACCCCCTTTGGGAAAAAACATGTATCCATGAATTACCACATTGGTGGCAGTACACTAAACACTGAAAGTGTGATGAGAGACTTAGGGACACAGGCGGACAGTGGTCTCACCTTCGATAACCACATCGCCACAACAGTCAGGAAATCCTTCTATGTGGCACACCTCATCACTAAGGGCTTTTCATCCAGAAAAAAGGAGGTCATTGTCCCACTGTACTCATCCCTCATTAGACCCATTATAGAGTATAATGCCCCATTTTGGTATGTACCTCACAAGACATCTCCAACAGCTGGAAAGGCTGCAGAAATACCTCATTAAAAGAATCACAAGCCTAAAGCAGATGCCCTATGCTGACCTTCTAAAAAAACCTCCAGCTATACTCTGTGGCATATCATCTACTTAGAGGCGATCTCTGCTTAACATACAAGACCATGTCAGAGCCACATGCTCCAGGGATCTAAACCTTGTCATCACAATGAACAAAACATGCTGGAGGGATAGGTTCCTGACCTAGAAATTCCCCATACTCTGGAATAGACTACCCATACTTGTCAAGAAGAGCGCCTCCTTGGCCCTCTTCAAAATGAACCTTGACGATTGGATGGGAGATAGGAAATTCACCCTGGAGATCACATCAGTCACCCTGCTAGACAGGGGTCCAGGGAAGTAAATACTGTGGGAAGAAATATCCAGGGAATTGTTATGGCTAGGCTTGTATAGGCCCTAGGGCCGATAGCCTAGTACCAACCTATGAACCTATGAACTATGAATCATAGGACATTACTAGGGTATTGGACCTTATAAGCCTAGCCAAGATTTTAGCCCATGTTTAAACAAGTCAGCATCCAAAGCCCCGGTCCAGGTGGGACACAGGTAGAATCCCAGGGGTGTATTTTCTGTTTCCCATCCAGTTATCCAGGTTTCGCTTAAAAAGGGATAATGAGTACTCTGCTTGACATGGAAAGGGAGTCTATTCCACAGATGGGGGAGTCTCTGGGACATAAATCTTTCCCGCCAACCAGTCCTATTGATGTCACAGACCAGCTTGAGGTCACGCGTGTGGGCTACTTGGGTGGAGCTTGACTTGCGGATATGCAGCAGTCTCATCAAGGCGGGGTCTGAGATTGCTTTTTATGCCAGACAGAGGTCACCTCTGAGGAGTCTGTATGAAACTGAGTAGAGGGACAGGGCTTTTAGCCTGTCTATGTAGGGTAACTGTTTGAGGCCCTGGATTCTCCTGATGAGGAACCTCTGTGGTCTCTACAGCTGCTGCATGTGCTTTGTGAGGTAAATGCTGAAGGGGGCATTGTACTCAATAATTGGCCTTATAAGGGAAGAATACAGGGATATTATGACCTCCTTGTCCCTGGATGAGATACCCTTACTTATGAGGTGGGCCATGTAGAAAATTGTCTGTACAACGGAAGCAACATGGTGGTCAAAAGTCAGGTTTCTATCAACCTGGGTGCTCAAATCCCTCTCAACTGATTGAGTGCTTAGGACCTTGTTATTAATGTGATAATATGTGGGAATGTCACTCTCCCCAAAGGGGGTGATGATGCATTTTTGGCATTCAGCTTGAGGCCATGTTACTGGGGCCAGTCATTTGTTTGGGTGAGAGCCTGTTGGAGGACATCCACATCACTATGGGGAGCTGATGACAGCACCCAGCTTGCAGTCATCTGCAGACTTGGTCAGCCATAGCCCACTGGTTTTGGTCTGCACCTCAGAGAAGTATATCCTGAAAAACAGAGGCTCCAAGACCGATCCATGGGGTAGGTCACTCATTACAGGTCTACTGCTTGAGGTGGCTTCCCCTATTTTGATTAGGTGGGTTCTATCAGTGAGCCACTTTGCTACCCACCTGGTAACATATGGATTGATGCCTAGTTGTGAGAGTTTATCTATTATGCCCGAGTGGGAAATAGTGTCAAAGGCTTTGGCCAGGTCAAGGTAGGAGGTGTGCACCATCTTCCCCTCGTCCATGGCTCTAGTGACTGTTTCCAAGAAGTCAACCAAATTTAACAGACATGACCTCCACTTGACAAAGCCAAACTGTGTGGGGTCGAGTGTTTGGAGGGTGCCAATATCCCTGTTAATGAGGTCCATGATAGTTAATATACAATAGAACAAATTATTTAAGAAGGTAGTCAACAGAAATCACTATGTACAATATTTACCTCAGTTAGAGTAGTGACATATAAGGAGTTAGAGGAGAGATGCTATACTGAAAATGATAGGTTGTGTGTGTCAGAGATTAGGGAGATTAGGTTACATGACCTAAGCAGAGCATTTACAAGCAGCATGTGCTGTGAAATGTTCTTTATGTTGTGCCTGAAAGAAGGAGTAGCTAGAAAGGTCTTAAAGATTTGAGGAACGATTCCTTCAGCACTTGAATCCAAGGGTAGAAAGGGAGTAGTTATAGCACTAAAATCTGATTTTATGTGCTTGCAAGAAAGGCCCTGCATGGATCTAAGGTCATATGACAGAGGCTGTCTAAGTAAGCTAGAGGAAAGAGAAGGCCAGGACTTTTCTTTCAAGAGCCAGAAAAGTTGGGAGCCAAGGAGTACACTGGCTCTTTGCTGAACCAACTGACAACCAGTTGGCTTTGGCTAGTTTAAGACAGTGGTATTCATACTTTGGGAAAAGGTTACTAAATTGGTAGATGGAGCTGGAGATTGCTTGGATGCTGGTGGGGTTATTTTGGAGGCAGATGCTACAAGTGGTAGGCAGTACTCAAGATGGGCTAGAAGAATCCTTTTGCCTATAGCATTTCTTGTTAGATGGGAGACAAAAGAGCAGATTTTGTTGGTTCAGAAGAGTAGTGTGGTTATCTTTTTTCTGAGTGTTTTTGAGATGATGATGATGATGATGGAAGTTAAGTGACGGATCAAGCCAAACTCCTAAGTATAATCTGCTTATTGGCATTGTTAAGGTGTAAAAGAATAAGTGAGTGTGGGATATTTTACCTTTTAGTAGAGGTTCCAAATAACTTAGTTTTAATTTTTGAGGAATTAAGTAATATTTTATTTTTTTGATAATGAGTCAGTTAATGTAGGAGAGGAAAGTCTTGTTGCAGATCATGTTGAACTGACTGGGTTTTGTGTTTGGAACAGAAGATAACTATGTTATCACCATATGTTAAGACTGGAGGTTGGGGGAGGTGGAGTGTAAGCTCATTTATAAAAATGGTGAAAGAAGAGGGGTCAGTATGAAGCCTTGACAGACCGCTTTAGTAAGGGAGTGGTGGCTGATGTACTTTTGTTGAAATTTACGGGAAATGCCAGTTGGCTAGGTAATTTTGGAACCAGGGAATAGCATCAGGGTAATCCTCATATCAGTGAGGTGGTTAAATAGGATATGATGGTCAACCAAATCAAAGACTCTGGTAAAATCTATAAATATGACTCCAGTAGGGTGGCCTTTGTCCACAGCTAAATGGTTGTGATCAGTGAAAGTCCAAAGTGCAGTGGGAATGCTGTGGCTGGACCATATACCATGTTGCTTGGAAAAGAGAAGGCATTCTTTACTTATGTAGTTTTAAAGTTGATTGTAGACTATTTTCCATGATTTTCCCAAGGACAGAGAGAATGGAGATTGGGCAGTAATCACTGGGTAGGGTTTTTGGGAGAGAGATATAATTTTTGCTGTTTTCTATATATTGGGCATACAGTTTCAAGTTACAAAAGTATGAGAAAACTTACCCTAACACTCAATCACTTCACATAGTTGATCCATCTCACCTTCCCATACCATTTGTGCACTGCAGACGCACCTAGACCGTCTGTTAGACTTGATTCTCTATTTTCCACTGTATGTGTGGAAGCCCAAAAAATTCCCACTTGCTAACAACAGAATCAGGGCAGTCAGTAGTCATCAATGCGCTAATCTCAAAATTAGAATCACCATTCCATTTATAGTACTGCACTCCTATCAAAATATGCAACTACTACAATGAACAGAAAATAAAACATGATTTATTCATCTAGCCAGCCGTCACCCTACCCCCACCCAAGAATACCACTGCAACATAGCTGAAAGAACATAACTGGCTTCCAATAGAAGGTAGAGACTTTTTTCTACAGAACACAGTGACCTTCAAACTGTTGAATGAACATCATTGCTCTCCACTATAATAGTTATTCCATAACAGAGTCACAGCCTACTCACTATAAAATACTGACAACAATCTCATTATTAGGCCATCATACACCATAGCCACAGATGAAAAACAGCACCAGAATACTAAGAACAGATTACCCCAGGGCATTAGATTTTGTACAACAAGAAAAAAGACTGAGAATCACTGAAAATCACATTGAAAATTTTTCTCTTTGTCAATGCTTTGACAGTCATGGCTAACTTACTGTTACTGAGCCAGGATGCCTTTGTAATATTTCCTTTCATAATATCTTAATTAACATTTTGGATAGGCATATAGCCAGTGCATTTCCACTTTCTTTTTATCTGTCTCCTTTAAACATGTTCACTTTCTAACTCTGCTCTGCTTACACTATCAACAAATTAACAATAAAGACAACATTCCTACTCCTAGCTGCCACATTTATTACACATTGTCTTAATCTCTTTCACTAACCTTCTTTTCCGTAAATTCAGTAGAGTTCAGATTCCAATCTCTTGAAATGAAACCCTCCACAGTAAACATTTATTATATTTAACTTGTAATAATTACTGCATTTTATATGCATTTGAATAGTTCCTGTATTGAGTGTACCTATTTTTACTGTTTCTGTCTCAAATTATATAAAGTACTCTCCAACATTAGCCTTAAAGCTAACTTTGTGCACTGTGTGCAGTCTTTACTAATTTGTCAATTACTGATGTAATACACTGTCCCATTTAGCCTACATCTACATTTTGCACACCTACTGTAATTATTCGTACTGTTTTGTTTTGACTCATTGTTTTCTAGGTTATGTAAATGCTGTCATACTTTCCCATATGGCCTGGGTCACACTAGAAAGGGGTCCTTGGACTGGTGCAGTTACCTAGTTAATAAATATTTAAATAATAAATATCTCTAACTGTACTCAGAGTTTTAATAGTTATGTCTGATGCAAGCAGTTGCAGTGTAATACAGCATTGTAAAAATATATATGAGTGTCTGAATGGAAAGCCTACATGTAATTTATCTCTTTTTATTTGTTTGATGGATATCACTGGTTGGCTTGAAACTTCAATCAGCTGTCTTTTTTTGCAGTGTCACATTGTTTATTTAATGTTTTTTTGATGAAGACCTCCCTACTAGGCAGTATACTTCTCACCTGTTCATAATTTCCAAGAATGTCCAGATTTTTTCCTCATATTTTTGGTATGCTCTCCATAATCTTTGTGTTTTTCTGACAGTTCATTCAGGATTGCATACAGTCACTAAATAATAACAAATACTAGTTTCAAACTTCATAACTTTCAGAAAAATGCATGTTGATATAAAATCTGTTATGCTAGCAATGTTCTAATTTTATAAGATCAATATTTAAAATATGCTCTTGATTTTGGACTTTTGCCCTTCCCCCCTTATTTTTGGATTTGTCCAGATTTCTTATGCTAAGAGGCTGAGATGTATGCTAGCTAGCGATTGGTAATATATGTATTATTAGCTGTGGGATTAACAGATTTTAATTTCACTTAGTCGTCATAATTTCAGGCTTCCTGATGGGTACTAAATTTACTGAGACTTTACCTGGTGGAATGTAAAAATGTGATATGATCTTTTTAACTGCATCATTAATAACCAACATATAATACTTAATCTAGGAACCTATTCAGCCAAATGCATTGCTTATACTTTCATGGCACTATAGATATCTGTCTGAATATAAAACATATATTACCAGTAGTGCCAGATGGTGGGTGCTAAATAAATATCTCAGTTATGCAGCTAAGAACAAGTTGTTAAACCGTTAATGTGGTTCCAAACTGTGCAAACTCATTTACATCTCTGCAGTTATTGAGACAAATGGATAACACCCCAGCAGTGCAGGGATACAATGTGTTCCACACATTTGGACCAGATACTGCACAGGCAGAAACTAAAAGTGGAGGTGTCTCAGTCTTCATCAAAGCAAAGATACCTTCATGGTTGGCTAAATTGGATGATGTGCTTGAGGTTTTCCATGTCCAAATTACCATAGGTAGAATTCCAGGTCATATCCTACGTTGGTAGCATTGTTATCTCACAACAAGAGGTTCTCCCGTTCAATTCTGGGCTTGGCTTCGAAGTGCCTTCTGTGTGGACTCTGCATGTCCTCCCCACGGTTGGGTAGCATTCGAAAGACATGTGAGCGTAAATGGGCATGCCTTCGTTGAAGGTTGGGTGTCGAGCTGGCACCTCGGCATTTCGTAAAAAATCTGCTGCCAATCATTAGTGGACCGGAGTTCCGCTGTGGCGACCCTTTACTGGGAAAAAGTCGAAAGACAAACATCCTTGCAACCTATAGATCACCATCCATGGCCCACAAAACCCATAGCTCATACTCAGACCTGCTAAGACACTTTCCATTTAATCCAATACCACATTCTTAGGGGACTTTAAGTATCCCTCTATAAACTAGAAATTATACACAACTCCAAACTTGCAGGCCTAGAGATTTCTGGACTTTTTAAACACAAACTTCCTGGACTATTTAATCCATTTGCCCACTAGAGATGCAAACATACTGGATCTGGAATTCGCAAATATGGGAGAAGGATCCCCCTCAGTGTAATATCCTCTTTGGTAAGGTCAGATCATAAAGCAGTCTCCTTCAAAATAAGAATGAATTCTTTGACTTCAGCAAACCCTGTAACAGGAACTACTCTATGGCAAACTACCTATTACTAAATGATTACCTGACAAAATTTTAAGTTTTTCCAAACCCAGAGAACACAGCTGTCTGTGAAAATTGTACACAGAAATTTTGTACAATCATGTTAATAGATGCATAGAGACAGCTCTACTTACCAGACCAAACAAACCACCCTAGTGGAATCCATACATAAACAGATTGTACAACAGAAGGGAAGAAAGTCATAGCTAAAATTAGGATGTGTAAGGCCCAGCAGGATAAAAACTTTCTCATCAGGTTAAACAAACAACTTAGAGGGCAAATTAATTCTACCAAAGCCATTTTTGAGGTAAAGATAGTCTCCTAGGCCAAGGACATATGCAATATTTTCTTTAGCTATGTCTAGAACCTCAAAGGATGTACATAACAGTGATCAGAACTGATTGTTAGTGGAGCCATATATATGGAAGCGGAAGATGTAGCAAATTTACTGGATGACAAATTCAGCTCCTATTTTATTCATGTCTCCCCTCAGCAGCCACACCACAGAAAGCCATCATACATAACCTCCTCCCCAACTAGAACTAGGGTGCAGGTCCTAAATGGGCTCTCTTAGGCTGAGAACACTGCATTGGTAGGTCCCAATAATATCTCATGATGCCGCCTAAATAGCATGAAGCACAACCTATTTGGACCTCTGGAGTAACTCTTTAACCATAGCTTCCAGATAGCCTTTGTGTGACATAAATGGAGGACTGCAACTGTCATCCCTTTCCACAAGGACAGTCCGTCAGTGGACCCTGGGAACTAGGGACCCATAAATCTGAGTATCTGGTTGCAAATCCATGGAAAGAGTTATTATAGATATGAGTAATAATGATATAGGAAACCTTCAGACACTGCATCCAACCCAGTTTAGCTGCATCAAAAACAGGCCATGCCTGATCACCCTAGTGGACCTCTTTGAAAAGGTCACCAAGGCAATGTATGTGAGCAAAACAGTGCATACTGCCTACCTTGACCTGGCTAAGGCATTTGATACAATACCCAACTTGAGCATTGTGAACAAACTCATGGAATTTGTCAGCTGGCTCTCAGATAGGACCTAGAAAGTTAGGACGGGGAGACCATCTCCACAAAGAGACCGGTCACTAGTGGAGTCCCTTAGGGTTCTCACCAGGGTCCACTGTTTTCTGGCCTTTACTTCTCAGAAGTCAAAGCCAATGTCAAAGTCCTCTGGCTAACCTCTGTTTGCCGCAATCATAGAACCACTGCCATTACACTAATATCCTGCAAGAAGGACTAAAACAGGGAAATGACTGGTTTTAAATCCCCTGTTTAAGACTCAATGCCAAGAAATGTATAATAGTACCCTTTAGGATGTTGACCACCCTATGAAACTATCTCATTGATAATACACTCCTAAACATGGACCCAGTCGTCAGAGATTTGGGAACATATGTGGATAGTTGCCTGGCTTTCAACCAACATGTGTCTAAGATAGCAAAGAAATTATTCTGTGTTGCTAAACTTATTAGCAAGGGAATGGCATCTTGGTCCAAGGAGGTCATTGTTCCTCTATATTTGGTCCTTATCAGACCCATCACTGAGTACAACTTTCCCTTATGTACCTGACCAGGCACATGCAACAACCAGAACTTCCACAGAGCTCCTCACAAAAGGAATACAGGGTGTAAACAGCATGTCCTTTGAAGATCACCTCATAACCCTATCTCTTTGAGCTTGTTTTAGATCAGCAGATCCTGTTTGGGCATCCTGCAGACTACTTCAGCACCAGAAACGAGAGAGAGAGACTTTTTGTGCTAACTGCAAGTACTTTTGGCTTAAACTGCCCGGTTTTGCTGTATTTGATTGCTTTTGTTAAGTGCACTTCTCAAGAAAGCTTTAAAGGTAGACTAGCTACTTATTCATAGGTTCATATGTAGGTACTAGGCTATTTTTCCTAGGGCATATATAAGCCTAGCCAAACGGTACCTTGGCTTTTGCCACCCAAGAAAATTATTTTCATGTGCCCCTGTCAAGCAGAGCCACATAAGTGATCCCCGGGGGTGAATTTCCTATCTCCCATCCAATCATCAAGATTTTTCTTGAAGAGTGCTAATGAGGAGCTTTGTTTGATATAGATAGGTAGTTTATTCCAGAGTATGGGAAGTCTTTGGGACAGGAATCTATCCCTCCAGCATGTTCTGTTTATTGTGGTGACAAGGTTTTGGTCCCAAGAGCATGTAGCTCGGAGGGATTGGGATTTCTTTATGTGGAGCATTTCCAACAGCTCTGGGTTTGACATAGCTTTGTATGTTAGGTAGAGATCGCCTCTGAGTAGGCGATATGCGACAGAGTAAAGCTGGAGTTTTTTGAGACGGTCTGCATAGGGCATCTGTTTGAGGCCGGTAATCCTCTTTGTGAGGTATTTCTGTGGCCTTTCCAGTTGTTGTAGATGTCTTCTGAGGTACATACCAAAAGGAACGTTGTTCTCTATAATGGGTCTAATGAGTGATGAGTAGAGGGGAACAATAACTTATTTTTTCCTGGATGAGAAACCTTTTGTGATGAGGTGTGCCACGTAGAAGGATTTCCTGACTACTGTGGTGATGTGATTATCAAAGGAGACATTACTGTCCACCTGTGACCCAAGGTCTCTTGTCACACTTTCAGTGTTAAGTAGACTACCGCCTATGTAATAGTTCAATGGTACAGAATGTTTACCAAAAGGGATGACAATACACTTTTTGGCATTGAACTTGAGGCCATGGCTTTGACACCAGGCATCTGTCTCAGTGAGGCCCTTTTGTAGGATGTCCACATTGTTAGGAGTTTTGATTATGGATCCTAGTTTGCAGTCATCTGCGAACTTTGTTAGCCAAAGACCTTCTATGTTAGCCTGTACTTCAGAGAAGTAGATACCAAACAGGAGAGGACTTAGGACTGAACCCTGTGGTGCTCCACTTGTCACTGGTCTGAAGTTGGATTTAGAGTCTGCTACTTTCACAGTGTGGGTTCTGTCAGTGAGCCAGCTGGCAACCCATCTTGTGACATAGAGATTTATACCTAGTTTGGTGAGTTTATCTATAATTCCAGAGTGGGGGGTGGTGTCGAAAGCCTTGGTGAGATCTAGATAGGCTGTGTGAACCACCTTACCCTCATCTACGGCTTTGGATAGGTTCCTGTCTCAGAGACTCCCCATTCTCTGGAATAGACTGCACATGTATGTCAAGCAGAGCGCCTCTTTGGCCCTCTTCAAAAGGAACCTTGATGACTATAGGAAATTCACCCCAGGGATCATGTCAGTCACCCTGCTAGACAGGGGACCAGGGAAGTAAAATTCCTGGGGGAAAAATGGCCGGGGAACTGTTATGGCTAGGCTTGTATAGGCCCTAGGGCCGATAGCTTAGTACCAAACTATGAACCTCTGAACCTCTATACTCGGTTTTCTACAGCCTGTTGAGAGACAATCTGTGCCTTGCACACAAAGCATTCAAAAGTCTGGGTATCTAATAAGCATAACATTTGAATACCAAATATCACATAACTCTTCCTGATTCACATTTAAAAAAAATCAGACAGTGACAAAAATAATATGAAAATACATAGTGGTTAACGTTGTCACTTCACAGCAAGAAATTCTCCGGTTCGATTCTCGGCTGGGTTGCTTTTTTGCAGAATCTGCAGGCCCTTCCTGCATTCTTGTAGGTTTTCTCTGGGTGCTCCGGTTTCCTACCATGTTACAAAGACGTGTCTGGAACGTTTCTCCCTGGGCCTCTGCTGAAAATTGGCTCATTCCAAGTCGGACTTTCCCGGTAAACAAATGTTAAGTAAATAAAAATATAAGCACATTGTCAAAGTAAGAGTGTAAAATTTGTAGATGTCAATGAACTGTATTATAACATTCTGCCATACAAGATCAGTTATTTTTGCCTCCTTAAAGGGAGATGTAAGCTCTATATGTCATCTGTCTTTACATTACTCGTGCTACTAGTAGGTTTGTCATGTACTGTGGTTTTCTGGTCACTAAACAGCTTCAAAAATCGCATGTTTTTGAGGGGGGATACAGAAATTTGTGTGAAATGTTAAATCAAGCCAAAGATAAACTTGGGTAGGTATACAATGTGCAAGGGTAAATCAGGCCTGAAAATAGGAACGTGCCTCCAAAATGGAGTTGAGAATTTTGTTACTTTGATTGGGAGTTAAATTAAAGGGGCCCATGTAGGGTTGCCACTTTTTCAAATGCCCAAAGTGAGACATTTTTTGTAGAAACATCAGATTTTGCAGGACAAAGCATACCCCTGGCAAGTGCAAAGGGCAGAGCTTTTTTTTTTTGCCAAAATAAAAGCT